>NC_083319.1:26530295-26838576 GCF_963455315.2 Globicephala melas
GCACACACCTTGAAATCCTTGCATACATTCGATTCCCCAAACAGCCTTTACCCAGAGTTCAATGCTTCTAGTACAGATTTTGGGTAATAACTTCCAGCACCAAGGTTAACTTGACTTTGCATCCACCAACCATCACCCATGACTGACCCCTTGTAGATTTCATGTGAGTTGCCCTTTCAGGAGAGTCTACTTATACTCTCTCCTGTGTGCTTTCCCAGCAAGTTGCTAAAAACAGTGTGTCACAAAAGTTACTTATTGGCTACATGTTTTTTGTTTTCGGTACGCGGGCCTCTCACTGTTGTGGTCTCTCCCGCTGCAGAGCACAGGCTCCGGACGCGCAGGCTCAGCGGCCATGTCTCACGGGCCCAGTCGCCGCGCGGCATGTGGGATCCTCCCGGACCGGGGCACGAACCCGTGTCCCCTGCATCGGCAGGCGGACTCTCAACCACTGTGCCACCAGGGAAGCCCTACATGTTCTTTTAAGTGTCTGGAATGCAGAACAAGTTTATTTTTTAGTATCTTTCTGATGTTTTTCAGGGTGCATATTTTAAGTGAGTATTTATTGATTCAATGTTTATAATAAAGACAAATCCAGCTCTAACAACGAACATCTACTTACTAGTTTCCAGCTCCTGCTCTTGTGAGTGATGACCTTGGGCTCCATGCATCAGTTTCCACATCTGTAAAACAAGTATAATTAAGTACTTATAGGATTGCTGAGGATTTTTTAAAATTAATTTTTATTGGAGTGTAGTTGATTTACAGTGTTGTGGTTATGAGGCTTTTAAAAAAATGTATATAAGGAACATGAAAATCTGTAACTGCTAGCTAATATTGTGATCTATGTCCTTTTTCTTTTCTTTTCTTTTTTTTTTTTTTGGTCACAGGGCACGACATGTGGGATCTCAGTTCCCCCGCCAGGGATTGAACCTGTGTCCCCTGCATTAGAAGCATGGATTCTTAACCACTGGACCACCAGGGAAGTCCCTGTTCTATGTTCTTATAGCTTTACTGTGAGGTGGCATAGGTGAGGTGAAGAGCCCTAAATTTGGAGTCAAGAGTTAGGTATCGGACTTCTCTAGTGGCCCAGTGGTTAAGAATCCACCTGCCAGTGCAGGGGACACGTCTTCAAGCCCTGGTCTGGGAAGATCCCACATGTCACAGAGCAACTAAGCCTGTGCGTCACAACTACTGAGCCTGAGCTTTAGAGCCTGCGAGCCGCAACTACTGAAGCCCGTGCGCCTAGAGCCTGTGTTCTGCAGCAAGAGAAGCCACGGCAATGAGAAGCCCATGCATGAAGAGTAGACCCTGCTTGCTGCAACTAGAGAAAGCCCCAGTGCAGCAACGAAGACCCAACACAGCCAAAACTTACAAATAAATAAGTAAAATTATTAAAAAAACAAAAAGTTAGGTATCTAGTCCAGGAAATCAAACCAGAATATGTACACATAACAAAAGAAATTCATTATATTTAAACAAATCTTTAAAATCAACAGTGATCGTTTAAAATAAAAAACCTAAGTATGACTAATTGTATCTAAGTTCTCCTATTACTACTTATTTCTGTTAGTTAGTTCACTTTGTCATTTTCTAACACTCAGTCACCAGGCATGTGGCAGTAGGGCCAAAGGATTTTTTTTTTTTTAATTAATTTTTATTGGAGTATAGTTGCTTTACAATGTTGTGTTAGTTTCTACTGTACAGCAAAGTGAATCAGCTATACGTGTACATATATCCCCTCCCCTTTTTGGATTTCCTTCTCATTTAGGTCACCACAGAGCACTGAGTAGAGTTCCCTGAGCTATACAGTAAGTTCTCATTACAAAGGTTTTCTAAAAGTAGAAAAGAAAATCTTAAAATCGAGAAAAAATTTTTATTGATATATCAAATCCAAGAAATGGTTGTATAGACTCAGAAAAATCCATACAATGCAGGAATTGTTATAATAGATGTAAATAAGGAAACTACAGCAAATGCGGAGCATTTTATTTTACTTCATTTTTCTGTGAATTGTATAGAGATCACCGTTGTTCATTGGTCTAGCTTCCGGATCAGCACTGTTCTGTTGGAGCACAACTTGAAAACCACTGATCTATTCCAGATGAGAAAATGGTCTCAAGGAAAAGTGATCTTTTGCCCAGAATTACAGACTAAGGTATTGAAGATCCAGACCTACCCAGTTCCTCTTCATGGCAATTTCCGCTCTTCTAGCAAAAGAGATTTCCTTGAGCTGGTAGTAAACCAAAAACTCAGTTACCTTCTTTTTTCCTTCCCTCCTTCTCTTCCTCCTCCCTCTCTCCCTTCCTTTCTAAGGTTTCCCAGAAATGAGAAACTGTACTTTACATGACCAACAATAATTAACGGCTTAGTCAACCAGTAAATAATTTTTATGCTTTCTCAATTATTTTGATGACTTTCAGTTCATTTCATCTTTTTTTCTAACCCAGAGGATTAGCCAAACAGCTAATTGTGGTCTTCATATATCAACACCTTCTGCTCCTTGGGAATGTTTAGGATTTTCCTTCACCTTTTTCTTTTCATCTTTCACTCTAAAACGGTTTTTATAGGCTTAGGACCAGGAAAGAAAAAACAAAGGTGGCGTAAGGTTTCTTTCACCCGGAAAATTATAATTCTGCTTTTATTTCATATAGAGATATAAATGGAGAAACAGCACTATTCTACTTATCAGGGATCATGTGAAAGAAGAAAAGTTCATTGTTCTGGCCCTTTTGTGTTCACTCTATATCATGCAGCATTCACAAAGGAATTATTCCTATGATTGAGAAGAGAGATAGGCTGGTGCTCTCATTTGACTTACAACAGAGCCCTGAATTTGAAATTAGTAAGGACTTTTTAAATATCATGAACATGGAATTATAGTATCAACTTGGTTATCAAATTAACTCTGTGTATACTAGAACTGAATGATAAAGCATATAACATGGAAGAAGAAAAGCAATAGTGCTTGTTATTACGGTTCCATTGACTATAGTCAGGATCTAATAGATGCTCCTGTCCCATCCACTGAGGAGACTGCAAAATCCAAGGCATCACAGGTGAACTGTCACCTGAGCAGCAACTCAGGAACATAAACCCTCATCAGGCAAAGGGATATGGTATTTGTAAGAGAAGATGCACAGATTTTGTCGGAGGCTGGGAAAAGCCTTAACGCACTGGAGCAGAAATAGGAATCTCTGACATCTGTAAATGATCTCACAAAGCCTTTCCCATGTACATTTTTAAAATCTATTCTTCACAGCAGTTTATGACATGAAGATTATTTCTTCTGTTTTATATTTGGAGAAACCAAGGCTCAAAGCAGTCCAGTGACTTTGCCCAAGATCATTCAACGAGTGCTTGGACTTGAACTCAGGACTTCTGATTCCAGATAGCATCATCTTACTCATTGTCACGTATTAAACTCCCAAGATGACACAGTAATATGTTTTTTCCATTTATCTATTTCTAGATATATTTCCTGATTATTTAGCAAATACAGAAAAATAAAAGAATATCTAGTCCCAAAACACAGAGAGAATTAGTATTATTCTCTGTTTCTTGTCTGTATTTCTCCCTTTGTGGTTTGATAGTCTATGTTCTTTGCTTATTTTTTTGTGTACGTGAATTTTGTGTGTGTATCTTTACATTGACTTGTGATGCTCACTTTATAGATTAAGAATATTAACTCCTTCTAATATGTAATAAAATATTTTTCTTAGTTTTTATTTACTTTTAACTTTAATAATAATGCTTTTTGATACTTAAAAGTTAAAATTTTTATGTTTAAATTTATTGATCATTTTCTCTATGCTTTCTATCATTGGTATAGTTTATACTTTCAAGCCCCCTAATAGGACTATTCATTTACATGATTTGTTGTGTTTTTACTAATTCCAAGATTTTTATTTTCACATTTAACTCTACAAACTATGTACAATTTATTTTTTAATATGTGATATGAGGCAGGGTTTAAACTTAATTGTTTTCCAAATCATTAACTAAATCGTCTCAGCATTATTTAAAAAGCATCCTTCCTGAGACCTCCCGGCTCGACTGGCTGCGCAGGCGGCGGTAAAAATGTCTGCTCCAGGATCCTACCAGGCGGCTGCGGGACCTTCCTCGGTGCCGACCGCGGCCCCGTCTTATGAAGAGACAGTTTCTGTTAACAGTTATTACCCCACACTTCCAGCACCCATGCCTGGGCCGGCCACGGGGCTCATGATGGGCCCGGATGGGAAGGGCATGAATCCGCCTGCGTACTACACCCAGCCAGTGCCTGTCCCCAATGCCAGTGCAATTGCTGTGCAGACAGTCCGCGTGCAGCAGTCCATCTCCTTTTTCCACCGCCCGGTCCAGATGTGTTGTCCTTCCTGCAACAAGATGATCGTGACTCAGCTGTCCTGTAATGCCGGCGCCCTCACCTGGCTCTCCTGCCGGAACCTGTGCCTGTTGGGGTGCATGGCGGGCTGCTGCTTCATCCCTTTCTGTGTGGACGCCCTGCAGGATGTGGACCACTACTGTCCCAACTGCAAAGCTCTCCTGGGCACCTACAAGCGTTTGTAGGACTCAGCCAGACCTGAAGGGATCGGTGTGCTGCAGGAAGGCCTTTCCGACTCTCACCCAGCCCCGCCCCTGGTGAAGGCTCCATTTTGGTGGGCTCACCTCTCCAGGGTCTCTACCTTCGTGTCTTCTTTTGGGGGGGGAAATATCGCAAAAATAACACACCTACGAACCCCAGAAATTGCTGCTTGGTGTCGTGCACAGGACATGCAAAGACATTCTCCTTGAGCGCTGGTTCAGGGGTTTCCTGCCTCCCCGTCTGTGACCCCAAGTCACCCCATCCAGCTGTGACCATTGTCCTGAGTATCTTATGGTGATTTGCCACTGGCTGGCTTCTTTTTTTTTTTTGCCTCAGTGGGCCTTTCTCTTGGTGGTCTCAAACTGAGAAGCCCCAGATTGCCTTATTTTTGAAGCTGTTCTGGCCCCAGTACGGCTGAACCGACCTTTAGTGCCTACCGTCCTAGCCATCTGTTTCCACTTCTGATGACAAAAATCTTGCCTTACAGTCTAAGGGCTTGGCTCTCAGATTCTGCAACTGCAGGCTTTTAAATAGCACACAAAATCACTTTAATTTCTTAATTCGTTTTTAAGTACAGGGAGGGGTTATTCACACCCATCAGACACAAAGCCATGAGGTCATAAACGCAGGCTAGGAATAGAAGGCTGGATCTTTACGCTGATCCGCCTTCTTTGGACCAGATCCTCAGCCACTTTCTACGAAGGGCTTTTATTTTTGGTAGAGGAATTGTTTGTATTAACAGTTTTTGTGACCTCCTTTTGATCTTAAACACCTTTGAACATAATTTTGAAAAGAGGGATTTATAGAACCGTTTTCCTTATCCATATGACTGGTATCATTTTCCCATTTGCCAATGCACTCTCACTTTTTTTTTTTTTTTTTTTTTTGCCTTAACAGAAAAAGTCATGGGCATAATTTCATCCACTGCCTTCACTTGGGTTTAGTGTGGTTCCTAAAGACCTCCATAGTGGAACTCTTAAAGAGGGTCCCCTTTTGGGTTCCTGGTGGATATTTGGAAAGGCAAAGGAAAGCGTGTTTGAGCACGTCTGAGTACCACGGTGCTGAAAAGTGCGGGGACCTGGCTGTTTCAAAGGCGTCTGAAGTCTGGATTTTATTTTTCAGAAATCAATTTGTTGTATAACATCTGAAGACATGATTTCTAGGACTGAAGCAGCAAGCCAGAGTTCTCGGTTCGCTGCTGTGTCATCTTTGAAATCAAGACAAAGCTGGGCTCAACTTTCAAGAGCTCCCGTTTTGATACTAAATAGGCACAGGGAATGCATGTGAATAATATTATGTAGAAATCAAGCCTAGGCCTTGATCGAAAGTCTGTATATTGGTTGAAAATTATAGTCATAACCCATTGATTCGGCTTATTCATTTGATGTTTCGAAAGTTCCAGTAATATTTTTTGCAATGACTATGGATACTACATAGTGCTTTGGTGTTATCTGCTTTTCAAAATAAAGTCTTTTGTTCACTCTGAAAAAAAAAGCATCCTTCCTTTACCCAAGTAATTGAAAGGTCACCTTTATTGCACACTACAATTTTGTATGTAGTGACATAATGTTCTAGACTATCCATTTGTTTCCATTTATCTGTCTACATTAGGAGATGTGTGTCAGTTTTACTCTTGGTTCTTACATACTCTTTTATTATCAGGTTTACCTCTTTAAACTGAAAAAGATCACAGTATTGTTTAGATTTTATTAAATATTTGAGTGAAATTTCTCTATACATAACTCAGTCCAAATTCCCTCAAGAAGTACACAGGTTACTGTCTAGCTCATGCCCCCAAATGGTGGCTTTATCATTTCACAAAATTATAGGCACATTAGTGGATTAAAAATTCATTCAAAACTTTACATCAGCTTTTTCCTTAATATAGTTAGGTTCAGTACTCTGAGTCTAACGTCTTACACTACTCTTCACCATTCAACTTTGTTTCATCTCACTAAGAAATCAGTTAATCGGGACTTCCCTGGTGGCGCAGTGGTTAAGAGTCCGCCTGCCAATACAGGGGACACGGGTTCGAGCCCTGGTTCGGGAACTAGATACCATATACATGCCGTAAGCCACAACTAAGGAGCCCTCGAGCCGCAACTAAGAAGCCCACCTGCCACAACTAAGACCTGGTGCAACCAAATAAATAAATATTAAAAAAAAAAAAAGAAATCAGTTAATCAACTGTACTTCAGTAAAATTTTTTTAAAAAGACCAAAAAAAATCAGTTAAGGTAATAGAGCAGTGACTTCAAAATTTGTAAAGCAAAGAGGAACAAGAAAATTCAATAAATGCAGTAAAAGAAAAATATAAGAAAAAAGGTATAAACAAACAAGAAGAAATGAAAAGAGAAGACACAAAGGCAATGTTAGAAATAAGATGTCAGAAATAAAGCTGTTTGGTTAATATATTCATGTCCATTTTCAGAATAAATGTTAATGGATGAAGTTTCTCTATTAAGATGTAGGAACTCTCATACAAATAAACCAAAGAAATAACCATAAACTTTAATCAAATTTATTAAATCGTTTGTACAATTCCTCTATATCCTTTTTTTAATCTGAGGGTCACAGAATCTGTCAGTTTGTGGAAAGAAGTGTTAAACAACATGATAGTCTAAGAAACAGAAAAGGCAAACAGCTATTTAAATAGGTCATAAATAAAAGTAAGTGACCAGAAATTTTTGAAAATCAAAAGGAGTAATCAGAAATCAGGTAAGTACTATCAAAAAGAAAGAAGGAGGAAACATGGTAAAAGTAGACAAAATAAAATTCAAGACCAAAAATACTAAATTGAAAAAAAATTTTAGTTGTTAAAAGGAATAATTTACCATTTTTTGTACCTGATAATACAGCTTTAAAATATATGAAGTATAATCTGTCATATCTACAAAAAAAAGCTTACAAAACTATAATGATAATTGTAGATTTTTGACATGCCTCAACAAAAATGACAAATTAAGTGGCCCCCAAATACAAAAGGATATAGAGGAATTGAATACATATTCATTAAACTTGGTCATAGATATATGTATAGAACTGTGTCCCTGACATTCTTTTCCAGTACCCATAGAACATTTACAAAAATTGGCCAGTCATTCAGCCACAAAAATAAAAGCTCTAAAAACTCAATAAATATTGAAAGCAGAATACAGATCAGAATGCAATAAAACTATAAATAAACTCCAAAGGACCGAAACATACACATACACAAACTATATACTATAAAACTTTCATAATAACTTTTGGTTAAAAAGAAAACCAAACTGAAATATAGACTATTTTAAATAGCAACAATAGAGAGAATACAAGATATCGAAACTTATGTGATATGACCCAGTTGTAGTCAAACAGAAATTAATATCACTAAATGTACTAATTAGAAAACAAAATATTTAAAATCCACAAATACTCAATTGAAAGAGCTAAAAATAATTTTTTTAAGTAGAAAACATTGAGTGCTAAAGCAGAATTCTATGAAAATTAACAAGTAAACTTTACCAATTAAACTATCAACAAAAAATCAGATAAGTCAGATGAAAAACAAAACACAAATGCATAATATTAAGATAAGGAAAGAGACATAACTACAGACACAGAAGAGATTTTAAAGTTATAAGAATATTATAGGGAATTCCCTGGCAGTCCAGTGGTTAGGACTCCATGCTTCCACTGCAGGGGGCACGGTTTCAATCCCTGGTTGGGGAACTAAGATCCCGCATGCCTCACTGTGCAGCCAAAAAAAAAAAAAAAAAAAAAAGAATGTTGTATCAATAAAATTAAAATTCTCAGGTGAAAAGGCTAATTTTCCAAAAATCTATATAGTAATGAAAATTGACTCAAAAGGAAGAAGAAAAGAAATATGACCAATTATCACATGAAAAGAAAAACATAGCTAAATCCCCAAACCCCACACTAGAGTACTAGGTAAATTCTACTACACCTTATAGAAACTGATAATTCCTGTTTATAAAATATATGTATGTATTTATGTATTTATCTTTAAACTCATTATATGCAGAAATTTTAAACATAAAAGTAAAAGTCCTAGGCTATTTAAAGAGTTTATACTCATTCTTTGTGTCTAGTGTTACTCCGTCAGCCCACAATCCAGCAAAGAAAACCAAATACATCAAATTTTATAAGAATATGACTTGTAAATATAGATGCAAAGCTCCAGTATAAAATGTTTTATATAAAATCCAACAGCATATAAAAGAAAGGACTCACCATGAGTAAATAAGGTTATCCTAGAAAAGCAAGGATGCTCAAAACCAGGATATCTATTGATAATAATGCATTACATTAACTGAACACAGTAGAATTACGATGTGATAAACTTGATAGACGCCAAACTGTAGTTGATACAATTTAATACCTATTTCTGATTTTGAAAAAGCAAAAAAGAAAAACAAAACTGAATTTTTATTAATCCATGACTAGAATGATATTTTTAAAAATTATTATCAGGTTATGTTTCAAAAAAATACAGCAGAATCTTGCTACTGAAATATGAGAAGCATTTCCATTAAGGTCAGGAATTGAAAAGGAAAATACCTCTTATCCACGTATACAATTCAACATTTCACTAAGGTCTCAGCTTTTGAAATAATTCAAGAAATAGTAAGAATAAGTATTAGAAATATGTCATTAGAAATAATGACAGTTTTGCAAACTGTCATTATTTGCAATTGCAAATTAGGAACTCTCAAACAAACCTCTTAAAAATTAGTAGAACTCAGAATTCTGTAGGGAAACATACAAAAATCAATCGTTTCCCCATACTCCAGTAATATCTAAATGGATTTGGATGAATTCAGCTTCAGTTAGAGGATACTGAATTAATCGAGGTTTAAACCTTTTTTGCTAGAAAGGGAATGTGGAAGAAAGCAGTTGACTGACTGGTATGTTCAGTGGCCCAATAACGTCTTCAAGGACCTAGGCAGTTTTCTTCCTTCTGCCCCATCATCTCAAGTTGTTGCCTTTTCCTCTTCATATTTGTGGCCTCGTGGCCACATTATGGTTATCCCAGTCAGGTGTCATTCCTGCTCATCAGCCGTGAAAATGGGAAGAAAGGAGAGCAGAAGCAAAGGGGCTTTACTTGTATCAAGGAGTAAAAAGTATCATAATTTCCCTATCACACATTATGTAATACTAGGTAATATGGTCAGCCTTGGTGGCAAGGGTGCCAGGGAATGTGAGCGTAGCAAAAGTCACAACCATTTGGATTGCCATGACTGGTTTAGACCAAAGATGGATGATTCATCCTCTGGGAATGGGCACATTGCTGACCCCAAGTAAAAGTAGGATTCTGTTAGCAAGGGAGAAGTGATCAGAGAGCTACTAGGTAGATGACTTGCAGAGTATGTCACTATACCAAGTAGAAAATGTGATGGGGATAGAAGATCCCAATCACTCAAATGAAAAGTTAAAAAAAAAAATCATGGGACTTCCCTGGTGGTGCAGTGGTTAAGAATCCACCTGCCAATGCAAGGGACACGGGTTCAAGCCCTGGTCCGGGAAGATCCCACATGCCACGGAGCAACTAAGCCCGTGCGCCACAACTACTGACCCTGTGCTCTAGAGCCTGCAAGCCACAACTACTGAAGCCCGCATGCCTAGAGCCCGTGCTCCACAACAAGAGAAGCCACTGCAATGAGAAGCCCGGGCACCGCAATGAAGAGTAGCCCCTGCTCGCCACAACTAGAGAAAGCCCACGCACAGCAACAAAGACCCAATGCAGCCCAAACTAAATTAATTAATTAATTAATTTAAAAAAATCATAACGGGGGAGGGATGGATTGGGAGTTTGGGATTAGCAGGTGCAAACTACTGTATATAGAATGGATACAAGGTCCTACTGTATAGGACAGGGGACTATATTCAATACTCTGTGATAAACCATACTGGAAAAGAATATGAAAAAAGAATGTATACATATATATGTATACCTGAATCACTTTGCTGTATATAGAAATTAACACAACATTGTAAATCAACTATACTTCAACAAAATAAATTTTTAAAAATTCATAATGTATCTAGATAAATAAGCAATGAAATATATAAAACCTATATGATGATATTTAGAAATTTTACTAAAATACTTTATAAGACTTGGAAAAAATGGAGACACATCACATTCTTATATGAAAAGCCTCAATATGGTAAAATTTGATTCTCTATATAATAATATACAAATTTGTAGTAGTCCAAAACAAAATGGCCTTTTCTTTTTTAACTGGATAACTGATACTAAAGTTTATCTATAAGAGGACATTATTTAAAAAATAAGACTAGATGAAGCTTAACTCCTCATCATATCTCAAAACGATTATACCGATATATTGACAAAAACGGTGTGGTATTGGCACAAGAATAGAATACAAACAGTAGAGTACGGAATGGAGCACAATAAAGAATGTAAAGTCTGAAACCACCTATATACACATGAGGATTAGAGTATAATGAATTTAGTATTGGAAATCAGTTGGAAATAATTGATTATTTTAGATTTAATTTTGGAAAAATGTCTCCACTTGGGAGGAAATAATTATACTCCTTTCTCACACCATATACAAAAATAAATTCCAGATGGATTAAGATTATAAGAACAGAAAAACAAAACTGTAACATACTGGAGTCATGGGGCAATATTTTTGTAATCGTGGGTGTGAAAAGATTTTCTAAAACGACATAGATTGACCAGTTAATCTACATAGTAAATTCTGTAAGTGAAGAAAGTTAAAAGACAAACGATAGACCTGGAGAAGATATTTACCACATATATAACAAAAGATAAATTAATTTATAAAGAGTTCCAATGATTCAATAAGAAAAAGACAATCTACATTTTTCAAATGAACATAGGATATCATCAGGCACAGAAGGCATATGAAAAGGGCAAAATGCATATTAAAAAGACATCTTATCTATAATAAGTATGGAAGTGAAAATTATAATAATGGTAAAATATAATGATAAAATAATATAATAAAATAATATGAAAGTGAATAAAATCATTCATCAGATCATCAATATATTTTGAAAATTGATACTATTCAGTATTGATGTGTATATACAAGTGCTAAGTTTGTGGAAATGTAAACCTGTACAGTGGTTTGGTGGACAATAGGGTGATATCTATGAAAATTAAAAATATTCATACTTTCTGACCCAAAAACTATACTTCTAAGAATCCAACCTATAGAAATATTTGCATATGTGCACAAAGGTATTTATTGTAATATTGTTTCTAATAGAAGAAATCTGAAGCTACTTAAATGCCCAACAATTGTAGAATTATTTCATAAATTATAGCATGTAAATTTGCACTATTAATAAGTTTTTATGTTTTCATCACAATTAAGATAGATCTGTTTGTATTGACATGGCAAGAACTTCAAGGTATATCATGAAATGAAAAAAGTTGCCATATTTATTTTTAAAGCTAATTTTAATATTACATTATTACATTATACATTATATTTATCTTAGAAATCTTATGTTTGTATATTTTACCATATAAGCATTCAAATGCATAGAACAGCATGTAATAGGATGCTTTCACAGATGATTTCTTATAGATTGGAGAATATTAATGCAGGGAATAGGGGGAGAAAAATTATCTATAAGGGGGCTTCAGTATTTTAGTCTGTGCATTTCTAACTGCTCAAATTTTTCAAAATAAACATGTATCATGTTGCTTTTGCAATTAAAAATATTTAAAAAGGGACAGCTTAGTATTTGGATAAAACAGACTGAGGTTCAAATCCCATATTTATCACCTAATAGCTGTGTGACTTGAATATTTTTAAGTTCTTAGAGACTCAGTTTCTTTATCTACAAATTAGGTAAAATAATACTTACTTCATAGTTGCATGAACAGATCAAATGAGATTATGTATGAAAAACACCTGGGTGCTCAACAAGTAAGTGTTGGTTTCTTTTTTTTTTTTGCGGTATGTGGGCCTCTCACTGTTGTGGCCTCTCCCGTGGCGGGACGCGCAGGCTCAGAGGCCATGGCTCACAGGCCCAGTCGCTCCGCAGCATGTGGGATCTTCCCGGACCGGGGCAGAAACCCGTGTCCCCTGCATCAGCAGGCGGACTCTCAACCACTGCGCCACCAGGGAAGCCCGTGCTGGTTTCTTAAATGGCTGAGGTTAGAGATAAGTAAATTACAGTTTTTATCATTTGCTTTTCTTAGCTGGGGTTACAGGAAGCATACCTTGATCAAGCAGATTGTATCAAGCATTTGTACTTGAAATTTTCATTGAAAGATGGCAGATATGGTCTACGTTTTGAGATAAATTAAATATTTAATTGTTTGATCATTCATTCATTTATACAATGAATATAGTGTTATTGACTCTACGTCAGCCAGTGTGCAAGGTACTTGGAGGTGTGAAGATGAAGAAGAGATCATCCTTTCTACTAAGGAGATTGAGGTTTGCTTTAATTTAATGCTTTCAGTTTAGTGAGATAAGTGCAATTCCAGAGACATTTGTAAAATGCTAAGGATATAAAAAAGAATAGTGCTGAAAAATCACAGAATCAGAGAATTTTTGAATTGAGCAAGACCAAGGGATCATTTATTCAACTTCTCATCCAATGCAAGAATCCCTTCCACAACATTTTTGGAAGACTGTAAAACAATTTCTGCCAACATAATAATTGTGATTTATTGAATGTTTACTATTGTTCCTGACACTGTCCTAACTCTTCACAAACATTCTCTCAACTTAAACATCACACCAAAACTGAAAGCTAGTTACCATTATTCATAATTTATGGGCAGAAACTAAGACCACAAGAGGTTAAGTAATTTGTCTGAGGTCACACACCTAATTCACGGAGCTGAAATTTGAACCCAGGTCAGCCTCATCCCAGAGCCTATGTTCTTAATTTGAACCACTACACCCTACTGTCTTCACAGTTGGGACCTTTCCAATGATAAGACACTCAATATATTGAAAGACTCTTGTTTCACGTCTTGTACAGTTCTTCCCTATATAATGTTGGCATCTGTCTTCCTGGAGCATCAGTTACATACCTCAATGAGCATCAAATAACACCTCCAGTGTAATTGGACTTACCACAAATGCAAAAATGTTTAAGACATGGTTTCTACCCTCACACAGTTTATACTCTTGCTTTTTCTATTTGGAGGAGTGCAGAATGTCACCTGCTCTTCTACCAGGGAGCCCTCCAAAAGTCTGAAAACAATCCATCCTTCACCCCTTCCAATAAACATTGCACCTCTCACTGAATTTTTTGTTGTTGTTCCACATTGAATATCCTCAGTTCTTTCAACTGTTGCTATATTTCCAGAGCCTCTCCATCTCAATTTTCTTTCTCCAGATATGTACCTGATACTGTCTTTAAAAGACAGGGTTTTGAACCAAAACAATGAAGTTAATGCTATGGTAGTACAGAGGAGATTTAGCTGACTTTTACTTAAATGTCAACTTCAATTAATATTTGCACTAGTGTCTCTAGCTTTTGATTGCAATCATGTTATTTACTTATATTAAGTCACGTTAATACCACTCAGCGCCCCCTCACTTCTTTTTTTTTAATTTTAACAAGTATTAGTCTATCCAGGTCTTGGTTTTCTCCTTCATTTTACTTGTGAAACAAACTTTTTAATTCTTAAATCAAGACTTTATTGTTATCCCTATTAAGTACAATCTTTAAAATTGGTTTATCATTTCAGACTACCCAACGTTTTTTCAGTCTTGATATTGTTTTCCATTTTATTAGATATCTCTCCCAGCTTTACAGAATTCTCAATCCACAAAGCCCAATGTTTTTGTGATTTCTTTGAAAGATCAAGGCAAAGGAGGGAGTTTTGAACTGTGCTACTAATGACCACTTCCAAGTTGGAATAGATTCATTAATCAATCCTCCTTTGTTATTATTGTTCAATCAGGGATGAAGTCACATAGCTAAGTTAGTATCTGACCTACATATAAGAGAAACAGATTGTTATATGTGCTCAGATAGCATACAGACATGCGTGGCATAGGCTTCCACGTGTGTTTTGGGAAGGTCCAAACAGGTAAAACACATGATCAGTGACGTGGCGTTCAGCAGATAAAGGCAAAACAAGTTTTTAGTTTTTTGTTCGTTTTTATTTTCTAAACACTTAAGAGAGCCATTACTTATGTGGATTCATCTGTAGCCTCTCAACAGGCTAGAGGGACAATGTCAAATCCTGATTGGTTGAAAGTAGTTCTAGAAAAGCAAAAGTAATGTCCTTTATATTGACATGTTTCTCATGGTCTGACCTCCTCCACGATAACCCAGAGAACCTAGAGAAAAGGATATACTACTTGTGCTTCAGCCAATCCCCTATTAATATCGTTGCTTGCCACCATGTTTGTTTGTTTTTTTTTGGCCGCACCACATGGCTTGCGGGATCTTAGTTCCCCAACCAGGGATTGAACCTGGGGCCCTGGCAGTGAGAGCACCAAGTCCTAACCACTGGACCACCAGGGAATTCTTGCCACCACGTTTTTTATTTGTTTGGAATAGCTGAGCTCTTGGATGAGAACCTGGACTTCAGATGGTCTGTGTTGCAAATTACAGGCATATCTGTGTGGATAAGCTCTCTGTAGAAAGTTAAGAAACCTTACTAAGATTTGTATCTATCGTCTCTTTAATAAAGGCCCATTGCTTATCAGGGGAGAAATACAGCTTCTTGAGATATGGTAGTAGTTCACTGGACAAACTTATGAATAATTTCACTTTAATGAGATATTCACATAGACATGTGCACTATTAAAACATTAAAAAGTATTAATATTTATTTTAGCTAGATGAAATCTTTTTTGGTACTAGGTGGATCAAAATAAGAAGTTTTAAAATAAAAAGAAGAAAGAATGCTATTTAAAATGTTTATATTTTAATAATTTTCTTTCTGTCATTTTCTATACAGCCGAAACTTGAAGATTTTCCAGTTATTTCTAGATACAAAAACACGAGCAGAGTGTTATGCCTTCTTATGTTAATCAAGCTATATTTTATTACTCAAAATATGTGATAAATATTGTTAAAGAATAATCTCTCACCCACAGCATATATTCCCCCAATCTAGCAAGTGCTTAAGAAAAAAAACCACTTGACCATTTGCACAAGACTTAGTTCACAGTCTAAGAAGAAACAAAGTCCAGACAATCTACTACTAGGTGCTGTGACCAATGTGACCACCATCACATTTGCACTGTCCTCAACAACAAATGCCCATATTCCCTCGGCCCACCTCAGGGTTTACCTGCAGCTGTGATGGGCATTTCTTGGGCATGCAAACAGTTTTCTACCGCAAGTACCCATGCTTCTGTTTCCCTGACTAGGGACTTCTGCTAGCACCACAGGACATACACAGGGCAACCCAAGAAATGCAATTTTCAATCAATGAGTCTATGAATAACTACCCCAGTTTGACCCTCTTGACAATGCTGAAGCATATTGTGCATGCTTCCTCAGAAGGTCCCCATTCAACTGAACCAGTTGCCCATAACAATGACATGCTCATTAATACACCTATTGTCTTCTCTCAAATCCTTGTCTCAGGGTCTACTTTTGGGGAAACGCCTCCTCCTTCACCATTTCTATTGAACTGTCAGTGAACTTGATTATATTAGCAACTCCCAGAGTGAGAAAGAATCCTATCTGTAGCTCAGGTAAGATAACAGTGGAGCAGAGGGAAGGTGGTGTTATGGAAAAAGCACGGAAGTTAGAAGAAAATCTAACCAAGACCTCAAGTCAAATCTCAGCTCTCAATGGTCTCAATCTTTCTATCAGCAGATTGCTTTCTCCTTGAACATGTTCTTCAGTTGACCTGTGAGATCGCCCTCCTGATTCTCTTCCAGTCTCACAAGCCATACACTCTCAGTCTCCTTTGCCTGACCCTCTTCATTTTCCTACTTCTATTGGTTGGAGGGATCTAAGCTCAGTCTCTAGACTCCCTCCCTTGGCTATTTAAACCCAATCCCAATGTACTTTCACCCAGTTGTGTGTTTCAAGTACCATAAATATATGGTGACTCCAAAACTTACATCTTTGCCTAAACCTCTCCTCTGCACTCCAGAACACTGATGTCCAAGTGCATATTCAAAATCTCTGCTTGGATGTCTAATAGGCATCAAACTTAATACTTCAGAACTGAATCCTTGATTTCCACTTCACCCTGTTCTCTCCGGTGGTAAATGGCAGTTCCATATTTCCCAAAACTCCTGAATCATGTTTAACTCATTACTGTCTCACACAGTATGGTATCCGTCATCAAACCCTATCCTTCCACTTCAAAATATGTCCTTAATGTAGCCATCCCTTACCTCTTCTACTGCTAACCTGGGCCAAGGCACCATCATCTCTTGACTGGATGATTTCAATAGCCTTCTGACCAACCTCTCTGCTTCTACCCTTGACCTCTTAAAGTTTATTTTGAGTGGCCCTTTTAAAACATTGTCAGATCTAGTGACTGATATGCTGTGGTACCCCAACTCATACAGAATAAAATCCAAAGTATATTGGATCATCATGACCTTGTCTCCACTACCCTTTTGGCTGTAATTTTTACTACCCTCTTTCTTGCTCAGGCTGCTTCAGCCACACTGGCCTCCTCTCTCTTACTTGATTCTTGGTACCTGCTGTTCCCTCTCCCTGGAATTTTCTGCAATCATGTATCCTCAGGGACACATTCTCTTCACCAAGATCTCTACTCAAATGTCACCTTATTGAGATGATTTTCCCCACCACTCTATCACATCCACTTCACACATAAATACATACCTATACATACATACACTGTCCATCTCTGTTAGCACCATCTGACCTATTACACAATTCTTTATTTGTACATGATCCTTCTCTCCCAACTAGAACATGAGCTCTTTGAGATCAGGGTTTTGATTTGTCCCCTGTTGAATCCCCAGCACCCACCACAGTTTTTGGCACGAAAAGGCCCCCAACACATATACTGTGAATGATGTAATAAGCCAGCTATAAATCAGGGTATGTTGGTCTACAAGATCTCCTATCTCCCTCTCACTCAAATACTACATGATCTTAAGTTGACTCTGAAAGTATAGAATATGCGCTGTAACTTGTTTAATCAGACAAAAGACTTGTTTTTCACTCTCATTATTAATCTCCAAAACTTACCTGTTATTCACATTTCTTGATTCACGGAGGAATATCTGTTGGAATGTTTAAGTTAAATTGATTTTATAAGTTTATATACCTATCTAAAAGCACTTTAGACCAACACAGTGGGGTTTTTTTCTTCCTACTTTGATTATATTTTCTGTAAGCATTACAATTTTCCCCAGGTACATTGTTTTTCCAGTAGGATTTAGATTTAGAAGCAAAAAGGAGTCAAAATTCCTCTTCCAATCCTGAACTGGCCCTTCTTCCTAAACATTTCCACCCACCAATATTCTACTTTTAGAAAATCAAGAGAGAAAGACAATAATACCAATTTTGCATCTATCCAATTAACCCAAGGCATGGAGTCCTTTCCTTTTGGGCCACACCGTGAGGCATGCGGGATCTTAGTTCCCTGACCAGGGATTGAATCCGTGTCCCCTGCATTGAGAGCACAGAATCTTAACCACTGGACTGCCAGGGGTGTCCCTGGAGTCTCATGCTTTCTTTTTCTCTACATAAACCAATAGGTGTTCATTGTCTTATATTTTCTCCACCTGTCTTAACGGATTATTGCTTCATTTCTAATCTGAGAAATTATTTAGAAAATTATAAAATATCTATCTAAAAATTATAAACATGTAGTTGTCTTCTTTTAATTCTTTGCTTAAAGCTGAAATCCAGTTTTTTTTTTCATATTTACCAAAACAGTGAAGTCTGATATTTCTTTGAGATCTGCCTGATTTAAAACTGGATTTCAGCCTTATACAAACCCTAGTCAATCTTAAGTACAAGTGGTCATTGACTGCTAAACTTTACTTTTTAGGCTCTTCCTTTCCTTAGTGTGATTTTGACCTAGTCATTTCTCTTGTAAGTCTTCCTCATCCCTTTTTTTGGTAGTTTAGAAATGCTTTAAAATTATTTGCCAAGCTAGACTGAGATCTTCTTGATTCTTTCATTTCCTAAATATCCCACCCTTCACTGTACATTAAAAATGCAGAAAAAACCAAAAATTAAATACATGTTAAAAATGAAGAAACTGAATAATGATAACACATGTGCTGGATCTCTTGTGAAAATGGTGGTTCCCTCCTCTTTTTTTTTGAGGATCTTAAGTTATTCTCATTTCTGGTGTAATTTTGGTGTAAAAAGTCACTTATGGAGCCTCCTGGGTAGGTTTCAATGGTCTTTGTGTGTGGATTAACAACAGTGGAAAGGGTGGGAAGAAAATAATAACAATGACAAAAAGGAAGATTAGACTCCTTCAGTTGATTTGTAAATACCTATTAAGTGCTTGTTCTGTGCTAGGCAATGTGCAAGACAGAGGGAATACAATCGTGAGCAAATCCAAACCGTCACTGACCTGCTGGAACTTACATTCTAGTGAGTAGAGTGGGAGAGGCTGGGCAAGTAGAAGGAAAAATGACTGCACGTGAAAACTGTGAAATTGCAGCTGCGATCCTTGTTAAGGAGGACAGGACCACCGCAGCTGTTCAGGTTAGGCCTTACCTGAAAGCACCAGGCCAAGGGGTGAGTGACGCCTGAACGAGCCAGCCAGAGCTCTGCCGGCTATTTCCTGCTGGCATCTGGAAGAGGGACAAATTCCAGTAATTCCCACACAGGTGGGACAGCAGGGGCCCGTAAGGAAAGGTTAGTTGAGCCTCAAATAGTTGGAGAGGTCATGGAAGGTTTCTTTGAGAAGGAAAAAAAACAAACAACACCCAACTAAGTCAGATTTGAAAAAAAGATGAAAAAAAAAAAGAATTAAGGGGGATAGAGATGATAGTGGGTGGGGAGGACAGTGAGAAGCCCATTAGCTGCGCTGGTAGCAGCTTCTGCAAAGAGCCTGTGCATCGTGCCCTGAAGAAGCTGAAGGATGCTGGACTGGAGTGAAAGGTGGAGGAAGTTGGAGAGGTGTTTAGGAGCCAATCATGTAAACTTGACCATGGAGGCCGTATTAAGGGATGAGTGTTTAAGAGTGGTGTCTGGTGCTGCACTGTGGAGGGGCAAGGGAAATACAGACCAGTTAGAAGGCTACTGAAGTGATGAGCGGGACGGTGATAGCACAATCTGGGGTCATGGCGATATCTATGAACACGCTTAATGGGGCTCCCCTGGTGGCGCAGTGGTTGGGAGTCCGCCTGCTGATGCAGGGGACCCGGGTTTGTGCCCCGGTCCGGGAGGATCCCGCATGCCGCGGAGCGGCTGGGCCCATGAGCCATGGCCGCGGAGCCTGCGCGTCCCGAGCCTGTGCTCCGCAACGGGAGAGGCCACAACAGTGAGAGGCCAGCGTACCAAAAAAAAAAAAAAAAAAAAAACTAAAAACAAAACCGCTTAATAAAAACATGTTACAAGGGTGATGAACCTACTGTTTATTGGAAACGTTGTAGAAGGAAAGACTGTATATAGTGTGAAGAATAGAATTCAGAACGCTTAAGACCCAGAGCATGGTTTCCAGCCTTAGAAAACAGAGCAACACTATTATGATTTGTTTTGTTTTTTGATAATGAAGGCTCTTAGTTGTATGGTCAGGCCACTCAAGATGGCTGTTCTCTTGCTCTCTGTACCTCCCCTGCCCAACCAGCGTCTGCTTCGCCTACACCCTACTCACAGAACTGACCTTCCTACGTACTCACCCCCGCCCCAGCTAGTGATTGTTCTTATCAAAGGGGCGGTGAGAGGCGTGCCCCTCTGCTGTTTCCCGTGGTAACTAATGAGCCCACCTGAGGTCAATTCCCCCATAACTGGCAATCTGCCTCCCCTCCCCTCCCCCCGCGGCGAAGCCTACCGCCCTGTCCTGCCCGCGGTCTGCCGCTTATGGTGGAGTGTTTTTCCAGGACCTTTCTTCAGACATGTAAGCCCCGGCCCCAGCTGCTAAACCATTGATGTCTCTGTTGCTGACTCTGGGCTCTTTCTTCAGTCTTAAAGCTGGGCAAGTGCAGGCCTTATAGGCCTGCGGGGTGCAGCCCAACATTAGGTAAGATGGATTATATTAATTTTTGGCTCTGTGTGGGTCTCAGATGTGCCCTGAACTTAGCTCCCTAAAATTGTTGCTGTCAGACTTAACTACTTGACCTTTACCTTGTTTGCATAAATGTGAAATGCTGTATGAGCTACTCAATGCAACATAACTGTTTAATGGAAAACTGTTTTAATTATTAGTTTAATAATCTAATTTACTTTAGCAATCTAATACTGTTGAATAATTAGTTGTTTCAAAATTCGGGTTATTTTCTTAGGATACAGTTCTGGAGAGAGGGTTTCTGGGTTGTAGAGTATACATATTTCTAAGGCTTTTCGTACACATTGTTAACTTCACCAGAAAATTTTGATATTTTACGATCTCACTAGCTGTGTAGGAATGTTTGTTTCTCTATACTTGCACCAACATTGGATGTTTTTATTAAGAAATTAAGCTTTCGGGGGCTTCCCTGGTGGTGCAGTGGTTGAGAGGCCGCCTGCCGATGCAAGGCACATGGATTCGTGCCCCGGTCCGGGAGGATCCCACGTGCCGCGGAGCAGCTGGGCCCGTGAGCCATGGCCGCTGAGCCTGCGCGTCCGGAGCCTGTGCTCCGCAACGGGAGAGGCCACAACAGTGAGGGGCCTGCGTACCGCAAAAAAAAAAAAAAAGAAATTAAGCTTTTGGGACTTCCCCGGCGGTCCAGTGGTTAAGACTCTGCCTTCCAATGCAGGAGACGTGGGTTAGATCCCTGGTCGGGGAACTAAGATCCCACATGCCGTGCAGTGCGGCCAAAAACTTAAAAAAAGAAAAGAAAGAAGTTAAGCTTTGCCAATCTTATAGATAAAAGAGAATCTTATTTTAAAAAATATTTCTCTATTACAATATGTACATTTTTTTCAAAATTAGTATCCGTATGTATTACTTTGTGAAATTTCCTTACTGATTTTCAAGGATTCTTTACGTTGTAAAGCTCCTTTAACCTTTTTAATAGGATTTAAAACATTGTCATTTCAGCATGTGTAATTGTTTTGCTCACATTTAATGAGGAAACTTGTTTGTTTTAAAATTTTAGAAAATGCTTACTAATGATAATTAAAATCAGGTTGCATTTTTGCATGAGCAAAACTTGCAGACTTTGGTTATTCATTTAGTCTCTATTTATTCTACTTTGTTGCAGCATATTTGAGGGTATAGATTTTTGTTTATTTATTTATTTATTTATTTTTGCGGTACGCGGGCCTCTCCCTGTTGTGGCCTCTCCCGTTGCGGAGCACAGGCTCCGGACGCGCAGGCTCAGCGGCCATGGCTCACGGGCCTAGCCGCTCCGTGGCACGTGGGATCTTCCCGGACCGGGGCACGAACCCGGGTCCCCTGCATCGGCAGGCGGACTCTCAACCACTGCGCCACCAGGGAAGCCCGAGGGTATAGATTTTTGAATTAGAATTTTATAGGTAGTTGGTCATTATGTTTGTAATAGTGACCTAGAAGCCAATGGTACACTACTAAATATTTAACAATTGGGTCTTTTTGTAGAATTTACTGCTTACTGTGGTGTAAGTACTCCCATCACAACTGATTTCAGGTTACCAATGTGAAGTTGCATAATGGACTCTCAAAAACAGCTTTTGAAGTAATGCAGGATTTGTAAATGCCAGCTGAATCATCAGAGTGGTTAAGTTTTTGTTGCACATAATTTTAGTATTAGATATATTTCACAATTTTTGCATATTGATATATGGAGGATATTTGATTAATCAAAAAACCCCATTCACCAAATTAGCCAGCAAAATGAAATTTACTTGTCTTTTCTCCATTTAAATCAACATATCATGGGAAATTCTAGGAGTCTTTGAATTTACTAAGAAACAATAAAATATTTTAATTCAAAGTTATTTTCTACCATATCAAATAAGACCCGGCGGGGAGGGTGAAATCATAGGAATTCGGATTAATTCATCTAGAAAAGAATAGGTTAAGGATTGTATGAATACTTATCTTTTTTTTTTAAACATCTTTATTGGAGTATAATTGCTTTACAATGGTGTGTTAGTTTCTACTTTGTAACAAAGTGAATCAGCTATACATATACATATATCCTCATATCTCCTCCCTCTGGCGTCTCCCTCCCACCCTCCCTATCCGACCCCTCTAGGTGGTCACAAAGCACGGAGCTGATCTCCCTGTGCTATGCGGCTGCTTCCCACTAGCTATCTGTCTTACTTTTGGTAGTGTATATATGTCCATGCCACTCTCTCACTTCGTCCCAGCTTACCCTTCCCCCTCCCCATGTCCTCAAGTCCTTTCTCTACGTCTGCATCTGTGTAATACTTATCTTCAAATGCCTGAGTGATGATGGTTAAATTAAAATAAAACCACCATAACCACCACCACACACACACACACACACACACACACACACACACACTCTTCCCTATTTCCATGGAGTTAAGAACAAGAGAAATTAAATGCTGAAAGAGGAGGGATTTAGCTTGAAGAAAGAAGACTTACCTAGTGGCAAAGATTATCAAGAATGACCTAGTTTTGTTTTCTCCTTTTTCTATATAGCTATTGAAATAATGTAATTTTGTCTCAGATAATTTGGGTGTGATTTTATAATAGCTCTAATGAGTTTCATACATTAAATATACTACTTTTGTTTCTCTCAGTGAGAGAAAGGGAATGTATTAAGCAAAAGCAACTTGGAATCTTGAGCAACATGGAGCTCTCGAAATCCAAAAGTTTCGAGTGACACTGAGCCATGATCACCCTTGTACGGTGGGGAACTCAGTGATTCAGGGAGGAAAGCCTCAAGATGGGTTGTGGGGGAGGGGGGAGAATGGTAACTGGAAAATTCATTCGGTTGCTTTAAAAGATGAGCTTAACTCTGGCTCAGGATTCACATTTCCCACTTGTGTCTTGTCTTCAGAAATAAAAAAGAGGAAACCACCAATGAGAACATGTGGTATTATAAATCATCCCAGCTGTTGTTAGAAAAATGAGTAAGGGTTCTAAACAGTTTCAAAAGGTCCTTACTAGCCCTTTTCACTCACCTTGAGAAGAACCATAGAAGTAAGAAAACAAAAGGATTTCTTTTTCTTTCCATACACCAGTCATCAGCAGTGTTCTCTTTGGGCTCCTGGCATCTGGGTCCAGTTGCTGGGTTACAGGCAAATATAATCAAAACAAACACTAAAAGGTACTCTTTTGGCTCTTAACATGTTGGAAAGGTCTTCTGCCTTCCATCCTCCAGGCTGGCCAATTCTCAATGCAAAAGTGACTTTCCCATTTGCTGTCGTCCTTTCCTTTTCTTCCTGTACGACAACTCCTGATTATAAACTTGTTGTGGAGTAGAAGCTCTTAATTAGGAGGCCATTAGACCTTTAGACCTTTTCTCCAACTTCCTGTTCAGTAGTACCAGGAATTCCAGTCCCTACCACCCTTCCCTGTCCTCTGAGAGCTGGTAGGCTGGAGAGGCCCTTCCATGGCTGTATTAACCCTTTGCTCCCCTATTGGCCAGTTACCAAGGATAGATTTTCAAGGAAACAAATGGTATTTTCCACTCAGGACTGCAGTGCCAGATCCAGTGATGGACTTCCTGCTTCTCAGCACTTGTGATGTGTTATACTATATTTGAACTTGGACAGGAAAGCTACAGGCATGTTTAGAAGTTTGGGAAATAAGATCTATGGCAAAAGTCAACCCGTTAGCCAGTTTGTCCAGAGTATTTTATTAAGATCCATGGGGTGCCAAGCCCTTGAATAGAATCAGGCCATTCCAGTAAGGTCTGCAGAGGTTAAAGGCACCAGGATGACTTATCCTGGAAGAGAGTGAGAGGAAGCTGTTATAAATCCTCCAATATTTAAAGAGGTACTATTGAGAAGGTGGTAACCCATTGCACATGAACTCTGCTAAGGCTAGAACATGAGGAAATACACTGGAAAGATAGACATTCTGTTTATTTTTAAGGAAAAATTTCCCAATAGTGTAGGTTGATAAATACCTTAATGGGTTCTCTAGAAAGGAAGTATGGCCACATTTCCTTTCTGAAAACCTAGACCAAAAAGGCTTACCTCTTATCTGCCTGAAATGGTTGGGTTTGGTTTTCTATGCATGATTATGAGTGGGTATGTGTTTATCTGAAGAGAAGAGCTGGACTGACTTCTGTTCTAACAGAACTTCTGTTCTAACTTCTAACCCCGTCTGATCTTTGAAAAGCAAATATTCACTATATTTCTGGAAAGGTCAAAAGTAAGTGTTTTTATCCTGGTGTTTTGCAAAATCTGAGCCAAAGAAGACAAGGTGTCTTTTTCATGCTTACCCAAACTGTGAGTGTTAGAACCAAACATATATTTTGCAAGTATTGATTGTGTTTTATTAAAAGATTGAAACTTCCAGAAAGAATTTTACCCCAGTGACCTAAAAAATTACTACATCTTTTCAAAGCTGGCATATAGTATTGTTTTTTTCTTCATTCTTTTTCATCATCATAGCGACTCTTCCTTGAACTTCTGGTATGTCAAGCATTGGACTGAAGGCTTTGTATGCATTTTTATTTCTTTTAATTCTTACATCAGTATGTAAGGTGGGTATTGTTATTTTTAGTTACCAGATGATGAAACTGAGGCTCAGATGAATTCTGCTACAACTTGTCCAATTGCAGTCAGCAAACTAGTATGTGGTAGAACCAGACTTAGAATCCTAACTTCCCTGAATCCAAAGTTCTCCTTTCTCCCCAGCACTGGTCTACCGGCAAAGTCTGACTCAGCTGTTTTACATCAAAAAGATTAAACAAATTGTTAATAAAAACATCATTCATCCACACTAACCTTCCTGAAATAGCTAAAACATATATGACTTACGTCAATTGACACGCTTCCAAAATGGTTGAAAATTTCTTCTGCCTAAGAAAAATACAAGAGTGTTCAAAAGCAAAAAACATTTTAATTCTCTTACTATTCTTCTCTTTCTGAAATGATTTTTTTCTGAGTGATTGTAAAGCTGTAAGATTGATTTCATTGGGGCTGTATTTCATAACATAACTAGCATCAAATTATGAAAATGTTTTCTAATGGCCTAGATTTTGTGTTCCACAATTTTATTCTATCTTACGATCCGAGTAAGGCATGTCTTTCACTCCTGTCTTCTGGAATATTCCAAATTCCTTTTAGAGATGACTCTTCCACTTAGGCCTCCTCAGCTGGCACCTTCCCCTCTCTTCTCATGATCAAATTTAGACTCACTGTTCAATAAGAGGGGGCTGCAGGGTAGAACAGGCAGTGGTAAAGACTGCCGGAACTAAATGTGATTTCAGGCAAGCCTCTTAAAATCTTTGTGTCTAGGCTTTTCATCTACAAACTGCAAGTGATAACCCTTGTATTTCCCAGTTGTTGTGAGCTTTGTAAGTGAAAAGGTAACAAGAAAACTTGGTTAAGTGTCTGAGTATTGCTGTTTGCATTTGACATGTGAAGTGGGGGTATCTTAGCTCACTCTGAATCCAGGAATGTGTAATAATGAATTGGTTTATTTTCTGCCTCCTTCCATAAAAAATAGGAATACTTCAGGAGAGGAGAATATAATATCTTTGTCCCTTTGCTTCGAATTTTCCCCGACATGAACCTCTACCAAAATATACCTAATTACTTCCTCCATAAAGCCTCCTCTTCTTCCCATATTTCTATCCTTGTTAATGTCAGAATACACCCAGTTTCCATCCCAGTCTCCCAAATTGAAAACCTGGGAGCTATTCCCTGCCATATTCACCACCCCGTGCCCCCCACACACCCCTTTCTGTCATTCCTCCCCTCCTCAATCTACCTGGGCTTCAAATCCAGCTGATAATGTCACAGAGATGTTTACTGGATTTCCCTTCCACTTGTCATCCCCTCTGTTCCTGGGTAAGGCCTGAATCATCTCTCACTAAGATAGTTGAATCTTTCTCTGTCGGGATAGATGAAAACACAGCTTCCATCCGTAGTCGCTGCCTATGAACTTGTGTCCAAAGGAAAGTTATACCAACAGCAGCCTACCGATTTACTATATTTTTCTGTTGGCTTGGGCGTTTGTTCCAAATTCCTATGTTAGGAATCGGGTTGGATGACATGCCAGCTGGAAGAATTGCTTGTGTCTGGGCTGACTGCTCATCTGCCCAGGCTCCTTTCTCCTGGGCTAAGCTGAGTTTTCCGTTGGCCTTCTGTGGATGGAGTAGGTTGGCAGCGGGTGAGGACAAGGCCCAAGCCTTCTTATCTCACTGGCTCTAGGGGAAGTGATTTACAGGACAGAGAAGCATTCATTCCAAGGAAGAAGGGGAGGTCAAATAGCGAGATCCCCTCAAATATTTCTCAACACGGGGTCAAAAACTGTTTCTCTCTTGTCTCTTTCTCTGCAGAGTTCCAGTTCCTTGTATCACGGCCCAGCTGTGGGTTCTTGGTCTTAACCCATGACTGGAGCTTGGTCTACTCCCCGGGAGTGGAGCTGGGGAGAGGTAAGGGAGACTTGGATTTCTCCCAGAGTAGTGTTGTCGCATTGTAAGTCATGAAATCATTTTTGTGGGTTGCGACCAGCATTTAAAAAAATAAAATGTAATGTTATAGAGTGGAAAGGAATAGGACAAAACAGAAGAGAAAGCAGTAGAGTAGATTTCACAAGGTAAGGGTGTGACCTTTTCATGAAACCTTTGTTTTAGTCATAGTTAAGGATACTTGTGTGTGTGTATGAGTGTACTGGGTCACAGTATGAAATGTATTTCTTTTTTTTTTCTGAAATGTATTTCTTACTGTGTGGGTCATGGTCTAAAATTTTGGAGGCCACTGCTAGGTTAGAATATATAGAAACAATCTCTCTTCTTCTAGTTTTCGTCCTTTGATCCATCCTCCATCCCCCAATTTGTCATTTAAATAGCCTTTCTACAAACCAGTGTGATCACACAATCACACTGTTTAAAGATCTTCACTACTTGTATTACTAATTCATGAGCATAGCAGTCAAGGTCTTCAGTAATCCAATTCCAACCACTTTTCCAGTCTCACTTACAACTATATTCCTTACTGTTCTACTCTATCTTTTCCAAAAGTGCCTTTCACATTTGTCTTTTTGTCTTTACTCACATTATTCTTTGGCCTAAAATGTCATTTTCACTTCTCCACTTATCTAAATCCAACTCATTAAAAATTTGTTTTTAAATAACATTATTTTTCTGATTAAAACTTTGGACTATTACCTAGGTTACTAAGTATAAAATCAAATCACATAATTCCATAATCCAGAAATACAATTATATCTTTATATATACCTTCTAGTCTTTACTTAAAAGCACATACACATATTTTATGTATACATACATATATATTTAGAACCCTTCTTTTTTAATGTATATGGAAAGATTTCCAATGTCATTAATATTCTTCTAAAATATACTTAATGGATGCATCATATTTTATTATACAGATATTATTGAACATTTGAGTGGTTTCTAATATTTTATTTTTATAAATAATGCCTTGATATATGTCTTTATGTGTCTCTCTGATTTTTTTTCCCCTTTGAATAGATTTAGATTTACTGGGTTAGATTGTGTTTATCCTTTTAAGGACCTTGATATAGATTGCTTGATCTCTCATCAGAACTACACACACAGTATCCCTATTTGTGCCAATACTGAATATTATCATTTACGAAATGTTTGCCAATCTGATAGATGAAAAATAATTTTGCATTACTTTCATGTAAATTTTTTGAGGGTTAGTGAGATTAATCTCTTTTTAAAAAATTTTTTTGGTCATTTACATTGCATTTTGTAGGAAATTGCTTGTCCCTGGCCTTTGTCCATTTTTTTTTTTTAGGGAGGTTATTTTCTGTGTGTTTTTCTTCTTTATTATAAATCCTGCTTATTCTTTAAAGCTTAATTTAAAACACACTTTCTCCATGGAATTTTCTTCTAGTTTCTTATTTTGAATCTTTGTTTTCCCATAGCACATTAAAAAAAAATTATTTATTTCATTTTTTCATTTTTGGCTGTGTTGGGTCTTCGTTGCTGCACACGGCTTTCTCTAGTTGCGGCGAGCAGGGGCTACTCTTCGTTGCTGTGCGTGGGCTTCTCAATGCGGTGGCTTCTCTTGTTGCAGAGCATGGGCTCTAGGTGCATGGGCTTCAGTAGTTGTGGCTCGTGGGCTCAGTAGTTGTGGTTTGCAGGCTCTAGAGCGGAGGCTCAGTAGTTGTGGCTCACGGGCTTAGTTGCTCTGCAGCATGTGGGATCTTCCCAGACCAGGGCTTGAACCTGTGTCCCCTGCATTGGCAGGCAGATTCTCAACCACTGCGCCACCAGGGAAGCCCCAGAAACCTTTTCTTATTTGTTTTTGTATCTCTGTCCAGTAAAAGGCAGATATTCAGTATACTGTTGATGTTCTTTGCCAAGCCAGAGAGCAGAGCCTTCTCTTTTCAATGTGAAATTTGGTAGGTTACTTTTCCTGCGTGCTTTTAGAATATTCTATCTGAGGCTGCATTCACATATATTTAGGAAGACATAGTGAGCGCAGAAGGCCTTCTTTTTGGGGTGCTGGCGAGAGGGAGAGAGCAGTGCCCTTTCTGAAATCTGTCTGGCTGTGCTTCCCAGTTCTGTTTAAAGTAATCTCACCAGCCTTAGAGCTTCTGCATTCTGGGTGATGTGAATTTCCATTTTTCCCCTCTTTCCCTCAACACTGGGGAGTTCTGCATTGCTGAACTTACAGGCTATTTGAGATCATTCAAATTACTTTTGGAAATTGGTCAGAGGTTAGAGTTATAGTATATAACTGCTGGATTGAATCTCAGAGCTGTCTAGTCCCACACCTTAGACCTTCCACCAGCTTCTACCCCAAAGACTTCCCCTACGGGAGATGACATTGACCTCTCCGAAAGAGTAAAGCTCAGGTTCTGCGTCAGGGAGCAGTTCTCCCTTTCCACACTTCATCCTGCAGGGCCATCCCTCTGAGCATCTTTCCTGGAGAAGAGCATACCTTTGACCCATCAATAAGTCAGGACCAGCAGCAGAGTCACCCAGGCTAACTCTTCTGCCTTCCTCCTTGGTATTTTTCTCCAGAAGGGGCATAACCACTACATGCCAGTGTTTTCTGTCTGCTTCTGGTTGTTCCAGTTGTTTGCATCCTTTTAACATGTTCTCTGAAGGAATCTGATATTTATTGAGCCTCTCATATGTCACACTGTACTAGGAGCTCAGCAGATAGTATACCATTATTTCCTCTAATTGTTCCCATTTTACATTCAAAGAGTTGAGGCTTGCATAGTCAAACTGAGAAGGTCACACAGCTGGTGAAGTAGTGGAGCGAGGAGGACTTGAGCCCAGGTTGGCCTTACCCAGTGCTTGAGTTACTTTCACTACACCAGGTTTCAATACAAAGAAGAGTGATTTGGGTTACTGAAACCATATGTGCATCCCTTCAAGGCTCTCTGCCTTTTGGTAATGTGAACATTGAATTTGGGGAGTGGAAGGGAGAAGACTTGTTTTAAGACACATTTGTTTTGAAAGTTAATTATAGGTGTTCTGAATAAAGTCTGAATTAGTGTTTATAGAGGGATGGGATGAAAAAATGAGAAACATAGTAGGTGATCAAAACGATATATCAAATGAAAGAGAATTATATGCTTATTTTAATCAAGAGTATGTTTAATTAAATGAGAAAGTGAAACTTAGGACCCATAATACCAGGAGACATTCTGCAGAGTAGTTATACCACAGACGTTGGAGTAAATCAGAACTGGAGTTAAACCCTAGTTTTGCCACGCATACTGCATCTCTCTCATGAGTACCTAAGTTTACGCATTTGTAAAGATGGGTAATAATACCTATCGCTCAGGAATTTAATGAGGTAATAGGTTCATTCATTCATCTTTTCGCTCCTTTGACAAAAGTATGCTTTGAATATTTACAATTTGCCTGACATTGGAGATGTAGCCACGAACAAAACACGTACGTGTTTCCTGCCCTAAGAGAATGGACTGACTAGTGGTTAAATGTAAAGTGTTTGTCATGGTGTCAAGAATGTGTGAAGCACTAATAAGTGGTAGATGTTACTGTTATTATTATATTATTCTCATCATTATTAGGAGTGTGCATTTCTACAACTACTTGTGATTTTGACATATCTTACATTTGATAATAGGTGTGAGACCTAGTTAACATTTTCCTGTATTGGCATTTCTAATTAAAGGATAGCGTTGTAAGGTAACAAGCAATTATTGTTAACAAAGGAAGCACTGTATAATCAGTGCCTTGCTTCAAGAATGAAGGATTTCTTCTCTGTTCCTTACTTGAGTGTTATTCTGTCTTTAGCCACATGAAACACTCAGAACGGGGTCTGGCACAATGAATACCTATTAGCTGAAAAAAGAATGTATGAATGAATGAGGGTTGCACAGACTCTAAACACAGCATCCGGCTGGTACCTACAGAAGAGGTACCTACCTGGTTGTGAATGTACAATGAGAGTCTCCACATAATAGGGCCCTAGGACTTTTTTTGTAAACTCAAGCACCTAGAGGAAAAATCCAAGGTGGGAGACTCGAAGCAAGAAAGTAATTTTTAATGTCCCTAGACTACAATGGGAGAAGGAAAAACAAAAAGGCTGAATAGGCGATAATCATCTCCTGCAACTGAAGGATTCTAAGCTTAATTAAATTAGAATGAAATGCTGAAATAGTTGTTCAGGTATTTTTCCATGCACCCATATATTTTACAATGAGTGTCTTTAAATGCAACAGTTTGTGTTCGTATTTTATAATAATTTACCACCTTTTGAGATTCATATAGAATTTAACACCTTATTCAATGGAAATAACTTTTACATGCACTTAGAATATATTCTTGAAAGTGTTTAGTAATGGACAGAACATGTGACATGGAAATTTGAAAGGGTTTCTGCCATATCAGATTCACATCCATAAAAATAAATTTGTTCGTGTGGGTCAGATTCCATTTCAACAAATACCTATTTGCAAAAGATAAGAAAGCCCCAGGTAATAATCTATTCATTTTAGATCATAAGATCTGTTCATTTAATATTATGTTTAAACTATTCATGTAATATCCTAAAAAGTAGTATAACAAAAAATATATACTTTTATTGACTTTAAGATCATGGAATTTGACCCATATGTTATTTAACGGGCATAATTTCTAGACCATCTGGAGAAATCTTCTATTTTTAATAACCTTTGTAAGACCGTTAGTGGTTATTTAATTTTAGTATTTTTACCTTGTTGTTCAAACTCATTACCACCATAAGAAAATTAATGTGATCAGTATAAGCATATTTTTACCTTTAAAGACATAATCATCATAATTTTAATAGGTAGGCCAAGTGATGTTGATAATGAAGTCTGAAGGAAGTTACAGCTTTCCCTTCCCGCCGGCCTCTTTCTCCCAACAGACACTACCATTTTTTGATAAACATTGCAAGTTACAAGTATAATGCTCATTTACTGAAATATTCAGGGAATTAATATTTGACCCATAAATTCCAAACTACTACTTTTCTTTCCCTTCTAAAAGAAATATGCTTTCATTCTCTGTGTATTGAATGTAAAACAGAACCAAGGCATCAGGGATGAACATTACCTTTCAAACTCTATCTATACACAAATGCTCGTGTATCTAAAGCTATAATTGTATGCATGTGAGCATGAGGATTGCACACAGTGTGTAAAAACATGGTTATGGTGGGTGAGCACTTACAAAAATAGCAATCAATCAGCACTAGTTTAAGCCAGACGCAGTGTGGGTAGGTAATATAAAAGCTTCTTTCTGCAGACCTAAGTTGGCTGTAGCATCCCAATTCTGAGCTAACACCTTCATTGTTATTCTAGTCATAGAATTCAAAGATGGAAAACACCTATTAGGTTACTTAGTTTATCTTCCTAGGGCCAGTACTGAAGATGACTCTGATAGCCTATTTTATTCCTTCTTCTACTTCTTCAGTATTTGGTCCACTCTCATTCTGAAATGTCTGTGCTAACAGACATTCAGCTTGTTTCCTTGGGTAAGTATATTCTCTTGGATTTCCTTACATTTCTTCAACATTTAGAACACATTTTTTTCTAGTTTGAAAATACTGTTGTGTGCTGATAACCAGATCTAGGCAAATGCTTTTTCCCTCTTCAGAGCATCAGTCATCTGCTCATGGATCATAGCCTCCAGAGCCATGTGGGGATAATAATATCAATAGTTGTGATGCGTTTTTTGCTTCTATGCATATATGTATGTATGTATGTACCTCATTGGCTACCAATTTCTTTCTCAGATTGCTCATCAACAGAGGCTGAAGAAAAGACAAGCAGATCATCTGAGTTATGTAAAACTCTGCACGCTGAATGAGCCACAAAATAGGATTGCTCCAAATCTCATTATTGGAGCAAATAGGGTTTGCAAGGAGACCTTGATTCAGTTCCAACTGAAGACATCTGGACCTTGAGAACATATCTCAGTTTCTGGTACTTCTCAAGCCCAGGAATGCCAATGGAATATACCAAAGGGAATGGTGTGGTGCTTAAGTTGTATTAGGAATTTTTCTAAGCACTTCACATATTTAAATTCAATCCTCCTAACAGCTTTTTGGAATAGGTTCTAAATAACTCTCATTTTACTGAGGGATCTGAGGCACAGTTTCACTTGCCCCCGTCATAAGACAGGTCAAGGATGGATGGAGGTTGGTAGGAATCCAGTAGTTTAGTTTCAGAGCCCATGTCCGTTACCACTATGCTGATTTGAGTGAGGGAGGGAAATGAGTGAGCATGTCCTTTCAAGTCAGATGGACCCTGTTTTGAGTATTGACTCTACGCAACTTTTGTGACTTTGTGCAAGTTAGTTGTCCTCACTGAGTCTTAGTTCCTTTGTCTGGATAGTGAGGTTAATAATAGCCTCCTCTTAGGATTTTATGAGATTAAATAAGGAAATGCCTGTTCAGCCCTTGGTACAGTTTCTGGCATATGATTAACATCAAACAAAGGTTAGTTTCCTTCTTTTGAAGTTCTCATTAATGTCTTGGAGGAAGGATGGCCATCTTACCTTCTCAGCCACTCATCCACCATTCCAAAAGTGATTTTTTTTTTTTTTTGGCCATGCCACACAGCATGTGGGATCTTAGTTCCCTGACCAGGGAGCAAACCCGTACCTCCTGCAGTGGAAGGGTGGAGTCTTAACCGCTGAACTGCCACTGAATTCTTTTCTAAATGATTGGTTTTTGTTCTCCACATAAAGGCATAGGTTTCTGCTCAAGAGTGTTAGAGAATTCGTGGTATGGAGGAATATCCTTGTGGAATCATGTTAAGGCAAAGTCTGGCCAATGCCTTCATTTCATATGCCATGTTTAGTTGGTAGACATTGTACAGAAATGGCCCCCGAATTAAAAATAAGTTTCCCCAAAAAGATTGTTGCAATTTGGAACTTGAAGCATATTTTCTTCTAAAAATTATATGTTATAAATGATAGGTAATTAGGCTAGTTCATACAATCTTCTTTAACCCACAAGATATCTAAGTTATAATAGCTGGTAGCAAAGACAGTAATTGATTTGTTTGTCATAGCCAAATTCTCCTTCTGGCTTAACTTATTCCACTCAAAGCCATGGAAGAGCCAGAACTGGATACTCCATGTTCTATCGACCTCTGATAATTAGAGGAGTTTTCAAGAACTTATAAATCCATCAGCTGGCCACTGGACAATCAGATGCTCTCCTTAAAATTTGAAATGAGTTCCCAAAGCCGCAGCCTAACTGTGTTGGACACTGAGATGCTACACTGATGAAGAGTGAGAGACAGAATCCATGCTATGGTCCTGGCATGGATGGGGCAAGAACGACCAAGCTGGTGTGCAGGAAGAGGAGAGTGAAGTCGACGCACAGCAAAGAATGGGAAAGAAACCATGTGGCTCAGAGAGTGAGATGGAAAGAGTAGGTGCCTGATGACATTATAGATCATGCGATGCCTGATTGTTAGGTTCTACAATTAGATCCCATAGCATCTTCCTGTATTATTTCAATAAATCCTTCCCTACTTAAAGTAGTTGGAATGCGTTGCTGTTATAAGCAACCAAATGTTTCCTGACAAAGCTAAACTACTCAGAACAGAACTCTTCTGAACTCCACATTTTACGTGTCTGGATGGCTGTCTAGGTGTGGCAGGGTTCTGATGTCCGAACCTGCTTGTATTAAGGGAGGGCCCTTGGTTGGGAGAGGAGAGCAAATGGGAGCCCTGACCTGACAATAGTCTATTTTTGTTAACTCTCAATCCAGAAGGCATTACTGTCATTGCTTTAGTGTCTTCCCTGCCACACACAGGCCATCGCTCTCTGGGTTCACATTGTTCTTATCTTGAATGCCCTTTTGTTCCTCTCTACTTATACAATGTTTATTTCACCTTCATTGTAACTCAAGATGAGTCATGGAGAGTTACAGAGTTTTATGGCAGGAAGAGGACAAAGCCATGTAGTTCAAAGTCTCAACGTCGTTGCCCAAGGTCACTCAACTAGTAAGTAGTGCTGCCAGGACTTGAACTTAGGTTCTGACTTCAGTATATTTTCCACTAGACAGCTCTGTCTATAGCCCACAGGGTCTTACCCTCCTCTAGTACATCAGAGTGGCCACCTCACCATGTAGTATTTAGTTGTATATTCCTCTGATATATATTTGGCTCTTGTGTTATTCATGTCTGTCTTAACGGGCTGCAAGCTTGTTGAGAGCAGAAAGAGTAAACTTTCTTTTAGTTTGTCGTTCGTCCTGGCACTTCACATGAAGCTTGGCATATATGTGATCAATACGTTTCTGAATATTCCTTAAGTGATTGAAAATATCATGCAGGGATGAATGACACTCCTCAGAGGTTTCCAAAGCTGCCATCTACAAAAGTGATGACCATTCCCAACACAGACAAGTCCCATGAAAATAGTTTGATATTATAACCACTGGTGAGAGACAATTTTAGCTGTGAAGTGTAGAGATTGGATCCTTTACTCATTACGAATGGGAACCAGATCCTGAAGCTGGAAGCTTCATTAACTACAGAAGTGATGCTTAGTGGTGGCACAAGCACAGAGATGGGGCATATGTAGCAGTCCTTCCCATCCAGGAATGATGGGGGGCGTGGTATTTCCAGTTGGGGTGACTGAGATGATTCATGGATTAACTTGTTTATTTCAAGTGGTAATCACGTTCTTTTCAGAACATCATTTTGGGTGATCCTAGTCTAAGATTTTATCCTTCATAGGAAGCATGGATGAGAAGGCAACTTAGCCTTTTCTCTTTTCTGATCCTAAGAATGTCCTCCTGGTCTCTGACTTCCCTACTGACCACTATTTTAGTGCTGACAACCATCTTCATGATTTTAGATCTCATTGTTCACATTTGGATCCTAACACATTCTGACCCTATGTTTTTGGCAATGTAGACATAACATTCAAATTAGGTCATGGGGACCAACAAGTGGTAGCGATGCCTTGTGGGTCTTACATTCATGAAGTGAGTCCATCCTTACTGGGACCACAGAGCTGTGACTTCCTATTAGAACATACCTCCAAGTGACATCCTTTTTATTCACTGTGGTATGTCCAACTGGGATTTCTGGGTTTGAGAAGGACCAGCAGCTTAAATATGCTTTCAGTGTTCAGCTGTCTTCAGTTGAACTGGGTCAAGCTCTCCTCCCTATACTCTGCTTGCTCCAATAGTGAGACTTTTCTCAAAGTCGCAATCCTAGCAATCCTATTTTGTGGCTTGTTCAGCATGAAGTGTTTTACATAATTCAGATAGTCTGCTTGTCTTCTCTTCCACCTCCGTGGATGAGCAATCTGAGAAAGAAATTGGTGGCCAGTGAGGTAAATATGTATGTACATAACATTGATACACAGAAACCAAAAATGCATCAAAATATAAACAGATGATTAGATTAAAGTGAGCTTTTCTTCCTCAAATTCTATAAAATGAGTGTAAATTACTTTGTAATCTAGAAAGCAATACTCTTAAATATAAAATGAAAAATTTTGAAATTTAGAGAAATATTACCATTTCCATCTTAGATACACTCACAATGTTTCTTTCTTTTTTTTTTTTATTAGAAGAGTGCAATTTTGGAGACTATAAGCAATGTACTATTGTCCCAATTTCTTGATTTACTCAGCAATTGTCTTCTGTTCATTGGCATCAGTATAAATGTGCATGTTAATTTCCCCATGATGGTTAGTTTATGAGGTGCTCAAGGGGAGATGCTCAGCTCTTGCTGAAGGGGAGATGGAATCAATATTTTACTTAAAGTTTAAGCTGAGTATTTGCTGTGTGGTTATCAGCAAGACATCCAACCTTTCTGAAGAATAGTGCAAATGATAATGAGTCATTGTAAATGCCAACTTAGATAATACATGCAAAACTTCTTTTAAAGTGTGGGGTGTATTATATATCTAGGGATAATAATTATTATTTCTATTTTAAAGTCCATAGGTATCCTTACAAGGCTCTCTTCTCCTTATTGTTGGGCATGGACTGACCAACACTCTCTCTTAGTATTTTTTTTTAATATTTATTTATCATGGACTGACACTCTCTCTTAGTATTTTTAAAAAATATTTATTTATTTATTGGTTTAGGCCACACCAGGTCTTAGTTGTGACATGTGAGATCTTCATTGCGGTGGGTGGGATCTTTAGTTGATGCATGTGGGTTCTTAGTTGGGGCATACAGGATCTAGTTCCCTGACCAGGGATTGAACCTGGGCCCCCTGCATTGGGAGCACAGAGTCATAACCGCTGGACCATCAGGGAAGTCCCTCTCCTAGTATTGATCCAAGCAGTGCTCAGCTTCACTGGTCAACCCCCTCTTCTGTGACTACAGCAGGAAATGTCATGCCACTATGACTTTGCCCAGGTTATTCCCTTCACCTGGAATCCTCTCCTCCACATTCCATCCAACTTGCCTTCTCAGGTAGGCATAACTCTATTCATCTTTCAAGGTCCAGCTCAAAATTTCACATTTCTGTGAAGCCTTCTCTGGTAACCCCTTAGGAAGAATAAGTTGTTCCATCCTCTGCATTAACCTCTCTTTCTAGAATCCCTTAGACTATGTTGTAATTAGTTGTTTACAGATGTCTCTTTACACTGATCAGTGATTCTTGGCTGTTGTGTTAAGGTTGGCAGATAGATAATGACTCTTCCCCTGATACACTCCCAACATTGGCTCCAAGTGTGAAGCTTATTTTTGCTACAACCGAGTATACACATTTATTATAGTGACTTCTGTCAGAAGGTATGATGAGCTGAGCAAGTTGTGCAACGTGGTATAAAACAGGGTGTTATTTGCTACAGGGAAAGGTAAGAATTGTCAACAGAAGGCCGGGAATGAATAGAGATCAGAAATTTATGTGAAGCCAGTCCACAGTTCTACCCCAACAATGAGACAGTGCTTTGTGATTGATGAAGGAAACTTAAACCCTTCAGATGCACACCCAAATTTCTAGTATTTAAGAGCGTATCACAGGGAATTACTTGGCGGTCTATTGCTTAGGACTCCGTGCTTCCAATGCCACGGGCCCAGGTTCAACCCCTGGTCAGGGAACTAAGATTCCACAAGCTGCGCAGTGTGGCAAAAAAAGAAAGAAAAAAAAAGTGTATCACAAGTACAAAAAGAATGAGGCGCCACTGGACTCAATGTTGAGTTCCTTGAGGACGTGAATTTGTATTTGAATGAAAAATATAAGAGTAATACGTAAGCGCGCCTAGAGCCCGTTCTCTGCAACGAGAGAAGCCGCCGCTATGAGAAACCCGTGCACCGCAACAAAGAGTAGCCCCCTCTCGCAGCAACTGGAGAAAGCCTGCGCACAGCAATGAAGACCCAACACAGCCAAAAATAAATAAATTAAATAAATAAAATTTTTAAAAAAGAGTAATACATAAGAAACAGGACTGGTAGGTCTAAAAGGGGAATTGGTCAAGTAATTTACTGGTGACTGTTAAGTGTGTCACTTTTCTAATGTGAAGTAAAGAGATTTTTGGTAAAGTGATTGTCAGTGACCAAGTCACTTGAGCAAATGAGTCCAGATTGTTTTGTGGTTAAGATCTTGAGCTTTGGGAAGTCCCTAGTGGTCCAGTGACTAGGATGTGGGTTTTCACTGCTGTGGACCCAGGTTCAGTCCCTGGTCGGGGAACTAAGATCCCACAAGCCACATGGTGTGGCCAAAACCAAATGAAACAAAAGATCTTGCGCTTGTACATCAGACGGATGTGTGCTCAAGCCCCAACTTGGCTGCCTATTACCTGTGTGATTTGGTTGCTTAATGTCTCCAAGCCCCACTTTTCTTGTCTTTAAATGAGGCTAATAGACTACATCGGTTGGGATGATTTTGCCTACAAGTAACAGACATTCCAACAGTAAGATAACTGGCTATTTCACATTGCTAGAAATTCAAAGGCACAGTGGATTCCATTGTGAGATTCAATGACTCTAATGTTCTTTCCGTCTTTCAGCATTATCATCTTCAGGGTTCACTACTTTCTGAAGGGAAGTAGAGGCCACACATTCCAGTGTCTGTGGCTTAGGAGCAAGGGAAATTTTATCTGAAGACCACTGGATTAGCAGCTTATTCCCAAATTAATGACTGGTAGCAAGGATGGAATTATCATAACTGGTATAGACCAATCATCTCAGGACAAATAAATGCTGGAGAGTCCATCACAACCACTACAAAATCAACCTTTTTTTTTTGGCCATGCCACCTGGCTTGTGGGATTTTAGTTCCCCAACCAGAGCTCAAACCCAGGTGCCTGGCAGTGAAAGAGCGGAGTCCTAACCGCTGGACCGCCAGGGAATTCCTTTTTTTTTTTTTTTAAAGGAAACTGTTTGCTAAATTCTTAGCTCATTGTTTGGAACATGGTAAGAGGGTAGCTCTACTTACCAACCAGCCACGAATTCAGACCTAAAATGACCAACTCAAATTTTGGATTTGTAATAACATTTCTTGCCCTTTTCTTCTTTCATTTACTTAGAAGTCATTTTTTGCCTAAATCTCTCTTCTCACCTCTCATCAAAATTTGCCAGGGCTGTGTCTCACATACAGTGGACGTAACTGTGAGCACCTTAATGTCCTGGTGCCTCTTTGCTCACCTGCCAGTGATTTTTAGGTATTGTAGTCTGAAAACTCTCTTTTGGCCTGAGGAGTTTGGATTTTGTTCTGTGTGTGTTCTTGAGGAAGGCAGGAAGCAATTCCTAAGACTAAGAGTCAGACCCTGGATTAGGTGCTTTCATATAAGATTTGGCTGAAGCAGACCTGGGCTACCCTATCTCTCCCACTCACCAGCTGGGTAATCTTGTGCAGACTACCCTTTCCTGGGAGGCTCAGTTGTCTCTTCTGCAGAATAAGGATGATCTGCTGATCAAGGAAATAAGGGTTTAGAAAGGTTTCCTAAATAATTCAGCTCTATGAAGATACTAGTTATTTTTCCTCCACTTGATAGCTTTTTTGTGTACCATATAAACGTAATAGTCAGATGGGCATAGCCTACTCAAGGGGAAGGTAGAAAATAAACAATGCAAATGACTTGATCTGGGAGCAGCTTCCTATGTTTAAAGAAAAAAGAAAGCATGTTTCTTCTTGTTCTTCTTCAGGAACTACCCCACCCTTGATATTTTTAGTGACCTCAATGGGACTCCATTAAGACTCCATTGGGAGACTCTCCCAGTGTTCAGAAAATGTCTCTGACTGAACAGGAACAAGGTGGGTTGGTTGGTTTGGTCTATGTTTGGACCTATGGTCTAGGTGGAGAGTTCCACATTTCACCAATGAGAAGCAAAGTCATCTGCTTTTCTGGATTGATGGACAAAGTGCTATAAACCTTTACACATTTGGTAAATCAATGAAACCCACTCAAGGATAAGTGTCAGTCTCTAAAGTGTTCTTTTCTGGGGTTTAAGACTGAAATGATCAGAGCTGTCTTTCAGATAATGAGAACTATCGTTTCTTGGGAAGTAGTATCAAATAAAGTGACTTTTAGGGATATGCCTTGGTCTAATCTAAACTGAAACAGATACTGCACATGGCTTTATTTAGGAGCCTGGAAGTTGAACATGGAAGGAGTTCTTAACTCAGCATCCTTACAGATTGTAGAAACTGGTTGATATTTCCTGACAAGGCCTCTTGCCAATCTAACCTCTCCTAGCTAAGCTATTTTAACTCTGGTCTTAGGCCGATGTATCTCCTAGCAACACATCTTCTCCTAAATAAAAACAGATCTCCCAGATGGTCTCATTCACTCTTTCCTTCTATTGACCAACTGTGTTACCCTTTCACATCACTTTCTCAACCTTCGTCATTATGTTTCTTTTCTATTTTCTTCTTTGCACCTCATTCTTTTATTGGTTTCTCTTCATCCTTCTAAGCTGATGATCTAGATTAGCACTGTCCATCGTGGGAGCCATTAGCCACATGTGTCTATTTTAGTATAAATTAGAATGAAAGAAAATATAAAAAATTCAGTTTCTCTTCAGTTGCATTAGTCACATTTCAAGTCCTTAATAACCACATGTGGCTAGTGGCCACTGTATTGACTGGACAGTGCAGATACAAAAGATCTTCATTATCACAGAAGATCCTGCAGATAGTACTGATCTAGGTATTCAATTTTTCTACTTCCTGTAGTGCTTTCCCCCCCTACTTTCAGCTAATTTCTACCAATTTTAACCCTTATTCTTATAAAAAGGTCAAAGATACTCATTTGAAACAAAAGAAATATCTTGATAAATTGTTCACATACGTGGCACAAATGTTCTTTGTCTTGGGCATAGCCATTTTCTAGTTTCTGTAACCTTTTCAGCAGATTAAATTGGAGATCAGAGAGTTGTTGTAGTCTTTAAGATTTTTATTCTCCAAGACAGAATTTTATATGAGCTATGAAGACATGTAATCCCTCATTCTTTGAGGCGGCCATCAGCACAATTCAACAGTGATTACTGAGTGGAAACTTTGTCATCAAAAAAGGACAGTAGCTTCCTTCACACCTGTTAGGATGGCTTTTATCAAAAAACAAAAATGTAACAAATGTTGGTGAGAATGTGGAGATATGTTGTATACTTTTGGTGGGAATGTAAGTTGGTGCAGCCACCATAGAAAACAATGTGAAGGCTCCTCAAAAAACTAAAAATGGAACTACTGTATGATCTAGCAATCCCCCTTCTGAGTATATACCCAGAGGAATTGAAATCAGGATCTAGAAGAGATATCTGCACTTCAGTGTCCATTGTAGCACTTCTCACAATAGCCAAGACACACACACACACACACACACACTCACACACACACACACGGTGCAATATTATTCAACCTTAATGAATAAGGAAAGCCTGTCATTTGCAATAATATGGATGAATCTGTAGAACATTATGATAAGTGAAATAAACCAGACACAGAAGGACAAATACTATGTGATACCACTTACATGATAAATCTAAGATAGTCAAACTCATAGAAGCAGAGAGTGGAATAGGGCTGCCAGAGGCTGAGAAAAGGGGGGAAAGTAGGAGGTGTTTGTCAAAGGGTACAAAGTTTTGATTATACAAGATGAGTAGGTCCTAGATACCTACTATGCAGCATAGCATTAACAATATGGTATTGTGCACTTAAAAATTTGCTAAAATGGTAGGTCTTAAGTGTTCTTATCACAAAATAATAATAAACATAATAATAATGATAATAAATAAGAGGGCAGGAGGAAATTTGGAAGTGATGGGTAGGTTTAAAGCATAGGTTGTGGTGATAGTTTCACCCAACTTTTCTCCAAATTCATCGAGTTGTATACATTAATTATGTATAGTTTTTGTATGTCAAAAAAATTTTATTCTATTTTATTATTTATTTATTTTTGGCTGCATCGGGTCTTCATTGCTGTGTGTGGGCTTTCTCTAGTTGCGGCGAGCAGGGGCTACTCTTCGTTGTGGTGCGCGGGCTTCTCATTGTGGTGGCTTCTCTCGTTGCGGAGCATAGGCTCTAGGTGCGCGGGCTTCAGTAGTTGTGGCATGTGGGCTCAGTAGTTGTGGTGTGCAGGCTCTAGGGCGCACAGGCTCAGTAGTTGTGGCGCACGGGCTCTAGAGTACAGGCTCAGTAGTTGTGGCACACAGGCTTTGTTGCTCCGCGGCATGTGGAATCTTCCTGGACCAGGTATCAAACCCGTGTCCCCTGCACTGGCAGGTGGATTCTCAACCATTGCGCCACAAGAGAAATCCCGAAAATAAATTTTTTTAGAGAGGCCGATCTAACTTTCAGGTGTTTTTCTCTAACTTTTTGCCTTTCCGTCCCTGCCAGCTCTGATCTTGACTTACTCCTCAAATTGACTCTTGCCCGTTGCTTTTTGTCAACCCTTTGATTAGGGTTGTCATCTTTTTCATTGGAGTCAGGTCCTGATTTCAGCCTGTTCTGTTTCGTTCCTATGCTAATCTTGCTAAATTTGATGACTCACCTGCATCATTGCCAATATGCAATCTCCCTGCACCCAGATTTTGCCTTGCCCTTCAGAATCTGAGGGCATACTTGGAGTCTGAGAAGACTCTTCTTAGTCCTCCATTAACAAGCATGAGTTTTTTTTTTTTTTTTTTGCGGTACGCGGGCCTCTCACTGTTGTGGCCTCTCCTGTTGCGGAGCACAGGCTCCGGACGCACAGCGTCAGCGGCCATGGCTCACGGGCCCAGCCGCTCCGCGGCATGTGGGATCTTCCCAGACCGGGGCACAAACCCATGTCCCCTGCATCAGCAGGCGGACTCTCAACCACTGCGCCACCAGGGAAGCCCCAAGCATGAGTTTTGACTTCTTCTATTTGCCTTGCACTCAGCTTGGAGAGATTGAAAAGTAAGAATTTTTACCTTCAAGGAGTTTGCATACTTGCTGGAGATGAGGCAAGAAATAAGACCAGATGATTAACAAGGATTGGGTCCATGAGTGGTGTAGACCTAAGAACAATTAGAATTAAGAGAAGCGTTTAGGGCTTCCCTGGTGGCGCAGTGGTTGAGAGTCTGCCTGCCGATGCAGGGGACACGGGTCCGTGCCCCGGTCCGGGAAGATCCCACGTGCCGTGGAGCGGCTGGGCCCGTGAGCCATGGCCGCTGAGCCTGCGCGTCCGGAGCCTGTGCTCCACAACGGGAGAGGCCACAACAGTGAGAGGCCCGCGTACCGCAAAAAAAAAAAAAAAAAAAAAAAGAGAAGCGTTTAGATTATTTCATTAAAGAGGTAGAACCTGGCTGTCTGAGGAAGTTTGGGCAAGATTTGGATTGGCCAAAGGACAACATCACAGTTGGTGGACTAGGGTAGATGACACGCGGTCGAGAATCACCTAGGACTTGACTTTCTTCTACATTGTTTGCTTTCCTTCTTCATTTTCTGTTGACAGTCACATCCACATCTGGGCCCTGGGTGTCACCATCCTTGATTCTGACGCCTTCTTTTATGTGGTTTCCCTTGACTGCCTGTGCTAGCGACTATCCCAGGGAACTTAAGATTCATTTACTTTTATTTGTTGGGCATATATGAAGACATTTGGGATCTTTCACTGGGGATAAGTCACTCATTCTAAGAGCTGAGATTAAGTCTGTGGCAAACTGTGCCCGTATCTCCCACCAAGATGAGAGAAAGAAACGTTGCTTGTTGGTTTCTTTTCTGGGCACTTCTGAGATCTTAACTATTTGAAGCCCTTCCACTGAGCTCATATCTTTCATGTATCAGTTTTGGGTATAGACGGGTATCCAGGGTTTATAACCCTTATTTTTCAGATGGGAGATCTGGATTTCCACGATAGGAAATGATGAGCTCAGGATGGGAGCTCCTCTAGGGGTTTGGGCTGTTCCTTTTTTCTCCCCAGTGCCTATTGTTGTTCCTGGAACGTATCAAGTTCTCCGTAAATGTTTTCTGGGTGAATATTTAATGAATGTCTCAGAGAAAACAACAGTAATGCAGCGTTTGAGCAGAGCTCAGCAAAGCGGAGTGTGTAGAACTTCATCCTTTTGCAATGATTTAGAGTTCTTCTACTTGTTCAAAAGTGTCCAGTGTTTAAAATTACGTCCTCTCTGAAGTTTTGCAGTGACATCCCCCTTGACTGTTAGGCACTGATTCATTGTGATTTTATAGCACTTTTATCCCTCAAAGCACCAAACACATGATACTTTGTGACCTCTTCCCCTGTCTCTTCCTCTAGCTGTTGAGCTTTTTCAGGAAATCGTTTCTTGTTTACTTTTCTAAGTTCAGTACCTGGCACATAGCGGGCACTCAATGATTGCTTTGAGAATAAATGGTCCTATGGCCATATGTCACAGTGGATGCTGTCGGTGCTCTACACAGATGCCCTCAGATACCATCCCCAAGCTCCTGTATGGTTTGCTTCTAACAGTTCACACCATCAACCTTCTGGAGAGGACTAGCCTTGGGCCATTGGACACTCTGTGCCCTGACCTTCCAAGATACATAGTGCTCGGTGGTTTACATTCCTCAGGGGTATCCTGGAGCTGGTGGTTTACTGGGTCAGGAGTATGAAATCCCAGCTCCCTTTCCTCAAAGTTTAAAAAAACTCTGCAGCATTATTTATCCTCCAGAGCTTGTCGCAAGTTCAGATCGATGCTGGAACTTCCCCTGAGCTCACACCATGTTTGGCTTCTTTCTCTGTCTGTCCTGATTTCTCTGCCCTTCCCAGTTTCTCCTGAGAACACTTCTTCAATAGGTCTCCCCTGAAGGAATCCTTATCTCAGGTTTTGCTTTGGGGAAAGCCAAACTAAGACCTATGCTAATTCTGAATGTTGGAATTATACATGCAAGTTTCTCTGCAATTTATACTGAAATAATAATCATATTTCAAACACTCAGGTAGTTTCAAGAAGTATTTGAGATAGACCTCCTGAAATAATTTCCAATACCATTTTTTATGATGCAACATACCTTTCATGGGGAAGTATAGCCCTTGATAAACCTATTGCTAGAGAGGACTGGCTTTCTCCCTCACAAAAAGAAGTGTGTGTTTCTAAGGAAAAAAACCAGGAAGCCAGCACTGATGTTAAACTGGACCACTCACGTGTATTAGAGCTGAAGAGATGAGACCCTAATGTATGAGTCACAGAGAAAACACAGCTGGAATGAAGCAAGGCATACCAGCACATTCAGGAATGTCACCAATTCATTTCTGAATGGGGGGGAGGGAAATGTAGTCAACTGTGTAACACATACCTCTCTGTTTGCTATTTCCCATTGCACCTCTTCATGTCTCCTTTTCTACAGCTCTCCAGATCTGTTTCTCTCACTATCCCCGCATAGCTGGTCAAATTTCCTTCCATCTCCTGGTGAGTCACCGCAGTAGGACCCCAGGTGCCAATGGAAAGAGTAATGGCTGAAAACTCTGGCTTTCTTAATGGTTGTGTGTATATTTCCAAGAAGAATAGATCACTGGCATTTTAAAGGGATCATAAATATACCATTAATGAAACTGGAAGCCGTCTCTTCAGCAGCCAGATTATTGTCAGGAGTTGACACTGTTCCTAGAGGAGGGGAAAGCACTGAAATAAAGTTCCCTGGGTCTAAATATCTCCATGCCGCACAGGCGTTGGGTGTGAATGACACCTGGCGGTGCATCAATATCTTTTAAGTGCACACTGTCCCTTCTTAAACCTTTGGGCTGGTGACAACTTGACACGCAGAAGGCGTCGCTCTGCATAGGCTATTTAACCAAGGGAAGATGATTGTCAGTTTTCTCCAGCGTTCTTTTATTAATAGTCTGTAAACACGGATGTCCCTATTAGGTGCACGTCCTTTTCTTTATTTGAAATCGCCATTAAATTACTCTCCCCAAATACTGTAGCACAGCCGCAGACCTCACTGAACATAAACTTTATAAGCTTGTCCCCTCTCCCTTGAGCTTTCCCCTGCTTAGCTGCCCGTCCTCCAGCTCTGAGTGTGTCATCAGGCCTGCTCCCCAGCTGAGCATAGTCAGGAAAATGGCAGCTCTCACGGAGAGACAGCAGAGCCATCCACGGTCATGGAGCTATTGAAACATTGACAGATATGACAGATATTTCCAAAGCCGTGTGAAGCATTAATTTTAATGTACACTGTGTGTCGTTACTTAGTAAATATTTATTTGGCCGTGAAAGATCGGACAGGTAATCACTTCTTTCCTGCAAATACAGTTCCCGGCGGAGTTCCATCTCCCTTTTCTTGAGGGAGCTCAGGACTCGGTGGAGTTTGGAAACAGAACATGGGGAAAGAAAAGATGCAAGAGGCGAGATCTCTCTTCTAGATTCAGACTTGAATAGTCTGCCGTGTTTCGTCCAAAGCGTTTCCTTTGGCCACGTGGACATAGCCTAACCAGGTTGGCTTGGCAACCAATAAAAACCTTGTTTAGCTAGAAAATAATTTCTAGGAGGTCTGGATTGCCAATGAGACCTTATCTGAAGACAGGTAAATCTACCTGACACTCTCTTCCACTCCACTTTTCCCACCTGAGTCTCCTATTATAGACTTTTCATTTGACCTCTATAGTCATTGGCTGTCAAATATACACAGAGGTCTCTTTGGGGTCCATCTCTTCATATGCACAGCAGACCATTTAAGCTAAATGGATGGAGAAGCTGGAAGGCAGTAGATTGAGTTAGAATAATAATCATTGAACACCTGCAAAGGCATATTTATTTCCACATGTACTATCTCAGTTAATCCAAACAACTCCCTCCCATTCAGGCATTTCACAGAGGAGAAAACTGACACATGAAGAGGACAGAATACTTTTCCCAATGTCACCTAATGGCAGAATCAGAATTTAGACTTGGGACTTCCTAATCCAAGGTCTAGTGCTCTGTCAGCTATACTGCCACGGAGAACATTGCATACATAAAAGCATTTTGTAAACCTTAAATCTTTATGAAAATGTTAGTTACTGCTATTGTGAATAGTTAGAAAAATGTGCTTGTTAGTTTTGTCTGGCTGGCCAGCCGTCCAGGGCTTTTCTAATGAGGCAATGAACCCAACAGGGGTGAGGGGATGATCTGCCAAGCCTTTCACATCAACTCTGTGCGCACTAATTAAACATTATGCCTGGATAAATGGCCCAGGATGACAAAGTCCACAGCTTCTCACAGATGGTTCCAGGAAGTCGCATGGTTGGCTGGAGAGAATTTGGTCATGAATAAGATGCAACCTCAAACCTCCTCCACTGGTTCTGTGTGAACAGGTACATTAATCTTCCTTTGTATCAGTAGCAAGCTGTGGGGTGAATGGCAGGTGGGCCCCAGAAGTCAATTTCCTATTGGTAAGTATCTGCTAAATGTATGCTGATTTCATTATAATATATAAGGAGAGCGATATTTATAATATATAAGGAGAGCGATATATACTAGGGTATGAGATTGAGCTCTAAAATACTAATTCATTTTAAGTGTTTTTTTTTTTTCTTTGAACCTATGCTGTTTATCTTGGCAACCTACCTTAAATATCCTTTGACTTTTTACAAGCTGGTTTATTTGTCAAGTTTGCTCTCTTCATTTCTTTGTATTCGGTGGAACTTCTCTGGGATTTTCCTCCAACAAAATTTTACACCAGAGAGGGAAATATACATAGTCTAATTCCCTAGGGAATGAAATAGGTTTACAACTTATGCAAGATATTAGTCATGCATACTATTATTATAATAAATATTAAGACAACTCTAGCTTGGAGTCTCAGAGGCAGCTAGCTGTCTACACAAAACTTTACTAAATCTGGAGTATGCTCTACCTTTTCTGTCTCAAGTTCTGCAAGTATAGAAAAACCAATTTTTTTCTTCACTTCAGTAGTTGTGTGACTGACTGATTACAGCTTTTGTGTGTGTATTGTGGTAAAGGTACGTTTTCCTGTGGAGTACCTGAAAAATCAGTCAGAAGAGAAACTACTTAAAAGTCTTGAATCGTCTAGTCACCCAAATGGGAATGTATTTGCTGATGGTTAACATGAAGATGGGTCTTGTACACCCTCTATCTAATGTTACCCAAGATATGTGACTTCAGTGGATCCACCCCACTGAGTCTTGGACAGGGACTCAACACCTGGTATAAGCAGACCATAATCTTATTTACCCCAAGCTCTTATCCAGATCCAGTATTGATATTTGGGGCAAGTCTTTATTTACTTGACACCATGCTGTTTTTTTTTTTATATTTATTATCATTTATTATCCTGTTAATGCTTAAAAAATACTCTAAAGGTGGTTCGGTTGTTTTACAAATAGAGACACTGACCTCCTAGAAGATTTAATTGATTTGTTCAGGGTAGGAGCTGGGATGTGAACCCAGGGTTTCTAACTTTTAATTCTATTTCTTTCATTGGTGATTTGGTATAACAGGCTCCTGTTGTTAACAAGATATGGTCTGTTGAGCGAGGAGGAAACCACCAACCCGTGCTGGTTAATCTTGCCCATCAGTCACCTTGCAGGCATCGTTGGTAGTCTGCACCCTCTGTTTTGCCCAACATTTAGCTTGAGGGTGATGAGGCATGATGGTTCTCCAATAATGCTCCTGCCCATAAATTCTTTACCCTCAACCAAGATTAATGGTGAACTATTTTAAAACAAATGATGGTGTTTGGTCGTTCATTTGCTTCAAATAACTGACCTAGGGCTGATGCCTAAGGTGGAACTAGGCACCACTCTAGTTCACAAGCCCTTTAGAGACATCTACAGTCAATATTTCTAGTCCTAGAAGAGTCATACAAAGTCATCTGGACCTGGGATACAATAAAGAATTTAAACTTCTCTGTAGAGAAGAATCTATCTCCAAAGTCTTAAGAGGAAGATGAAGGTAGGGGGGCAGCAACCTTGATTTCTGTAATAAAAAGATGAGCTTTCTGGTCAATGTGTATGCAGTTAATTTCTGAAGATGAGTTTATTCTTGCCTTGTTAAAAAAAAAACTGAGCTATTTAGTTTTCCAAACATTTTGTGGCTGAGCAAAGTTGAAGTGAATTACTTGTGGTTAGAAGCCACGGTTTCTGTCCATCATCAAATGGTAACAAAGCCTCAAAAGTCCAAGACACATGTTTCTTTTGATTAATTCAATGCTATCGGACACTTCCTCTGCATTAGAAAGTGAGGTGATCTAACCATGGTTGCATTTTGTGGAAGAAAAATGTGGTGAAAATTGAATACCTCTAGGATGGCTTAAGGACCTTGTTTTTGGAGACCATGTGACATAGATTATGCTTCACTTCATTTCAGAAGAGTGAATACCAGGGAAAGTAATGCAATAGACTAAGAAGATTGCATGTTGAACTCCTCTTCCTGGAATGATTCCCAGAGTTTCACTGCTTACTCTTCTCTGATGATTCCCAAATTTATATCTTTAGCTCAGGGCTTTGCAATGAACTCCAGACCCAATTTTCAACTGCCTGTTCAACAGTTCCACCAACATGTTTTGCATACATGTATTACTTCTTTGACCAACAGAATCACTGTGCCTCTGTTTTCTTGTCTTTCTTAACTGTAGCTAGAGTCATTCTAGAATCGTTCTTTTCTCTTGTTCCTTACATTTGATGAATTCCTATGTTATGTTAATCCTACCTTAATAGTATCCCTCAAATTCAATTCTACTTCATTTACCACTCATTCCCACTTCTCTTTCCAGGATTGTTACAGACATTCCCCACCAATATCCCTGCCTCCACCTCTCCTCTCTCCAGTCTCTTACATGATTTGCTGTGAGAGTTTTCATCCTAAAAACAATGCCATCATGTTGCTTCCTTGCTTAAAGATCTCCATTGTCTTCTCCTTGGCAGCAGCATAAAGTTCAAACTTGTTCATACGGTTTACAAGGTCTTTCACAATCTGGACCTGACTTATCTTTTCAATCTCATCACTTGCCACTCCCCTCAATCACACACACTTCACAATCACCAAACTGAACTGTCTCGTTCCCTTAACACATGGTGTGTTTTCTTCATTGTGTTTGCATAAGCTTTTCCCTTGGCTTGGTATCCCCTCTACTTTTTCTCAGAGTCCCTAGTCATCTTTAAAAACAGCACAGTCACTGATAACAGGCATATTAATTGACCCTTTAGTCCGATCTAGGGACTATGTTAAGGGCTTGGCATGTATCATCTCAACTTTTAAAACAATCCCAAGATGTGGGTATTATTCACATTTTAAAGAGGAGGTAATGAGAGTTAGAGAGCTTGGGTAATTGCCAAATTTACACACGGTATCCAGGCTGAAGGACTCTGGAGCCCATACTCTAATCTCTACAGCGTAGTGCTTGAAAAATTAAGTGATCGAATATACGAAAGGATGAACCAATAGTACTAGGAAGATTGTGAGCTTTGTTTCTGGAGGAAACATGGCATGAATTATATATTCTTTATCTTTAGAGTAGGAGCTACCAGCCCTTTTTTTGCACTGAGAATTGTAAATTTATCATCATTGAGCCTCTTCTCTGAACCTCCTGTGATTACCACCATAATCCATTCCAGGTAGGGTTCATAGGCCCTCCCACTGTGCTCCCATAAGTTCATACTTCTGTTTTTATCAGAATTGATAAATGGTGAGTTCTGATAAAAATTTATCAAATATTATCAATATTGGCTCAAGTGTTTGTCTCTCACCAGGCAATGAGCTCCTAGAGAATCAAGAAAATATCTCTTTCCTCTTTCAACTGCTGTGGTACCCAACATGATAGTTGGTCCAGAGTAGGCATATGGTGTGCGTTTCTGGAATAAGTGAATGAATGGACTTAACACCTTTGCTTTAGTCTAGGAGTAGATATAACTATTCTGATGCATAATATTTCTGCTTACGTTTACACTCAGTGAGCTTATACCTCAGAGTGACTGTGAATTGTAAGCTGTAATTCTGGGGTTCCTAAGTGTCTCTCCAGGCTGCTGTGTGCCTCTTCTAGTGGGAGCATCTTGCCATGCTAATTCTATGTCTAGAGTTTAAGACAGTTTATATTTTTGTCTGTAACCTGGCCTCTAAACACATGCTAATGATTTTTTCTGGTGCTCAACTGAAATACTGGTGATCCATTCTAATCCTAGAAGAAAAACTGGGTATTTTTGGCTTCTACAGTTGTTGAAGAGTTATATTTTATAGGGACTTCCCTGGTGGTCCATTGGTAAAGATTCCGCCTTCCAATGCAGGGTATGTGAGTTTGATCCCTGGTCAGGGAACTAAGATCCCACATGCCGCAGGGCAACTAAGCCCATGTGCCACAACTAGAGAAGAGAAAACCAGCACACCACAACTAGAGAGAAGCCCACATGCTGCAACGAAGAGCCTGTGTGCTGCAACGAAAGATCCCGTGTGCCGCACCTAAGACCTGACACAGTGAAAAATAAATAAATAAATCTTAAAGAATTACATAAAACAATGGAAAAAATGGATGATTTAAGGAATTTCAAGAGTAGTATTTCTTTCTTTTTTTAAAAAATTATTTATTTATTTTATTTATTTTAGTTTTGGCTGCATTGGGTCTACATTGCTGCCCTCGGGCTTTCTCTAGTTGACGCGAGTGGGGGCTACTCTTCGTTGCAGTGCGTGGGCTTCTCATTGCAGTGGCTTCTCTTGTTGCAGAGCACAGGCTCTAGGCACACGGGTTTCAGTAGTTGTGGCACATGGACTCAGTAGTTGTGGCTCACGGGCTCTAGAGCGCAGGCTCAGTAGTTGTGGCTCATGGGCTTAGCTGCTCCACAGCATGTGGGATCTCCCCTGACCAGGGCTCGAACCCGCGTCCCCTGCATTGGCAGGCGGATTCTTAATCACTGCACCACCAGGGAAGCCCTCTATTTTTTTCTATATTGAATTCTTACCTGAAACAAACACTGGAAACTAACCTTCAAATAAGATGTGACTCTACTCCTATTGAGTGGTGGATAGAATATTAATGTAAAAGCTTAAGAAGATGATATTGAAATTCTAACTTGACTTCTAGGTTTCTGATTTGTAACTTGTCAGAATGATGTACGGCAATCAAAAGTCTTTTTATGAATTTATCTTCCCTTTTTTGCGTGATTGGTATGCTGTTTCTGCTGCGTAGACTGTTGCTAGCTGCCTAGGCCAACTAAAGCTATGGAGCCAAGTACTAGCAATCAGGCCAGGGGGAAATGCTATGAGAGTGCATGTAGGGCAGGTAGGATAGCAAAGCCCATACTAGGAAGAAATGTGAAAATGGGGGTGATAGTTGGGAGATGTGGTCAGGGCTTCAGTCAGTATCGGAAGAGCAAAAGAGATTCTATGTTTCACAAGTGAAATTCATAACCTGGGGGTTGGCGATTTGATGAGAGAGGTGAAAGTTGACAGGAGCATATCGGCTTATAAAGTATGTGAACTTTGGTGAAGGCCCAGTTGGGACAGAGTGGTTTCCTTGAGGAATAGTCATATAACTAAAGTACGGGTGAATCACCTGGAGACCTGCTCTTGCCAGGTGACACATTAACAACAGCCCAATAAGTGCAGATCACTGCCACCACCCCAAACCACTATCAATTTAACTCTAAAGACTGGAAAATGATGTGGATATTTACTATCTTTTCTTGAAGGACTGCTCCAGGGGCTTACACCTTATTTCTTTTCTTTTCTTTTTTTTTTTTTAAGAAGATGTTGGGGGTAGGATTTTATTAATTAATTTATTTTTGCTGTGTTGGGTCTTCGTTTCTGTGAGAGGGCTTTCTCTAGTTGTGGCAAGCGGGGGCCACTCTTCATCGCGGTGCGCGGGCCTCTCACTATCGCGGCCTCTCTTGTTGCAGAGCACAGGCTCCGGACGCGCAGGCTCAGTAGTTGTGGCTCACGGGCCTAGTTGCTCCGCGGCATGTGGGATCCTCCCAGACCAAGGCTCGAACCCGTGTCCCCTGCACTAGCAGGCAGATTCTCAACCACTGCGCCACCAGGGAAGCCCTACACCTTATTTCATTCGGCAAAATATATTAAATTGTTTCTTCATTCATCCATCTGTCCAAAGACATAAAAAAATTTCCCCTCTTTCCATTTCCAGTTCAATCTCTGATTCTCAGTCTCTGACCCTGACTCTGTGTTCCTTGCCCCTCCGTCATTCCTTTCCTCTTTTTCTATCCTGGGACTACTCCGACTCCCCAGTCCAGAGCAGGATTCTGGTGAATAAAGTTCTCTCTCTCCTTGCAGAGATCAGCCCTCCTTTTTGAAGACTCAGTGAAGCCCTAACTTCATCTCTTTTAAGGTATATTTCTTCCAAACTATCCTGACATTGGAAAATTTTATGGGGAAAAGAATTTCCAAAGGGAAGGCATGTAACTTGATCCTTCCCAAGCGACAGTTGCTTCATGGAAGATCAGCTATTGACCAAGTTGGACAAGGCTAGGCTTTGCAAAGTCCCTGCCACTGGCAAGAACATCCAGAACCAGATTGTCCAAAGATATTGTATATATGGGTTGCTGCTTAAGAGTTTGTGGTTACAGCTGCATTCTCCACAGTGCCAACTATTAGGCAATAATAAAGGAGAGGACATGGCTAAAAGGGCAGTGCTGGTTTGAGGACACTAATTATTTGTTGAAAAATCTTCAGTTTTTTCCTTTGGAGTCAAAGATGATTTCTAGCATCAGAATAAATTGGTGCAATGGCTAAATTCAGAATGAATGAGATAGGCTTACACAGTTTTTCAGAGAATATTTTGGGAAATTTGTGCCAACTTGTTGAAATTGGGATATTCAAATGATATTGATGATATTAAAAGTGGGAAATACATTTAGAGAAATAATTTGACAACATCTACGAAGTGTCTTAAAAATGATCATTAATTCCATTTCTGAGTATCTCTCCAATGAAATGTCTGAAAAAAATGAAGACTATGAATAAAGATGCCTATTGCAATGTTCTTTTTTTATTTTTCAGTTTTAATGTTTTTTATTGAAGTATAGTTGATTTACAATGTTGTGTTAAATTCTACTGTACAGCAAAGCGATTCAGATATACATCTATATTCTTTCTTTTTTTAAATATTCTTTTCCATTATGGTTTGTCATAGGATATTGAATGTAGTTCTCTATGCTGTACAGTAGGCCTTTCTTGCTTATCCGTTCTGTATATAAAAGCTTACATCTGTTAACCTCAACCTTCCACTCCATGGCCCCCTCAAGCCCCTCCACCTTGGCAATCACCAGTCTGTTCTCTGAGTCTGTGATTCTGTTTTTGTTCATTTCTGTCATATTTTATATTCCACATATAAGTGATATCATATGGTATTTGTCTTTCTCTTTCTGACTTACTTCACTTAGTATGATTATCTCTAGTTGCATGCATGCTGCAGCAAATGGCATTATTTTGATTTTTTTTATGGCTGAGTAGTATATATGTACCACATCTTCTTTATCCATTCATCTGTCGATGGACATTTAGGTTGTTTCCATGTCTTGGCTACTGTGAATAGTGCTGCTATAAATATAGGGGTACATGAATCTTTTTGAATTATAGTATTGTCTGGATATATGCCCAGGAGTGGGATTGCTGATCATATGGTAATTCAATTTTTAGTTTTCTGAGGAACTTCCATACTGTTTTCCACAGTGGCTGCACCATCTTACATTCCCTCCAACAGTGTAAGAGGGTTCCCTTTTCTCCACACCCTCTACAGCATTTGTTATTTGTAGAGTTTTTAATGATGGCCATTCTGACCGGTGTGAGGTGGCACCTAATTGTAGTTTTGATTTGTATTTCTCTAATAATTAGCGATGTTGAGTATCTTTTCATGTGCCTATTGGCTGTTTGTATTTCTTCTTTGGAGAAATGTCTATTTAGGTATTCTGCCCATTTTTCGATTGCGTTTTTGTTTTTCTGTTGTTGAGTTGTATGAGCTGTTTGTATATTTTGGAAATTAAGCCCTTGTCAGTTGCATCATTTGCAAATATTTTCTCGCATTCTGTAGGTTGTCTTTTCGTTTTGTTTATGGTTTCCTTTGCTGTACAAAAGCTTGTAAGTTTGTTTAGGTTGGAATATATTTTAAAACCACTCCAGAGTCATAGCCAATGTCAGCAACAGAAATTGCCTGCAATGTTCTTCGTAAGAGAGATCAATTGGTAAAAGCTAAAAGGACTATTCTGTTGAGAAAAATATTATACAAATCATGGTAAACATGCTCAATGGATAATTAAGTGGTCAGTAACCTGGTACTGTTTATGGCCATGTTATAATATTCAGTGTAAGATGTTATAAATAATTACAAGTTTGTAAGAGATACACAAAACTATATATAATGTATATATGTATTAAAAAGACCCATATATATGCTGTCTACAAGAGACCCACTTCAGACCTAGGAACACATACAGACTGAAAGTGAGGGCATGGAAAAAGATATACCAAGCAAATGGAAATCAAAAGAAAGCTGGAGTAGCAATTCTCATGTCAGACAAAATAGACTTTAAAATAAAGACTATTAAAAAAGAGACAAGGAAGGACACTACATAATGATCAAGGGATCAATCCAAGAGGAAGACATAACAATTGTAAATATTTATGCACCCAACATAGGAGCACCTCAATACATAAGGCAAATGCTAACAACCATAAAAGGGGAAATTGACGGTAGCACAATAATAGTATGGGACTTTCACACCCTACTTTCACCAATGGACAGATCATCCAAAATGAAAATAAATAAGGAAACACAAGCTTTAAATGATACATTAAATAAGATGGACTTAATTGATATTTATAGGACATTCCATCCAAAAACAACAGAATACACTTTCTTCTCAAGTGCTCATGGAACATTATTCAGGATAGATCATATCTTGGGTCATAAATCAAGCCTTGGTAAATTTAAGAAAATAGAAATCGTATCAAGTATCTTTTTGGACCACAATGCTATGAGGCTAGATATCAATTACAGGAAAAAAACCTGTAAAAAATACAAACACATGGAGGCTAAACAGTACACTACTAAGTAACCAAGAGATCACTGAGGAAATCAAGGAGGAAATCAAAAAATACCTAGAAAAAAATAACAATGAAAACATGACCTCCCAAAACCTATGGGATGGTGCAAAAGCAGTTCTAAGAGGGAAGCTTATAGCAACACAATCCTACCTCAAGAAACAAGAAAAATCTCAAATAAACAACCTAACCTTACACTGAAAGCAATTAGAGAAAGGAGAACAAAACCCCCCCAAAGTTAGCAGAAAGAAAGAAATCATAAAGATCAGATCAGAAATAAATGAAAAAGAAATGAAGGAAACAGTAGCAAAGATCAATAAAACTAAAAGCTGGTTCTTTGAAAAGATAAACAAAATAGATAAACCATTAGCCAGACTCATCAAGAAAAAAAGGGAGAAGACTCAAATCAATAGAATTAGAAATGAAAAAGGAGAAGTAACACCAAGTAACACCAGACACTGCAGAAATACAAATGATCAAGCGAGATTACTACAAGCAACCCTATGCCAATAAAATGGACAACCTGGAAGGAATGGACAGATTCTTAGACTGAGACCTTCTGAGACTGAAACAGGAAGAAATAGAAAATATAAACAGACCAATCACAAGCAGTGAAGTTGAAACTGTGATTAAAAGTCTTCCAACAAACAAAAGCCCAGGACCAGATGGCTTCACGGGTGAATTCTATCAAACATTTAGAGAAGAGCTGACACCTATCCTTCTCAAACTCTTCCAAAATATAGCAGAGGGAGGAATACTCCAAAAGTCATTCTACGAGGCTAACATCAACCTGATACCAAAACCAGACAAAGATGTCACAAAGAAAGAAAACTATAGGCCAATATCACTGATGAACATAGATGCAAAAATCCTCAACAAAATACTAGCAAACAGAATCCAACAGCACATTAGAAGGATCATACACCATGATCAAGTGGGGTTTATCCCAGGAATCAAGGATTTTTCAATATATGCAAATCAATCAATGTGATATACCATATTAACAAATTGAAGGATAAAAACCATATGATCATCTCAATAGATGCAGAGAAAGCTTTCGATGAAATTCAACACCCATTTATGGTAAAAACTCTCCAGAAAGTGGGCATAGAGGGAACTTACCTCAACATAATAAAGGCCATATACAACAAAGCCACAGCCAACATCACTCTCAATGGTGAAAAACTGAAACCATGTCCACTAAGATCAGGAGTAAGACAAGGTTGCCCACTCTCACCACTATTATTCAATATTGTTTTGGATGTTTTAGTCACAGCAATCAGAGAAGAAAAAGAAATAAAAGGAATCCAAATCAGAAAAGAAGAAGTAAAACAATCACTGTTTGCAGATGACATGATACTATACATAGAGAATTGTAGAGATGCTACCAGAAAACTACTAGAGCTAATCAATGAATTTGGTAAAGTAGCAGTATACAAAATTAATGCACGGAAATCTCTTGCATTCCCATACACTAATGATGAAAATCTGAAGGGAAAGTTAAGGAAACACTCCCATTTACCATTGCAACAAAAAGAATAAAATACCTAGGAATAAACTTACCTAAGGAGACAAAAGACCTATATCCAGAAAACTATAAGACACTGTTGAAAGAAATTAAAGATGATACAAACGGATGAAGAGATATACCGTGTTCTTGGATTGGAAGAATCAACATTGTGAAAATGACTCTACTACCCAAAGCAATCTACAGATTCAATGCAATCCCTATCAAACTACCAATGGCATTTTTCATAGAAGTAGAACAAAAATTTCATAATTTGCATGGAAACACAAAAGACCCCAAATTGCCAAAGAAATCTTGACAAAGAAAAACGGAGCTGGAGGAATCAGGCTCTCTGACTTCAGACTATACTACAAAACTACAGTAGTCAAGACAGAATGGTACTGGCACAAAAACAGACATATAGATCAATGGAACAGGGTAGAAAGCCCAGAGATAAAACCATGCACATATTATCACCTTATCTTTGATAAAGGAGGCAAGAATATACAATGGAGAAAAGACAGCCTCTTCAATAAGTGGTGCAGGGAAAACTGGACAGCTACATGTAGAAGAATGAAATTAGAACACTCCCTAACACCATACACAAAAATAAACTCAAAGTGAATTAAAGACCTAAATGTAAGGCCAGACACTATCAAACTCTTAGAGGAAAACATAGGCAGAACACTCTATGACATAAATCACAGCAAGATCCTTTTTGACCCACCTCCTAGAGAAATGGAAGTAAAAGCAAAGATAAACAAATGGGACCTAATGAAACATAAAAGCTTCTGCACAACAAAGGAAACCATAAATAAGATGAAAAGACAACCCTCAGAATGGGAGAAAATATTTGCAAACGAAGCAACTGACAAAGGATTAATCTCCAAAATATATAAGCAACTCATGCAGCTTGTATGAGCAATCCAAAAATGGGCAGAAGATCTAAATAGACATTTCTCCAAAGAAGATATACAGATTGCCAACAAACACATGAGAGGATGCTCAATATCACTGATCATTAGAGAAATGGAAATCAAAACTACAATGAGGTAGAACCTCACACCGGTCAGAATGGCCATCATTAAAACATCTACAAACAATAAATGCTGGAGAGGGTGTGGAGAAAAGGGAACCCTCTTGCACTGTTGGTGAGGATTTAAATTGATACAACCACTATGGAGAACAGTATGGAGGTTCCTTAAAAACCTAAAAATAGAACTACTATATGACCCAGCAATCCCACTCCTGGGCACATACCTTGAGAAAACCATAATTCAAAAAGAGTCATGTACCACAATGTTCATTGCAGCTCTATTTACAATAGCCAGGACATGGAAGCAACCTAAGTGTCCATCGACAGATGAATGGATAAAGAAGATGTGGCACATATATACAATGGAATATTACTTGGCCATGAAAAGAAACGAAATTGAGTTATTTGTAGTGAAGTGGATGGACCTAGAATCTGTCATACAGAGTGAAGTAAGTCAGAAAGAGAAAAACAAATACTGTATGCTAGCACATATATATGGAATCTAAAGAAAAAAAAAAAGAAAAATGGTCATGATGTACCTAGTGGCAAGACGGGAATAAAGACGCAGACCTACTAGAGAATGGACTTGAGGACACGGGAAGGGGGAAGGGTAAGCTGGGACACAGAGAGTGGCATTGACATATATACACTACCAGATGTGAAATAGATAGCTAGTGGGAAGCAGCCACATAGCACAGGGAGATCAGCTCGGTGCTTTGTGACCACCTAGAAGGGTGGGATAGGGAGGGTGGGAGGGAGATGCAAGAGGGAGGGGATATGGGGATACATATATATGTATAACTGATTCACTTTGTTATGAAGCAGAAACTAACACACCACTGTAAAGCAATTATACGCCAATAAAAACGTTAAAAAAAAAAAAGGAGTCATGTACCACAATGTTCATTGCAGCTCTATTTACAATAGACAGGACATGGAAGCAACATAAGTGTCCACCAACAGATGAACGGATAAAGAAGATGTGGCACATATATACATGGAATATTACTCAGCCATAAAAAGAAACGAAACTGATTTATTCGTAGTGAGGTGGATGGATCTAGAGTTTGTCATACAGAGTGAAGTAAGTCAGAAAGAAAAACAAATACCGTATGCTAACACATATATATGGAATCTAAAAAAAAAAAAATGGTTCTGAAGAACCTAGGGACAGGATGGGAATAAAGACACAGACGTAGAGAATGGCCTGAGGACACAGTGAGTGGCTGGGACAAAGTGAGAGAGTGGCATTGACATATATACACTACTAGGTGTAAAATAGATAGCACAGGGAGATCAGCTCGGTGCTTTGTGACCACCTAGAGGGGTGGGAGGGAGACGCAAGAGGGAGGAGATATGGGGATATATGTATACGTGTAGCTGATTCACTTTGTCATACAGCAGAAACTAACACAACATTTTAAAGCAATTATACTCCAATAAAGATGTTTAAAAAAAAAAGAGAAAAAAACCCCAACCCTAAACCGATAGTTATAGTTGACTTAGGAGCTGATGCTGTGGGTGTCCTGCATCTTCTTTCTACTTTTCTATATTTAACATTTCTTTTATAAAGACCATGTACTTCTTTAATAAGAATAATAGTAGTAGTAGTAGTAGTAAACATTGGTAAAAATATTTATTTATTAAAAGAATTTTTTTATTGAAGTGTAGTTGATTTACAGTGTTGTGTTAATTTCAGACGTACAGCTAAGTGATTCCATTATATATATATATATATTCTTTTTCAGATTCTTTTTCCATATAGGTTATTACAAAAGGTAAAAATATTTAAATACAATTCCAAATGGAACAGTGGTCTTGGGTGCTTAAGCTTATTGCTGTAAACACTTTTCTTTTTGTTTTTTGGTTCCACTCCCCTTAAAATGATACCTCACAATGCAATTTCTAGCATCGTCAGCTGTGAGATTGTTGTAATCTCAAGGAATGCATGCTGGTCTTAACAACCATGGCAACAGACTTTGCAAAAATTTAAATGGAATGTGTCTGATTAAGGATCTACCACAACTGAGTTCAATTTGAATCTTACTCTCTTGGTTGGTGTTGGAGTTCTGTTTTCAATTCTAGCGCAGGTGCACTGTGGTACCATTGGAAGAGAATTGCCACTTATTCCCTGTGTGACATTTAGCTGTCACTTATCTTCTTGAATCTCAGTTTCCCTCTCTTTTGAACAAGGATAATAATACCTACATCAGAGAACTGTTGACTGAAGCCAAGGAGGCAATTACTATACAGAAAAGCACCACGTAGACACTGGGGAAGCAGTTCAGTGTGTAAGAAAGTGAGCATGGTTTGTCGTAGAGCACACCTGTGTTCTCCTGGCTCTGCCAGTTGCTGTGTCTGAGGCCTTCAGAAGATGACCCAACACTCCTGACCCTTACTTGTTCCATTTGTAAAATGGGGATAATGGCACTCACTTTGCAAAGTTATTATGAGGGTTGGAAATAATATTTGTTAAGAAAATGCCTGATATGAAGCCTTTAGAATTAGTAACCACTATTTTTAAGTATTTATCAAAAGCAACTTGACCTATATTCCCTGAGTATGCTCCAACCATTCACATTCACTGTATCTGAATAATCAAGAACTCTTGATGACAGGTATGGGCACTGCTAACAATGTTCCTAGATTCCATCTAATGGATTCTGAAGAGCGTGCTCGGCTAACGTTATCCTTTCTTCTGGAGAACTTGCACTTCACATTGCTAATTTTGTATGTAGATTTTTTTTTTTTTTTTTCAGTACGCGGGCCTCTCACTGCTGTGGCCTCTCCCGTTGTGGAGCATAGGCTCCAGACACGCAGGCTCAGCGGCCATGACTCACGGGCCCAGCCGTTCCGCGACCTGTGGGATCCTTCCGGACCGGGGCACGAACCCGTGTCCCCTGCATCGGCAGGCGGACTCTCAACCACTGCGCCACCAGGGAAGCCCCGGGTAAGCAGAGTTTTAATGTGAGTCTCTGCAGCTTGGTTGGGTTTGCTATATCTGAAATGAATTATGGAGATTCTGGTCCCAGTAATTTTCTTGATCTGGTAAGTCAGTTGTTTAAAGATTTTTGTCTGTGCTTTGTAGAAAGTACTGATTTGGAAGCTCTGCCCTTGCTTTCTGAAATATTTAATCATGCAGCCTTGTTGATGATGTAGAGATTTTTCCTTGGGCCATTAAAAATGACCCCAATTCAGTTTCAGTTCAGTGCGACCTTACAGGAGTTGGTTCACTGTGGTCTTTTCCAACAAGAGAATCTTGAAATACATACATTAGTAAATTCTAAAATCTGCCATCTTGAGACAAAAGAGATGCCTCTGTGGTACAAATAGCTATGCGCTCAGCGGGGTGCTGACTGGATTTGTAAAATGTCAATCTCTAAACAATGACTAATGATTAGAAGATAAGTGCTGCTTTAATACTTTGGTCATTTAATTTCATATCCTCCCCTTAGGTAAAGGAGAATCTGTGAGAATTCTTACCATCTGGTTGGTGGGGGATTGAATGAAAGCCTCCTAACACATGAGTTCTGTGAAGAAGCATGATGGTTAAGGACTCTTAAGTATCGTCCAGGGTAACCATTTAAGCACAGAATGTACTCAGTTTCGGGGTGATGTCAGGATTAATTTGCTTACTGAGAGAATCTTAAAATGGAATTGCAATGCCTCTTGTTCCATTTTCTCCATTTAAATAAGAACTCATCTTACTAGAAGTGACAGGATTTGAAGCCATAGAAAGAAGCTTTGACCATGATTGCAGCACTGAAATATATTACATTGGAGAACTGCACACCTACGTAATTGCACCCCTGTCTGTAACATATGCATAAAGAAATCCCCCAAGAGCAACAATAGTAGGAAATTTTAAGCATTTCCTCCTAGGGTTTCTCCCCCTTATCTAACATACACCAGAACAGTCAATGAGTTCTGGACGGCTTGTTGGCTTCGGAACAGGGATTTTCATCCAACTAGAAGCAAATGTTCTATTTTGAACTGTGGATGAAAAGTTATTGGTATGAAAGTGTACAGGAAGGAAGAATGACATCAACCTCCTTGATGAGCAATGCAGGCTCCTCAAATGTTTTTCAGGTGGCAGAGAACATGACAGAACACTGCAGAATAATGATTCCTTTCTTTCCATTACACACATTGGTAACAACTCTATGATAAAACAACAACAACAATAATAATGGTAATAATAGTAATAGCTAACATTTATTGATAAATTCATTAGTGCCTGGCAATGTCTGACACATACTAAGTTCTTAATCAATGTTAGCTATTATTATTTCATTATCATAAATGTTCCTGATGGTAGAGCTATTCCTAATGCTTATACTATACAATATGTATATTTGTGTGTATATTTGTCTATATATATTCATTTAATTCTCAAATCAACACTGTGACATCGTGTTATAAGCATCCCAATTTTACAGGTGGGAAAACTGAGGTACTGAGAGGTTGAATAACTTTCCCAAGGAAGGAAGCACAGTTCATAAGTGGTGAGGCAGAGGTGTGAACCCAAGTGGAATGGCTCCAAAGCCTGAGTTCCTACCTCCCTGAGTACTTGTTCATGAAAGAACAGACACAAATAAACAAAGAAAAACTGAGTGCAGACTATCGCTCACTTTCTCCATTAACACTTGCTTGAACTTGTTATTATTTTGTTGTTAATTTGAGTGGAAACTTGAGTAAAAGGACTAAAAAATGTAGAGAAGAAAAACTCAAAATGGAGCAAAATGTTATTCATTAATATTTTCCCTTAACAAATAGTAAAAGACCAGATTTTGGTTGCAGAACTCATTAGTCCAACTCATGATACACTATTGTTTTGTGGGATCACCATTTGAGAACTACTGGGGTATGAAAAAGAACCTTGGGCTTGAGATAGAAACACAGGGTCTTATACATTTTTACTTCTGGGCTGCTCTACGGTTCTGGGCATGGTGAACTAGAAAAAGGTTGGAGAATGAGGTGAAGTGTCACTAGTGCACACCAAGACATCTCCCACCAACTTGTCTTGATTTACACTCTATCCCTTATACTCTCCCCACTGCCTGATTGAAGCTTCCCAGCTTGTGTATCTTTCAAATCCCACACATCCATTCAGTCCTTTCTCAAGTCATAGCTTCTCATGAGACCTTGCTTGCCCATGTCAGGTCCTCACTGAGCTCACGTGGCCTTCACAAAGGCTGCCAGGCCAATAAGAACCTGGGAGGTTTTCAAGATGTTCTTTTTGTAATTACCATGGATCCTCAGCTCGAAGGTAAACATCTTGAGGTCGGGGCTGGATCTTTTTTGACTGTTACCTTGCCTGGCACAGGTCTCAAGACATGTCTGATGGTGGATGGTGGTGAGTGAGGGAATTGAATTTGTGTTGCCTTAAAGCTGTTCTACTCTGGTGTCTGAAAGGGCTATCCATCGAGGAAGATAGAAAAGAAACATTTTTAAAGTTTGTATAACAGAAAAGTGCTTTTAAAAATAACCACAGGGCTACCCTGGTGGCGCAGTGGTTGGGGGTCCGCCTGCCTATGCAGGGGACGTGGGTTCGTGCCCCGGTCCGGGAGGATCCCACGTGCCGTGGAGCGGCTGGGCCCGTGAGCCATGGCCGCTGAGCCTGCGCGTCCCGAGCCTGTGCTCCGCAGCGGGGGAGGCCGCGGCGGTGAGAGGCCTGCGTACTGCAAAACAAAAAACAAAAAACCACAATGAACTGTTTGAGAGGTGAGTTTCTGTCCAATGGAAGGCTGAGAACCTTGCTGAATTTGACCATGAGAACTAGGGAGAGCTGACTTGTTCTGAATGGCAGAGAGGAATTTGGATTTCCAGGGGAAATCTGGGAAGAAGGTAGGCGGAGGGGGTGGAAAAAGGAGCCAGGAGCAGCTGGGAATTTAGGTGTCCTGGGGGGCACAGGTCACAAAAGGAACTCTCCTAGAGGCGGGGTGGCCCGAAAGGACTTTTAAAGACCAGAAATGTCTAAAATGAGATATTCACTTGTCTGATCTAAGTGTGCTGTTAGACCCCTTTACTCAGCCCTGTGTGTGTGTGTGTGTGTGTGTGTGTGCGCGCGCGCGGTGGTGGTGGTGTTGCTTTTGTCTCTGTAGAAATTGGCAAAGGGGCTCGGTTTCACATTTTGTAACTGTGGAATAAGGAATCAGGATTGCAGGAAGTGGACACAGGCTTGGGGTCAGAAGCCCTCTGGGAATTTGCAAAACTCTTGGAGAAGGATTTGACTTTTTACAAAGCATTGAATTAGGATTCAAGTCCAGAGTCTAGATCTTGAGGGCCAAGTCTCAGGTGATAACTGGGTTACATTTGGCAAGATTACATCTTGCCCTAGAAATAATAGAAGTGATGAAGTACTATAGCGAAAGGGGGCCAAACTTGGAATAGGACGACAGGGTTTGTAATTTGACTCTGTGACTTACTTTTTGGGGCCTCAGTTTCATCATTTGCAAAAGATACCTACCTACCCAAAAGGTATGAAAATGAGGATAAAATATGGAACACGTACTAGCATATGGTGTGTGCTCGATATGTGAATAGTTGGTCCTACTTTAAAATAGAGTTGATTCAACTTTCAAATCTGTGACACTCATGCACTAGCAAGGCTAGATTATACCTAGTAACAAACAGTCCACAATTTTTATTGGTTTTTAACGATGAGGTTTATTTCTCACTTGCTGTGTACACGTATCACAAAATGGCTGGATATCTGCTTCTGGGTATTCCGTTCCGGAACCAGGACGATGAAGCAGCTATTATCATTGGCCATCATGAGAGAGAGGAGAAAAGCTTGGAAAATCTACAATAAACTCTTTAAAAACTTTTTTTAAAATTTTATATTGGAGTATAGTTGATTTACAATGTTGTATTAGTTTCAGGTGTACAGCAAAGCAATTCAGTTATATCTCTATATCTATCTATATATATATAATCTTTTTTCAGATTCTTTTCACATTTAGGTTATTACAGAATATTGAGTAGAGTTCTTTGTGCTGTACAGTAGGTCCTTGTTGATTATCTATTTTATATATAGTAGTGTGTATATGTTAATCTCAACCTCCTAATTTATCCCTTCCCCTCAAACTTTCTCCTTTGATAATCATAAATTTGTTTTCGAAGTATGTGAGTCTGTTTCTGTTTTGTAAATAAGTTCATTTGTATCATTTTTTTAGATTCCACATATAAGCAATATCACATGATATTTGTCTTTCTGACCTACTTAGTATGATAATCTCTAGGTCCATCCATGTTGCTGCAAATGGCATTGTTTCGTCCTTTTTATGGCTGAGTAATATTCCATTGTGTATAATGTACCACCTCTTTATCCACTCCTCTGCTGATGGACATTTAGGTTGCTTCCCTGTCTGGGCTATTGTAAATAGTGCTGCAATGAACATAGGGGTACGTGTATATTTTTGAAGTATGGTTTTCTCTGTATACATGCTGGGGAGTGGGATTGCTGGATCATATGGTAGCTCTATTTTTAGTTTTCTTTTTTTTTTTTAAGGAATACAATAAACTTTTGAAGAGAATGTAACATTCCCATGTGCCTGCAAAGTAGAAAGCTGCAATTATGTAGCAAATAGCACTAAGGCTGACACAACAATATGTCATGCTTTACTGTTTCTCCAGTCTCTTCCTGAAGGCTGAGGCATGGGGCTGTTGGGCAGCTCCTTTCTGGGAGTGGCAGGAAGTTTCCTTGGCTTATTGTACCCTCTCAGGATCAATTACCCTCTGGTTAACAGCAGAGGATTGCTTTCAATGTATCATAATGATTTTGAAGCAGTCGATTTTAAACATCATTTAATTGAGTCAAAGATTTAGACAGTGCAAGTGCAGGATTTCCTGATGCAAGTTCTGATGTGCTCAATTTTATGGCATTTGAGGCTAATTCTTCTGTCTCCATAAGAGATAAAGATACTTTATATTCCAAGTCGAATTTGAATAACTGTTGGTAAAGTCAGATCATCCAAGTGTTGAGTATGAAGCCTCTCAGTTCTGTTATATCTCACGATGATATGTTTACAGGCTAAAGTATATATCTGTACACATGTCTGCCTGCATGTACACTCTGAGAATAGAAGCATATTTGTAGAGGTAGATTTTATTTATGGTTCTCCAATTGTGCCATTAAAATATGAGGGTGTGGGAACTGTTAGAGTTGGGTTTCTGAAATAATCATAGAAATGGAGACAAATCTGGCCAGTTTGAGTTCTTTATACTTTCTCCCACCTGCCTAAAATCATCATCAGCTATGCTGATCGCCCCCCCCCCATTTTCCCCAAGTGCTGTATACTTTTGTGCATACTGAGGCATAGACCAACCTCACTTTCTTTACCTAGAAGATTCTTGCTCCTTAATTACTTAGCTCAAATATCTAATTTCTTCTGTGAAGTGGTCTGTATTTTACTGAAAGAGATCAAACTGCTCCCGCCTCTCTAATTCCAAAGCACTTTGACGGTGATTCTCTCATAGCACTTAGCATATTGCATTGTGATGGTCTGTCTCTCCACCCCTGGTCATTTCTATATCACTAACACCAAGCGCAATTCCTGGTACATAGTGGATGTTACATGAATAAATAAAAGACATGAAGCTGGAGCTTGAAATCGGGTCTTATAATCATGACTGCAAATCATGTTTGATTTTTTCACACTGCTTGTGACTGACTTAGCAGTAGAGATGTTCTCCTTAAGAAAAAGGTTAAGAACCTCATAAAAATATAAGTTCCTTCCTAGAACATGTGTGCTTTGAGGACAAGGATCTTTTTTGACTTATTCAATCTTATAATGCTGGTGCCTAGAATGTTATCTGATCTATAATAGGGAGACAACAAATATTTGTTGAATGAATCTGTGAAATACCAATAGAAGACATTTTAGCCATTATGACCACTGGGCATTTTAAAAATCATTATTTTCCCTTAGCATACCAGGTAGAGGGAATAGGATGCCGGACAAATACATTGAGATGTTAGGGGAAAAGAGGAAAGGCTGGGAGCATGGGGTCATCCAGGATGGGCAAGTCTGTTTATGGTAATAAAAAGGAATTCTGTGATCCCTACGGCTTACCTGAGATTCTCTGCATTGAAAGAAACAGGGTGATTTTGAACCACAGGCTCCCTGCTTTGCCACCAGACATGCCAAACTCTTGGGGACTCCAGTGTCTGGACTATAGTGTTTCTTCTTTATCAGAATCATGTAAGTGAAATTGTCATCTCTCTTAATAAACCTCAGACCTAGAACCTCCAAGTTTGGTGACAGGGTAAAGCCCTGGTGGGTTCAGCTGGCTGACCCTGGTTGCCATGACTCCATCCTTGCTAAGATTTCCCTTCTCCTGTAGATTTCTCTGCCACCACCCAGCCTGCTCCCCCAGGAATATGTTGGCCAAAGTGTCCACACACATTAATTCACTACAGTGGTATAGTGAAGTGGATAAAGGTGTGTTTCTTCCATTGGGCATCCAAGACTTGGCTTTTTGACTATGACAAAGCTACTTCACTTCTCTAAGCCTCAGTTTTCTTAAGCGCAAAATGGGGAAAGTAATAGCATTACCGATCGAATTATGTCTCCCCTAAATTGCTAACCTTAACTGCATTTGGAGATAGCACCTTTAGGGATGTAATTAAGGTTAAATGAGGTCATAAGTTCAGGGCCTTAATTTGATAGGATTGGTGTCCTTATAAGAAGAGGAAGAGACACCAGTCTTCTCTCTCTCTCTCTCCCTCTCCCTCCCTCTGCACAAGAACAGAGGAAGGGCCACATGCGGACACATGAGAAGGCAGCTGTCTATAAGCCTGGAAGAGAAGCTTCACCAGAAACCGAATTTGCCCAAGCCTTGATCATGGACTTCTGGTCCCCAGAAGTGTGGAAAAATAAGTGCCTGTTGTTGAAGCCACCCAGTCTGTGGTATTTTGTTATGGTAGCCTGAGCAGACTAATACAAATAGTATCTCGTAAAGCTCCTGTGGGAAACAGGTGGGGACTCAATAAATGTAACTCATGTTTGTTGTAACAGTGATTCAAGCAGCTGAGAAGAGGATGATTCACAAATAAGACTTTAATAGAGGTCTGGGGATAACCGAAGGAGCACAGTCACATCCAGATGGGTACAGGGAACCTTCTGCTGTTCTTTTCTTTGCAGGCAGATAGGGAAAGTGGAGTTAAAAGCCTGAAAGTCCAGGACCGTCCAACAAAACCCGGGCCCTGTGGTAAAGCTTCGTGGAGCCTTACATGGACTGGGCGGTAGAAGGTGGTGTCTTGTTTTTCAGAGAGACATTTCTGGCAGTTGTACATTTATTACCAAGAGTCAAAAATAAACATTATCACTTGTCCCCTCGTCTGGGGCTTGGTGGGGGAGACATCTACTGGTCTTGGTTTTGGTGAGAAGTTTTGTCATTGTGCTGGTGGTTGTTTTTGAATTTTATGACACAACCATTGGACTCTATATTATCCAATTTCACGTGGGAAGTAACACACTGGTACATCCTGCGGTGAAAAACCTTCTCGAGAGCCAGTCCTCTGGCTGCCTTGCATCTCCCTGAACATTGTTGTGCTTGCTTCCTCTGCAACATTCCTTGCGGGCATCCATGTGCCGCTGAGGTCTGCCTGGCCACCTTGAATAAATCGCAGCCCTTCCTCTCCTGACACCCCCTCTCTTGTGTGCTATGACATTTACTTCCTTATGCTGTCTCCCTGCATCCACGAGTGTGTGGACTTGGACTGTTCTATTTCCTGCTGTGTCCTTAACGCTCAGAACACTGTCTGGAACATTGTAGAGATTCAAGACACGAGCATGAAAAAAGTTAAGTGAATATTCTTATTGTTCTTAGTTTTAGCATCATCAGTACTATGATAATGAAAGTCTTTCTGGGGAAGGTTGGATTATGTCTACCTCTTTGAAGCTCACCCTGAACTTGGTCATCTCTGGTTTACCTAACCAACACTGCCCCCATGGAAGCCCTTGGCCTTGTCCCATTTCTCCATGGCCTCCCCCTAGTCCTTCTCCCTAGTAGGAGTTAACTTTACAACCCAGTGAACTGCTCGGCGACTTAGTACTCGTTGTAAACAGAGTGCAGAGGGTGCACTGAGAAAGATGAAGCTCAGAGTTTTAGGCAGTAATTCTTATTTAACACACATTTATGAAGTGCTCAGCACAGACCAGGATCTGTTAGGGTCTGTTAAATGGAGCAGATACAAACAAGAGTGGCCCTCGTGGGTTGAGTTTGCGGACAGTCTCAACATGTGGTGTGTGACACAGTACGAGGGGTGAGTTCAGGGGTCTCAGGGAGTACAGAGGAAATTTCCCCACCTCACCTGAGTCCCCATCTGTTTGTTAGAACTGGGCTTATCATGTGACATGTGGTGATAGAGGTGAGTCATCCATGCTGCTGAGATAAACAGGCAACCCCCAAAATGCTGAACGCAGTTAAATGTAATGGATTTTTCATAAGACATGTTGGAGGTATACCACTGGAGTGGCTTCCGATAGTTTCCAGAGGTTATTCAAGGTTTCTTCATGTCTTGGAGAAGTAACAGAAGTTGTTTTCTTTTTTTTATGGCCACATGGCCCTTTAAAATCCACATTGGACACGGGGGTCAGACTTGCCTTTTGCACGTTATATTCAAGAATGGGGCTGCCTCACTGAATCTGGTGGTGGTCTTCACCTAACCTGTACCAGAACACATGCTTTGTCCAGAAAGACCAAGTCATGTGAGTGTCTTCAGAAGGCCAAGGAGTGAAATACTAACCCTGATTTTCATGCCAAAGCCTAAAAATAATCTAAGTCCAGAGCACAGCACATCACAGAGGTCTCCTCAGCTGCAAAACTGTCTTATTTTCCTTCGCTCTCCAGTGCTTTCCATGTGCCTCCTTTATATGAGCTTGTTGGTTTCTACTTCATGGAGGCAAGATCAGACGCTAAATTTCTCAGTTTTTAAACTGGAGAAATTATTTGACAAAACTGCTCACCCTCATTCACGTAAGGACAGCACCTATTCTTGGGAAACTTTAACTTCAGGAGTTAATAAATAGGTTTTGATGTCATGCCTGAGAGGAGTCTTGGGTTTAGATTGTACCTCATCTCATTTCAGAGGCTGTTTGGGACTGAGAGAGTTTCCTTAAACGTGTTAGGCCCTACATATGGTTCTAACTATAATCGTGTTCTCAAGGGCCTAGGAGATAGAGCTCTCCAAGAACTCTTCTTATGTCCGGACTGGGAATTGGCTGTGGCTAGCTTGGCTTGAGGACACACTCAATACTTTGAAAGTTTTCCTCCAAAACCTCCCTGCTTCTTCTCCCTGCTCTGTCTGGCTTTCTCTTCCAGCCCAGGATTCTGAGCTGGGTGTGAATTCATTTGAGGGAGGTGTCATGATGCCTCATCTCTGCCAATGACATGTGAGGGAGGAACGCATGGTGTTATGAGGTGCCTACCTGTTACCAGGTTTATCCACAATCTCAGATATGGTAGCTGTCTGTCCCTGGAGCCCTCAGCCATGCCCAGTGCAGGTCCTAAAGCTCACAGCTTGGCCCTACCCAGTCACAGAGCCAGCCCTGTACAGGCTTGGCCCTTTGACAGGGGCTTCTTCCCACCAGGAGGTGGGTCTGATATGTGTCTTGCTGCCATCATCATCTCTATTTCCAGGGGAGCTGGGCCTGGCCCGCATATTAGCTCAGAACCTTGCCTGCCTTATGCTCCACTTTTCTTGACACCGGAACTGAAGCCCTGAGTCCAATGCATTGGCTGGAACACTTGTCCGATGGAAAGGTAATGTGAGCCATGCATGCAAGCTGCATGTGTAACTTAACATTTTCTTATAGCCGCATTGCAAAAGGTAAAAAGATGGGAATTACCCCTGGCGGTCCAGTGGTTAGGACTCCGAGCTTCCACTGTAGGGTGCACGGGTTCGATCCCTTGGCGGGAAACTTGGATCCCGCATGCTGTGTGGCGTGGCCCAAAATAAATAAATAAAAACCAAAACAAAACAAAAAAGAGAAACAACACCGAAACAACACAAAGAAAAAGGTAAAAAGAAATAGGTGAAAGTAATCTTAATGGTATATTTTATTTAACCCAATATAACCAAAATATTATCATGTCAACATGAAGGCAATATAAGAAAGAGTATAATGAGCTATTTTGCTAATTTTTTTCGTACTAAGCCTTTCGAATCCAATGTGAAGTTTACACTTACGGCACAACTTGGTGGACTAGCCACACTTCACGTGCTCAGTAGCTACATGTAGCTATGACTATCTTGGTGGACGATACATGCCCCAATCCCACACTGGTTAATTCGGACATTGTTGCAGCCTGGAAGGAGAACCTGGAGTTGGTGAGCTGCTATTCTCTGTGAGGGCATTTCTTTTTTCTTTTTTTTTTGGCCATGCCATGCGGGATGTGGGATCTTGGTTCCCCGACCAGGGGTCAAACTCGTGCCGTCTGCATTGGGAGCGTGGAGTCTTAACCACTGGGCCGCCAGGGAAGTCCCTCTGTGAGGGCATTTCTGATGGGAGGTCGCTGTCCACCAGCTCAGCCCCCAGCTTTCCCTGGAGACTGAAATCAACCTGCAAAGGACATTAATTATAGTTTATCCTGGGCCAAGCCATGTGCTAAGAGCTTTGCAAGCATTATCTCATTCTATCCTCAGGACAATCTGGAGGTTCTTTTATTACCTCTGGCGCATAAGAGGTTATGTAAGTTGCCTAAGGTCAAAGAGTTGCTAAGTGGCAGTGCCAGGATTCAAAACCAATACTGTCGAACTCTGGAGTTTGAGCTGTTACCTGCTGTGCTGTATCCCCTTTCCTCTCGCCCTCTTGGACATTGGGACTTGGAAGCCTGCCCTGTCTCTCAGAGCCGAGTTTACTCTGTCCTCCATGACTGTTCCTGCTTACTCACCTGGCCCTGCTGACTCAGCATGGACATCCCAGCATGCTCTGCAGCTCAGCCTGCCCAGGTTGTGGTGGTAACAAGCGTCTCTGGCATTGGGTTCCAGGAAAAACAGATCTGTAGGGCGATCCATGTGATACATTTCTCTCTCCTCTGTTTGGAAAAGCCGGTGAGCCCTGAGTTCCTGGCAGGCTTGCTTGCAGCTAATGAACTCAGGAATATGGAATTAGAAAACATAGCCCAAGCCAGTTGCTCGGCTAATGGAGACATATTACATGTCTCAGGAGCTTGTCTCGGGTCTCCAGGGACCTGGAGCCTCTGGTGTTAAACAGCTGCTTTAGCACATTGTCTGACCTGGGAGCGGGTGCTGTGGAGAGCTCTTATGAGGAATCCTTGGGGACTGGAGGAATGTTTGCTATGAGGTGGGTTTTTCTTGGTGCAAACACTCCCAACCAGTCTGATTTTCTCCTGGGAGGAAAGAAGGATTGGACAGCGTGCAGTGAAGATGCAGAGAGCGATGAGTAGCTCATGGACCTTCATGACCTCTGTGGGCATTCATCGTGGCGTGACACTCAGCTGTGTCCTAGGGGTGTTTCCTCCACGCCACGGACATAAGATACAGTCTACGTTCTGAGCTGGCTCACTTTGTCCTGGGGAAGCAGAAGGGGCCTAGGACTGTACTGAGCCCCTGAATATAGGAAGCATGTGCGCCCAAACATCATGCACGACCTTTGGGGCCATACTGACAAGACACTGTGTGCTCTGAGCCTCGGTTTTTCTACCTCTAAAATTGGGATTCCACTTTAGGGGGATTGCTGGGTACGTGAAAGTGACTAGCACATTCCTGGTTCATAGAAGACCCTCGACGTATGCTAGTATTCATTCCTATAAACAAGGTCAAGCTGTGGAAGTGCAGAGAAAGGAGTGATTAATTCCAAGAGAGTGAAATCAGAAAAGATTTGATGGAGGAGGTAGGTTTGGGCCTTGACTTTGACAAAGGAGGAGTTAGAGAGATGGAGAGTTGGTGGGTGCATTTGGGGAGAAGCAGTCAAGTTGTCTCCATACAAGTGAACTCTGGGTCTGCACACTCTCTTCCTGGATTCTGATCTCTTGACTCTCTCGAGTCTGAATTCGGTCCCAATCCATGTGCTCCCATAGCCCCCTGTACTTCCCTATCCGGTGCTTGTTGAGTTTTATTGATTGTGGGTGTACTGGATCGAATAACGTTCCTTCAAAATTCGTGTCCACTTGGATCCTCAGAATATGACTTTATGTGGAAATAGCGTTTTGCAGATGTAATTAAGGTCATACTGGATTAGGATGGACCCTAAATCCAACGACTGGTGTCCTTATATGAAAGCCAGAGGAAGACAGAGAGAGAAGAAGATGATGTAAAGATGCACAGGGAAGAAGGCCAGGAGACGACAGAGGCAGAGATGGAAGCTATGCAGCTACAAGGAATGCCAAGGATTGCTGGCAGCCACTGGAAGCTAGGAAAAAGCAAGGAAGGATTCTTTCTTTAGAGCCTTCAGAGAGAGCATGACCCCACCAACACCTTGATTGTGGATGTCTAGACCCCAGAACTGAGAGAGAATACATTTCTCTTGTCTTAAGCTTTCCAGTTTGTGGTAATTTGTTACGGCAGCTCTAGGAAATTAATAGCACAGTGGGAATATTTAATTCTTTCTCTATTAGCCTATGAGTTTCCTTATATGGTTGTGATTTCAGTGCCCAGTACAGTTCCTAGCCCAGAGTAGACATTCAGTTTTTGCTTGTTGAGTGAATGAATGAATATCACTTGGCCGTTTAAAGCATGAGCACTTGGTGTGACATAATTTCCAGTCCTCCCCACCCCCAGCATATCTACAGCACCCTGTACCTATTATGTGACCTTTTAATAGTTTGATTCGTGTCTAGGTTTCATTTCTCTTTCTACGGTTGCAGTTTCTAAAAGGGTACAGTTGGATCCTGCCAATATGGCCTAACATAGTGTCCAGTACTGGCTTGGGGTAGACCCTGCACAGTCCAGGCCTCCGTAGCCTCAGAGAGGAGCTCTGGAGAAGATCGTGAATGGACAAGCTTCAGTTATTACCTTCAAAGTGGACAAAATACTGTTCCGCTCCCAGGATTCTTGTATTAAACGAGGGAACCAGCACAAGTGCATGGAGGTGCTTGTTAAGCGGTGAATATTGTTACGACAGTTTGAGTCAAATCTGGTTTCCCCTAAGATCAAGACGTGGCTGGGAAAAAAAAAAAGACATGGCTGGGTTTGTTCAGAAGTCTGATGGGATGGGCTCATCTCTGTTTTATGTGCCAGCAGAAGAGACTTCATTCTAAAGTTAGACATGATTATTCCGGTATCAAAACTTTAGAATTTATAGGTAAGGATGGGTCACCCACCTTCAGCCGTGGTGTCTGCCATTCAGAATTCTCCCCTGGTCCAGCCCTCTGTAGATTCTTATATGGACTCCAGAGAAAGAGCGAGCTGCAAATAAGCATAAATACATCACTACAGTTGTCGTAATACTTCCACTTACAATGGAGCTTATAAGACTCTCCCTCCACTTCTGCACAAAGATGAGTTGACTTAAGTACCTTAAAGACTGATGGAAACAAAGTGCTGCTTTGGCATCTTCAGAACTACCTCACATTAGCTGCATTTTTGGTGGGTACGTGGGAGGTGTTTTGATGGTGTGCCCTAGCAACATTGTTGGGGTGCCTTTACACAGCTGTGAAGGTGATGGACATCGGGGAGGTGTTCTGGACCAGGAAGGGAAGACATGGTATGTGGTGAGAGCAGACAGAGTGAGGAAGTGAGCATGCATGAGACAGCCCTTAGAGGCCTCCTGGGAATCAATGGGCAAAATGATGAGGATGATGCCCGAGTCCTCCGGGGGTCAGAGGAGTGAATAGAGTCAGACCTACTGAAATACTGTTTTAATGAGAATCCATTTCTATCCCACAGGCTGCTTTGTCCTGGGACCACACAGGCTACATTGATACTAGGAGCCTGATAATCCCATTGAGCCTGAATTTATTTGCAGGAGTGAGTGGCATAAAGAAAAGGATACACGCGAGGAGGAAGGTTTGAGTAGACGGTTCAAAATAAGAGAGGCAGCATTGGGTCTTGTTATCAGTAGGTCCATGTGCACCAGGTCTGGACTCTATAAGAGAGGTCTGTTGTTTCCATTTGTGCATAGAACTCAGCAGGGTCTTAATGCATTAAAGACTAAAGGAGAATTTTTGGCACCTCTGAGGAAGACAGCTTTGGGTGTCATCCTTTGGTGTCAGCACATTGGAATGCCCATGATTCACCCAGAGAACAGCAGGCAAGTACTGGAGGGACCTGATGCCCAGGGACAGCTCCAGAGTTTCCATCTTTTACACACTGTCCAGCGTGGCTCAGTCAAATCAGCATCCCTGGTGCTGTGGCCCAATGAAATGTCATAGAATTTGCACACCTCTTCTTGAGACAAAAATGGAGGTGGATACAGGGAAAGGCAATTTCAACATCTCTCATCTAGAGTCAACATTTAACAGATGAAGGACTTCCCTGGCGGTCCAGTGGTTAAGACTTCACTTTCCAATGCAGGGGTGCAGGTTCCATCCCTGGTCCGGGAGCTAAGATCCCACAGGTTTCGTGGCTGAAACACCAAAACATAATACAGAAGCAATATTGTAACAAATTCAATAAAGACTTAAAAACAAATGGTCTACATCAAAAAAAAGTCTTAAACAAAACAAAACAAAACGTTTAACAGTTGAGATGGTTTTGTTCTCGTGGATCAAGAGTGGATTTAAGAGACAGTTGCCTCTTAGGGAAAGAATAGCTGCTGATCAATCCTTCCAAAACCAATGTCACCGTTTTAGATAGATAAATCAATTTTAAACTCATTTATAGTGAATAATCCTATTTAAAAAGTGGCATCAATCGTTAGGATGTGTACATTTTGCAGTTAGTTTCTCTTGGTGAATGTGCCAGGAAATTGAGTTGTTTAAAAACTCTATAGATTTCATATATACCTGTGTGTATATGTGTGTCTTGTATATGCATATATGTATACATGGCTAATCGGAGCATTACATCTGCTTTGCATTTTTTCTTATACTTAGGTCTCATTATTTTGAGGCCTCTCCTCCTGTCCCTGTTAAGTTATTTTTATTCAAATTGGTAGTGGTGTGATGAAATTGGTCCACATTGAAGGACACAGATTCTACTTGTAACTGACCTATTTTAGGAATATTCTTGAGGATATTGCTCATTACATTATGTAGTTTCTTCTTTAGGAAGACTAGTGGGTGAAAGCTCTCCCTGGTTTCAGCAGCAAGAATAGATGAGTTTCCTTATTTATTTATTTTGGGGTATATCCGATTTGATCCTGCTTTGTAGACAAAGTGAATCTTCTAACTTGTTAATCTTGTTTCCTTTTTAGCATTGGTTGCTAGGAAGCTCAGAGCCAAAGTTTGGCTTTATTTCTATGGTGATGTACAGGATTTACTGACTTGCATTCGATAAACTAGTTTTACCCTTGAGACTACTATCCTTATTTCTTTTATGTGCTTCTCAAATGATTTATTTTTAGTTCAATTTATCTGACAGTGCTATATGCGTCTTTATAAGTTACCTTAAGTACCTTTTTGGAGTCAGGCAGAACAATAAATACACTCATATTACAATATTGTTCTTTAACTTTGGGTTGGAGGAAAAGGTAAGGACTTAGAATCAGTAGACTTGTCACAACTCACCTCATTTGTCTGATTCTCAACTTCTTCATCTATAAAATAGGGCGAACAGTAAATTCTATCCCAGTGGACTCTTGTGAAAACCAAATGAGACACTGGATGCAAAAGTACTTTGTAATATTACTTGTAATAGTAAAAACATGAGACTGCTTTTCTTTTCTATTAAAAATCACATGTGTGATACATGTAGTTTGAACATAAAGTAGTACTAAAATCTTACATAAAATATAATAATTCCTTGCCCCAACTTTTTCTATCTCTGGTCTGTATTTCAGAGGGAGCTACTTTAAACTCGTTTAACAGTTTCTTTTCATAGTTATCTTCAAATATATGAATAATATACTTAAAATTGTTTTTTTTTGATATGTATTAGATTCCTATTATGTTCCTTGAGGATTTGTCTCCCTTATAAACCCATTTCTTCCCTTTCCAATTCTCCAGCTTCCCAATATAATTATATAATATTTTTGACCTAATTTATAGATAGGGCAATACTGTCACAACTACTTAAATAGTTCACTACCTAGCTAAGTAGTATGAATTCTTTATCATATAATTTTTGTTTTTTATGCATTTAATAAATACCTGAATTTTTTCCACTTATTTAATTTTCTGTTTACTTATCACACTATTTTTTTTTCCTAAGCACAGCAACAGACATGTCAAACACCCAGCAGTAATTTTTCCAAATGCTTAAATACATAAAGTAAAAGCTATCAATTCTATATTTTTTTCCTGGGAAGTTCTTTCCTATAGTTCTCAATACCCCTCATCTAAACTGGATGGGTTTTTCTCTAGGTTTGGTGCACATCATAAAATTCTGTTTGCCACTCTCCTTTATTCCTTAATCTTTGAACTTCCATTTTCTCAACCCAGTCCTTCTTCTCCTGAAGTACATCCTTTAGTAGTTTCTGAGGAAAGGTCTAAGAGGTAAACATTCTTGAGGCTTGGCATATATAAACATTGCCCTATTTTTCCTTCTAACCTGAATGATAGTTTAGCTTGATATAAAATTCTAAGTTAAGAAATGTCTCACAAACTTAAAGGCCATACTTCACTAACTGAAAATGAATGTTGATACTGAGAAGTCTAATGCCCTCTTTTATGTATTCCTTGTCTGTGACCTATATGTTGTTTCTGGAAGCTTTTTTCATTTTCTGTTTATCTCTGACATCTTAAAATTTCATGATGATTTGCATTTATGTATGTTCGTTTTTGTGTACATACACACGGGCCCCTTCAATGAAAGATTTGTATCCTTTGTTTCTTTGATGATTTCTTTTCCTTTTTCTGGGTTCTATTTTTCTTTAATTTTCATTATTGGGATGTAGTTCCTCCTGGTTGATCCCCTTCCTCATCTCTGTGTCTTTTTGTTCTGTTTTACATAAGATTTTCTCTACTTCAGTACTTCTCATGAACTTTTACTTAGATTAACATGTTTTAAATATCGGAGAGCTCTCTCTTCTCTGATTATTTCCTTTTTATAGCACCCATTTCTTGTTTTATGGATGCAACAGTGTCTCTTATCACTTTAAAGATATAAGTTTCTTTTTCAAAAGCTCTCTTAAGCTCCCTATGTTGTCTCTGTTCCCTCCAAGTTTCTTTTTTTAAAAAAATACTTATTTCAACTCTTAAAAAAAAATCACGTGGGTGGCATTTCTTAAATGTCTAATTATGCTCTCCACTCTGTTCTTATTTAAAACTGAGCCATTATCTGGAAGCTGTGTGTGTGTGTGTGTGTGTGTGTTTGTGTGTGTGTATGGGTGTGTGTTGATTGAATGTTTATGAACTGGTAGGCTTCAGTCTCGGCAGATCAAGGATGGAAACTGTCTCACCATGGGTAAAACCCTGGAAGGTTTGTGCATGGTCTTTTCTCTAGAACTGTTTAATTTTTCCAGAGATAGAACTTCAAAATGTCTGCTTTGAACTGTTTAGATTACTGACCTGTGGAGGCTGCAGTTCATAGGTCAACTTACTTGTAAATGGCTTGTTTCAGTCTTGTCCCCCAGCCCCTGCTTTCCATTGTGCTTGGTGCCTCTGAGTCTGGGGTCTCTCTGAAATACACCTCTGTCCTACCACCATGGAGGCTGAGGAAGGGGTAATGATCTAGCTGCCTATAGTGAAGGAGGGGTTGGGGGGGGGGTCCCATTCCTCTCCATACAGACCTTCAGCTAATCCCTCTTTTATTTTTATATTTCAACCCCCTCCCTCAAGTTCTAAGCTTCCCTCTCCTTCCCTCCAGGGATCCTACAGAGAAAAATGCCCAGTAACTTCTCATGATTTTATTCATCCATCTGTAGGCACTGAGTTTGTAACTTACTCTGCTCAGCTAAGTTCTAAAAGCTGTTGAATTTTCATCTTCTGAAGACTTTTTATTTCTGTTCTCCTTGTCCTTGGATGTCTTATATCCCTTCCTTTACTACCATTTTAGTGAGGTTATGAGAAAGGGAAAAGTAAAATAAATCCAGCATCTTTAACTGGGAGACTTATTTGAATTTCATAATGAATATATCATTATTTAAACTTTATTGAGATGTAATTTACATACAGTAAAATGTACCCAGTTTAAGTGTACAGGGTAATGACTTTGGACAAATAAATATAGCCATGTAACCACCCCAATCAAGATATACTTTTGTTGAAAGAAATACCACCATTTGCGAAAATATGGGTGAAACTTGAGGGCGTTATGCTAAGTGAAATAAGTCAGACAGAGAAACATAAATACTGTATAATCTTATTTATATGTAGAATCTAAAAAAAATCTTCGAATTCATAGAAACAGAGAGTAGATCAGTGGTTTCCAGGGGCTGGGAGGGTGGGAGAAATGGGTGAAAGTGGTCAAAGGGTACAAGTGATAAGATGAATAAATTCTGGGGATCTAATGTACAGCATGATGACTAAGTTAACAACACTGTATTGTATACTTAAAAGTTCTTACCCCACACACAAAATGGTAACTGTGTTAGTGATAGATGTGTCAACTAAACTTGTAATCATTTCACAATACACACACATATCAAATCATCACACTGTACACATTAAACTCGCACAATGTTATATGTCACTTATATCTCAATAAAGCTGGAAAAAATATGCTGTTGTTACCCCAGAAAATTCCTTCTTGCCCCTTATAGTCAGTCCCCCTACTCCTAGCCCTGGACAAGTGCTGGTCTGCTTTCTGTCACTATAGATTATAAATGTATTCTTTTTGTTTCAGAAATGATAAGAGGGGTTATGTGGTTTGTGAGGTTGTGAAGAATTTTTCAAAATTGACTTTGTATTGAAACAACTAATGTATTTTAGAAAAACATAAAACATACATCTAACTTAAAAGAGGATACAGTAAACTGTAGCGTGCTTGCCAAACATTACTTAATATATTTTTTAAATCAACATGTACCTTACTGGAAATTGACAGGAGGAGAGGGATTTTGCCAGGGGAGGGTGGTTCGAAGCTTGGCCGGGAGATGGGGCTGCGAGTGATAGTCGGACCATCTGGAATCCCAAGTAGAAATTTACCACTTGTTTCCCTTTGGAGAAACTGGGAACTGGAGAAAAATTATCCTAAGTCTCTGTGAGATGAGCGGCCAGTTAAATGTTCACGAGCCGCTTCATCTTTGGAGCCGAAGAGAAGGACTGTGCTCTCAAGGAATATAGGCGGTAGAATCAATAAGGTACCTTGTTCAGATGGTGTTTCTCCCATCTGTGAGCAGCACAAATCCGGGCAACCTAGTTGTTCAACAGCAATAGAAGCAACAACAGCATACAGATCTGAATGAGGAGAGCTTAAGTTAAGAGCCGATGTTTCTCTTGGATATAAACAGAGTAGGGGGTTGAAATGTCCCTAAAGTCAGGAGGGATTTTCTTCCTTTTTTAAAAAAAAATTAAATGGGAGTATAGTTGATTTACAATGTTGTGTTTGTTTCAGGGGTACAGCAAAGTGATTCAGTGATATGTGTATACATATATTCATTCTTCTTTTTTAAACATCTTTATTGGAGTATAATTGCTTTACAATGGTGTGTTAGTTTCTGCTGTATAGCAAAGTGAATCAGCTACACATATATCCCTATATCTCCTCCCTCTTGCATCTCCCTCCCACCCTCCCTATCCCACCCCTCTAGGTGGTCACAAAGCATGGAGCTGATCTCCCTGTGCTATGCGGCTGCTTCCCACTAGCTATCATATATTCATTCTTTTTCAGATTCTTTTCTCGTATAGGTTATTACAGAGTATTGAGTAGAGTTCCCTGTGCTATACAGTAGGTCCTTGTTGGTTATCTATCTTATATGTAGTAGTGCGTATATGTTAATCCCAAGCTCCTGATTTATCTCCCCTCCCCACCCCCGATGTTTGCCCTTTGGTAACCATAAGTTTGTTTTTGCTACCTGTAAGTCAGTTTCTGTTTTGTAAGTAAGTTCATTTGTATCATTTTTAAAAAATTAGATTCCGCATATGAGTGATATCATATGATATTTGTCTTTTTCTGTCTGACTTACTTTATACTTAGTATGATAATCTCTAGGTCCAACGAGGGATTTTCAAGTCCTTGAACTTCAATGTTTTAAAAGGGCAGAAAAGCACACATCTTTAGGATGAAGGTGATTAATAGCTGGTTGGAATTATGTGACATATAAAAGTTTCTTTTCCTTTTCAATTCCAATCAAAAAGCCTTGAACTTAAAAAAATGAAATCAAGGTTTTTTTTCTTTTTAAAAGTTTGAACTTTGATAGCATAAATGTTCTTCATAGTTAACATGGATTCTTAATGGACAAGAAGGATGAAGAGACTTAGTGGGAAGGGGAGGGGTAAAACAATTCTATCACTCGGAACACTTAAACCCAGTTGAAGAAAAATCAATAACCATATTCAGGTTGTTGTGGAAAAATGACACAATTAAAATTCACTTTACTCATGAGGTTGCATTTGAGTTTTTTTTTGAGGTTGAAAGGGAAATGTAGTTGGGAATTTAATATTTAAATTTATTGAAAGTGAGTCTGTCACCGCTGGGATTTCTGATAACTTTGGACATTAATAAGGAGGCAGATCAATTATAACAGCAAGGGTGTTGTTGAAAGTGCTACTTGATGGCATGGGACAGAAGAATACATGTTCATGTAAAATGGTCTGATTGGATTTAGTGATCTAGTTTTCACTGTAATCTTATTCGACAAATCTTCAGTTTTTCTTCCTCTTTTCTCTTTCCTAACCCTTGACTAAGAGAAGTAGACACTGGTTGAGTAGTCAAAGAGCTGTGACAGATGACATCCAGAAGAGTCTTACTGGCCTTGGGAAGACAGGTTGTAGTGTGACGCCAACAGTTTCTTCAGTTGCCTAACAAGGGGCAACCTGACAGTGGGAAGAAAAAAAGGAGAGAAGAAAAAGGAGGCCAACCCAGCTTCAGTTTGAAAATTTTAAATGTTTTCAGGTAGTTTTTTGATTTTCCTGTGTTAGAAAGACATTTCCATAAAGGTTTTTTTTTTTTCATTTGTTTGCTTTTTGTTTCATTTTCTTTCTTTTTTAAAAAATTTATTTTATTTTATTTATTTTTGGCTGCGTTGGGTCTTCATTGCTGCGTGTGCGCTTTCTCTAGTTGCGGTGAGCGGGAGCTACTCTCTGTGGCAGTGGGCAGGCTCTAGATGCGTGGGCTTCAGTAGTTGTGTTGTGTGGGCTCAGTAGTTGTGGCTTGCGGGCTCTAAAGCTCAGGCTCAGTAGTTGTGGCACACGGGCTTAGCTGCTCTGCGGCATGTGGGATCTTCCTGGACGAGGGCTCGAGCCTGTGTCCCCTGCATTGGCAGGCGATTCTTAACCACTGTGCCACCAGGGAAGCTCTGTTTTTTGTTTTTTGTTTTTTTTTGGCCTCGGCACTCAGCTTATGGGATTTTAGTTCCCCGACCAGATATTGAACCTGGGTCTTCGGCGGTGAGGGCGCAGAGTCCTAACCACTGGACCGCCAGTGACTTCCCTCCATAAAGGGACCTTAAGAGTAAAACCACAATTAACTGGGAGATTAGTGAGTTTCTGCTTCATTGAGTTTCTGCTTAGTCCCAACTTATCAAGGTAAAAATAAAAACGAAGTCTAAGTTTGTTGAGAAAGGGGCTTGGGATGTTTTTATAGTTAGAGTATAGGGTTCAGGGAGTTGAGTTGAATGCACATTGGCCCAGGCCTCAGGGTGTGGAGGGTCTGTTATCACCACCATCACCACCAATTACATGTTCTGGTTGTCAGTTTCTTCTTTTATTTGGAGAGTCTGGGGAAAACGATAAGTGAGGAGTTTGGTTCATTCTGTTCAAGCTACTTGATGTTTACCTGTGTTTGCAAATGCTCTGTAACTATAAGTCCTATTTTAGTTTAAAGCAAAGATAAGAATAGCCCAAGCCTGGGCTTCAGGAAGCTGGGAATTCTAGTGTAGGCTGTGCTCACTGTATGATCTTGGGCAAGTCTTCTCATCTTGGTTTCGAGCTTTTTGGTGTGTGGTAACATATATATAACATAAAACTTACCATTTTGGCCCTTTTTAAGTGTACAGTTTAGTGGCTGTAAGTACATTCACAGTGTTCTGCCGCGATCACCATTATCCATCTCTGCAACTTTTTCATCATCCCAAACTGAAACTCTGTCCCCATTAAGCAACAACTTCCCGTTCCCCTCTCCCCTCAACCCCTGACAACCCCATTATACTTTCTGTCTTTATAAATTTGACTATACTAGGTATCTCATATAAGTAGAATCATACAATATTTATCCTTTTGTGTCTGGCTTATTTCACTTAGTATAATGTCTTCAAGGTTCATCCATGTTGTAGTATGTATCAAAAATCCATTCCATTTTAAGTCTGAATAAACTTCCATTGTAGGTATACCACATTTTTTTTATCTATTCATCTGTTGATGGACTTTAGGGTTGTTTCCATCTTTTGACTATTGTGAATAATGTTGCTATGAACATGGGTGTACAAGTATCTGTTTGGGTACTTGCCTTCAGTTCTTTTGGGTATATATACAGAAGTGGAATTGCTGGGTCAGATGGTAATTATATGTTGAGTTTTTGACTCATTGCCATACTGTTTTCTGTCGCTGCTCTACCGATCTACGGTCTTTTGCTGTTGAGGATAAAGTTAGCTGTGGGGCTTTCATATATGGCCTTTATTATGTTGAGGTAGTTGCTTTATATGCCTAGTTTCTTGAGTGTTTTGGTTTTGTTTTTTTTTTTTTTTTGCAGTACGCGGGCCTGTCACTGTTGTGGCCTCTCCCGTTGCAGAGCACAGGCTCCGGACGCACAGGCTCAGCGGCCACGGCTCACGGGCCCAGCCGCTCCGCGGCATGTGGGATCCTCCCGGACCGGGGCACGAACCCGTGTCCCCTGCATCGGCAGGCAGACCCTCAACCACTGTGCCACCAGGGAAGCCCTCTTGAGTGTTTCTATTGGCTTCAGTTTTTTATCTGCAAAAATAGCAGGTTGCATAAGGTGACTCATTCAGCATGATAAACATGGAAGTGTATCATTAGGGGACCTTTGATACTTAAACTTTTTGAGACTTGATTTCTCATTTGTAAAATGGAGATAATAGTGTCCACTACACATGGTTATTGGAAATACTACATGAAATGAAATATGTCGATTGCACAGAACACATAGCAGTTTAATAAATGTTAATTCACTTGTCTACCCCATTTTGTCATTCAGCAAGCATTCATCTAACCCCTACCTCTGGGCAAGTTGTTGGGAATATAGAGCTGACCAGCACATAGAATTTGCTTTCAATATGCTTACAGTTTATGGGTCTCTGTGCTCTTTTCCTGTTCCAATAACCTTTTCTCATTCACTAACAATAAATACTTTGTATGTCTACTATAGACCAGACGCAGAGCTAAGCACAAAGTTAGGTGCTAATAGTCAGTGGTGACTCCCTCCCTTTTCCCCAACAAACACACACAAAACAGATACAGTCTTTTGCCTTCATGAGCTTACAACCTAGTGGGGGATATAGAGAATAAATAAAAAAGGAAATACATAATTTTGAATTGTGCTTGGTAAGTGCTATGGAACTAATAGAATGCTATGAGAGGGTGAGTAATAAAAACAGACAAATTGACTGGAAGATCAGAGAAAAACCTTGGTCAGAGGTGACATAAAGCTGAGGCCAAAAAAGGAAGAAGGAGCCAAGAATGGGAGGAGTGGGAGAAGGAGAAGCCAGCCAGAGAAGATCATATATACAAGGTCCAAGGTAGGAAAGGACATAGTTTGTTAGATGCTAAGTTATGGGGAGGTGGTTCAAAATGGTGGTAGTGGAAGGCAGAGGCCAATGGAAGAAGTTTGGATTTCACTCAAAGTTCAGGGGGGAGCCAGGGAAGTAGGGTGTATGACATGATCTGATTTATATTTTAGGAGGCATGCCCTCACTGTTGGATGGAGGATGTATTGCAGAAGTCAAAAGTAGAAGCAAGGAGTTAAGATGGGAAGAACCTGTGTTAGTTCAGGGGAGAGATGACGGTAGCTTGGTCAAGGTGTGGGGATAGGGTTTCTGGTTTTGGTTTGAGCAACTGGAGAGATGGTGGCCCATTGAGTTCTGTTCTTGTAAATAAATATTTAGGTCAGATGGACATATTTGTGGTACTCATTACTGGGAAAGCTACCTCATTACTTTGGATTAGTTGTAGCCCCACTATTGGATTTGTCTTAGAAGTGTCATGAGACTCTCCTCCTGCAAACTACTCAAGCTTCCTAAGATGTTTCTTTTACAGCCTAAAGTAGATTCAGCCATTCATTCATTCAACAAGTATCTACCAGTATTGTTAGAGGTGCTGGGGATAGAGGAGAGGATGAAAACGCCAAAAATCCCTATTCATGTGGGCTTTATGTTCTACAGATGTGTGGCAAAGATTTTGTTACATTTGACTTTCTCTAGGGGACTGAAAGGATTTCAAATATTAACATTTCTTTTTTGAATTAAATTTTATTGGAGTATAGTTGCTTTACAATGTTGTGTTAGTTTCTTGCTGTACAGCAAAGTGAATCAGCAATATCCCCCTTTTTTAGATTTCCTTCCCATTTAGGTTACCACAGAGCATTGAGTAGAGTTCCCTGTGCTATACAGTAGGTTCTCATTAGTTATCTATTCTATACATAGTAGTGTGTATACATCAGTCCCCCCAGATATTAACATTTCAGTTTCTCTTGCTTTTCTTTTCTTTTTCCCCTTATTTCTTTTTCTTTTGCTTTTAAGAAAAAAGGACAATCAGTAAGCACTTGTACTTAGGAACCAGAACAACTTAGCTCACATTTAAGTGTAGTTGACCCTGGTCAAGTCACTTCGTTTCTCTGAGCCCCAGTTTCCCTTTTTGATTCATGGGGAAAATAAAGAAAAACCCGACTTGCAGGGATTTGCGAGGATTGAACTCACGTCTAGGGGAGGGCTTCTCAAAATGCAAGTGTTCAGTAAATGGTAGCTATTAATAATCTTATGATTATTGATTGATTTGTTATTGACATTCTGGGCTAGATCCCCACTGAGAAAGCGTAACCCAAGTCCAAACTTTCAGATCACAATGAGGGATCAGGCTGTCATCAAAAGTGGGTTAATCCAGGCTCTGACATTTCTTATCCTCGTGACCTTGAACAAACACTTCGTAACTCTCAGCTGCAGTTTGCCCATTTGAAAATTGGGGACAGTAATGTCCAACTCATAGTATTCCTGTAAGGATCAAAGGAGAAAGTTTGCATGACCGAATCCAGCACGGGGGAGGGTAATTATTACCATAGGGAGTGATGAAGACCGGGGACTCTGCAGCTGGACTTGCCAGGCTTAAAGCTTGGCTCTTGCACTTACCCACTGGTGAACTTGGGCAAGTTACTTAAGCCCATGCACTTCAGTTTCCTCATCTGTAAAAAGGAGATTATGATAGTGCCTACCTTGTAGTGTTGTCTGAGGATTAAATGATTTAAGGGCTCAGGGCCTGGCATATAGAAGCACTACACGATGGCCATTGTTATGATCACTATAACTACTATAATCATCTTGTCTGCCCTCTGTCAGAGTCTGTAGAATGCCTTATAAAACCATTTATAATCTCTCTCCCCATCCTCCCCCCACATTAAATGAATGAGGTCTTAAAAAAAAAAAAAAGAGCCTCCACCCACGAACTGAAATTCCCCTGTTGGGAGTACTTCCCCATCTCCTGCCTGTGGTGACACCACCTGGAGGGCACACGCCTCCCTCCCCACCTTGGCTTTAGCAACAGGCCCGCTGGAGATCTGAGCAGATGTTTCTGCTTTTCAGACCCAGGCATTTCCTCTCTTCTAGGAGCACATGCCAGCACAGTCAATATCTGGAAACCTGCTGCTTCACAGTAGGGCTGAGAACTAAACTGGTACTTTACTAGAAAATGGTAATAAAGCAATTTAAATTGCTTTTCATCCTCCTTGCTCTTAACAGCTTTTAGGTTCATACGAGACCAATCAATTAATCCTGCTTCAGAGCTGCAGGAATGGGGTGTTTTCCAGCCCCTGAATAAACGATGGGCCCATAACAGAGATCTCCTAGCGCTACCCGCGAGGACCATCCTGAGTCTGGTGTCTGGGGCAGTGGTGAGCGGAGGTGCCCAATTGGGCGATGCCATGTTCCTGCAACCTGGCTGGCTCCCCAGATACTCATGAATCGCCTCTGCCCCAAAGGTGAACCGTGACTATGATTCTGCTTTGCACACTCCTTTCCTCACCCGCTCACTTCCTTCAATTCCTGGTTTCTTTCTGGGAGGGTTAATAAGGTAGAGATGATGATTTACCTGGATGGAAAAAGACACACAAATATGAAAAGGAGTTGCCTTTTCTTTCCTGACCAAGTGCAAGGTAGCTCGATTAAAAGCTTCTTCTCTCACCCCGAGGAAGTCCTCACTCATCCCAGCATCCCCAGAGCTGTGCCCAGCATAGAGTAGCTCTTAGAGAATAATGCAGGAAGTGAATTAAAACAAAAATGAAGTGAAAACTTTGAAAGAAGGGAGGTTAGGGCAGGATTTTTTTCCCTTCCCCTCATGACCAAGTATTGAATGTTATTCTTTTAGGAATTAAGTTCTTAAAAACAAAACAGAACAAAAAACAAAACCCCACAAAATGTAGGACCAAAATATAAATGATTAATCCGTAAGTGGAAGGTAGCAGATTGAAAGTGATCAGTGCGAGGAGACTGTCTCATTGTTTCTCCTGCAGACGAATTGGTGACGGGACGAGTTGATGCTTTTCCCTTGTTGTGGAATCAGTGTGGGATATTTCTCCATCTCAGCACAGATTTTGCCAGAAGTTGTCTTGAGACCTCAAGCACAACTTGTTTAGACATTTTCCAGTTGTAATTTTTTTCTAGGCTGTTAAAAATATTGACTTTGACAGCTTTAAAATGATGGCCTCAAAATTGGAATAATTTACATTCTGGAATTAAGATAATTCAGGCATTTCTGCTGGCAACGACAGCGTGTAGGAGCCAGTTATATAAATCCCAGATTGGAGGGAGACTGAGCCATTAGCATAGATTGGTCTGCTGTGGGTATTCAGAGCAGTCACCTTCCCATGTAAATGGATCTTTCTGTCTCTCCCAGGCAGGCCCAGATTCTGAGCTATTTTCGGAGCTCCTTTTGGATCAGGTGATGTAGAAGAGGGTGGGCAAAGGCCGCCGACTCAGGCTACATGCCTGTTGCTGGCCTCTTGGTGCTCTGCAAGAGACGCGGAAGGCCTGAGGAAAAATTCTAGCCGCTGTCTGGCCGTTGTGTGTTTACCCTAGACGTTCTCCCCTTTAAATCCTGGGTCTGAGTCCCAGGGAGTCAACATAGAAGGCATTCAGAGCAGCTCAGTGGTCCTGGCCCTGGCCCAGAGCTCTCTGCCAGATTTCAAACACACCTGCTAAACAGATTCCTTTCTCCCAGCACTCTGCTGACATTTTCAGCTGGAACCAAAGTCCCTCTCTTGGTCCATAGCATTCCTTTGACTGCTAACTGGATCATCTGTCCACTCCTTTTCTCAAGAGCTGCTCCTTGACTCTGGCTGGAAACACCTAAATCAAAAGGAAACCTGGTTCTGGGACTTCCCTGGTGGCACAGTGGTTAAGAATCCACCTGCCAATGCAGGGGAGCCCTGGTCCGGGAAGATCCCACATGCTGTGGAGCAACTAAGCCTGTGCGCCACAACTACTGAGCCTGCGCTCTAGAGCCCGCAAGCTGCAACTACTGAGCCTGCGCTCTAGAGCCCGTGAGGCACAACTGCTGAAGCCCGTGCGCCTAGAGCCTGTGTCCCGCGACGAGAGAAGCCACCGCAATGAGAAGCCCGCGCACTGCAATGAAGAGTAGCCCCTGCTCGCTGCAACTAGAGGAAGCCCGTGCGCAGCAACGAAGACCCAACGCAGCCAAAAATAAATAAATAAATAAATTTATTTTAAAGAAAGGAAACCTGGTTCAAACCCCAAGGCTACGGCTGGGAAATGATCACGTGGTGATCAGTTTCTGTAGGGAAAAATGAAAGCAAAAGCTTCCCATTTGGAGTTCCTCCTTCTCTTTCTTGGTACCAGGTATATTAGCTCCAAATTGCTCTGAGATGTCATCCACTTTGACATGTGGGAAAACACAGAAAACCTAATGAATTTGCCCAGGGATACCTGACTGGTGATTGGGTCAGATGGACCCCAAGCCTGTGGTTGGGATGTTTTAGCTGTCACTTCCAGCAAAATGCTGAGGACTGAGTCTGTCTCCTCCATGGAATCCAGCAGGTAGAAGAGACACGATAGATGACTAGGTCCTCTCTCAAATATGTGGCTTATAGATGTTTTTGTTTTTGCGGTACGCGGGCCTCTCACTGTTGTGTCCTCTCCCGTTGCGGAGCACAGGCTCCGGACGTGCAGGCTCAGCGGCCATGGCTCACGGGCTCAGCCGCTCCACGGCATGTGGGATCTTCCCGCACCGGGGCACGAACCCGCGTCCCCTGCATCGGCAGGCGGACTCTCAACCACTGCGCCACCAGGGAAGCCCTATAGATGGGTTTAAGTTCAAATCAGTCACAGCATCTTTGGCCTTTGGAATTTTATGATTTGGAAGAGTATCAAAAGGCATCGAATCCAGCTCCTTAACATCCAATGCCTGAAATCCTTAAGAATATATAAGTAGTTCTCGATCGGGGATGATGATTTTGACCCTCAGGGGATGTTTGGCAATGTCTAGAGATATTTTTTCGTGCTCCCAACTGGGCTGGGGGTGCCTCTGGGTAGTAGAGGCCAAGGATGCCCCTAAACATCCTTCAACGTTCAGGCCAGTCACCCCTCCTCAGCACAACAAAAAATTATCTGGCCCACTGTGTCCGTAGTGCCAAGGTTGAGAGATCCTGATATATGGGAAGGCAAGATGATAGAAACATAGCGATTGGAGATAAGCTGGACCAAGGTCCTCATTGTTACAGACGGGGAAAAAGAGGCCCAGAATGGTGAAGTCACTTAGGCCTGATTGCACAGCAAGATTTTGGTAGAGCTGGATCTACATGCCATTTGATACTGACACACGAGGTATCTATATAATATTAAAGTGAAAATTTGTCTGTACATGCGATGCACTTATAGAAAAATGTACAAAAAATATTAACAGCTATTATCACCAGGCATAGTCGTCACATTTACTCTGCATTCGAAGTTACAACAAAGATGAATGAAAGATACTGCCTGGATATAATTTCTATTAAAAAAAACAAACAAACAAACTGTTGAAGAAGCTGAGGGACCGAGAAGGAAATAAGCTAGCTTAAAATCTCACAGCCAGTAAGTGGCAGAGCTTGGAATTAAGCCCATTTTCTCTAACTCTTAAATCAAAGGCCTTTGGGGTGATCAGCCTGGGCCTTGGTTATTCCCATGACTGTAGAGGCATGAAAAAAAAAAAAAAAAAGAAAGTTACTGTCCTTATATGTGAGAACTGAAGGATGTTCAGACACCTTGTATGGTATCATAGTCATCTGCATTTGATATATCTTTTGAGCCCACTGCTATGGGTACTGCATTGACTTCTGCTGGGTGTATAAATTACTCTCAAATTTCTGGAAGATAATTAAGTACTATGTATGAAGAGCCACCCTTTGATACAGGGATTTTACCCATTGGAACCGGTCCTAAGAAAACAATCAGAGTGCAGATAGATTTATGCACAAAGATATTATGATAATAATAATGGCTGGGGTTTATCCAGCTCACGCCATATGCCAGACTCTGTGTTAAGTGCTTTACAGGCATCGTCTTATTTACTCCTTATAACAATGTTGTGAGGTGAGTGTTATTCTCATCTCCATTTAAACACGGGAAGCTGAGGCTTAGAGCGCCTCAATCATTTGGCCAAGGTTACTTGGCTGTGGTGTGATAAAAGGGATTCAAAGCCGGGCAGCCTGATTCACACGGTTTCTTCATTTTCGTGACGCTGCAGTACTGACTGATAGCAGTAAATCACAACTTCATTGGGAAAAATTGGAAGGAACCTGAATGTCTAACACGAGTGCTCTTGTTTAGGTGAATTATGACCTTTTACCTCTTTTTGTACCTTGGCCTGAAGTACTCTTGACTGTGCCTTCCTTGGGTAACAAAGACACAGATGTAGACGTGCTTAGTGACGTGCAGATAGTCAGCGCTTGGGTGTAATGTTATTTAGAGCTTAACTCTGGTCACAGGAAGGAGAATGCAGCCGACTGGAAATCAGACTGACCTCAGGTTGAATCTGGGTTTGGCACGTCCTGGAAGCTCAGTCTCTGATGAGTCACCTTTTCTTTACCAAACCTCACGTTAAAATAGGGTCGTCACATCCACCTTATGGGGTTGCTGTATGGAATCGCTGACTTGCGGAAGTGCTTGGGGCATACAGTAGGTGCTCACTGAGTCAGACAACTGCAGATAGGCAGAGGTGGAGCCCTCTACTGGTTAGGGCTTTGAGAAGCAGGGCTTGCTGTTGTCCTAGGGAAGTGGATTCCCAGCTGTGCTAGGGATGAGGAAGTCGGCGAAGGGCACCTGAGAACCCTGCATTCTTGTGGCGAAGTCCTGTGAGCATCTTTAGAACAATGTAAACAGGGTCATTGGCTGTGGGAATTGACACAGGCAGGAAAAACCGACTGGGAGAAATCCAGAGACCTGAAACAGAGGACTCTTTCTTCTGTGGAAGTCCCAGCAGGTCTCTTGGACTTAGTTCGGTTGTACCTTGGAAGGGGAGAAGCTTGGAGAGGCTTGTGTGATCAAGGAGCTGCCTCTGACATCTGGCCCAGCCTCGGACCAGACCTGCTGGTCCTAAGAATTGACCTTGGGATATTACTGCAGTGACTGAACTCTCATTTCCTGGTCAAGCCCAGAATAATCTTTGTTTCAGAGGTGATTCATCTTGGAAAGGCCGGGACTGGTGGTCCTTATCACAAGGGTTTGACTCACAGAGTGTGAGAGCAAGAGGAGGCCTTGGAGAGAAATCATCCCAGTAAGCTTCTCGTTTTGGGACACGAGAGAGTCTCAAAGAGACGAAAGGACTTTACCGTCTGGCCAGCTCCTAAGGGACAGGGCCAGAACACCATCCCAAGAACTGCTGACTCAGAGTTCAGAAGAGCTGTTTTCCCCTAGTACATTAATGTTGTTTATTTGTCATCTTGGAGGGTCTATTTATCGAATTTTGGATCTTTACTCAAGCAGTTAAGGAACTTACGGACTTTTGTAAACTCAAAACGTGTATGGTGAACACAAAGAAGTATATATCCTGTCCATAGTGCTGCCAATTTTAATCCCCAAATATCTCTTGACTCTATTTCCCTCCCTCGAGGGCAGACATCTTTTCTGGATCTTTGTAAGTATCTAACTGGTTGTCCCATTTTATTAACTGCTTCTCTCCTTGAACCTTTTCTTATCAACCCTACCACCAGCATCAATTTTCAAGGAAATCTTTCCATGGTTCCGTTGCTAACCAGACAAACTCAAACATCTTGGGAGGACACATTCAAGACCTTTTATAATCTGAGCCCAACCTCCCTTGTCAGGTTCTTTTTTTAAAAAAAATTATTTATTTATTTATTTTTGGCTGCATTGTGTCTTCGTTGCTGCGCGCGGGCTTTCTCTAGTCGCAGCGAGCGGGGGCTACTCTTGGTTGCGGTGCTCAGGCTTCTCATTGCGGTGGCTTCTCTTGTTGCGGAGCACGGCTCTAGGCGCGTGGGCTTCAGTAGTTGTGGCACGTGGGCTCAGTAGTTGCAGCTTGTGGGCTTTAGAGCGCAGGCTCAGTAGTTGTGGCACACAGGCTTAGTTGCTCCACAGCATGTGGGATCTTCCCGGACCAGGGCTCGAACCCGTGTCCCCTGCATTGGCAGGCGGATTCTTAACCACTGTGCCACCAGGGAAGTCCCCCTCATCAGGTTCTTGTCTAACAGTGCTGCCCACCCAGGCATGATGTACTCCTGGCACATTGAACAATTCACAGTAGCTGCTCCACGTCTCCCTGCCTTTTTCTCACAGTGTTCCCTCTGCCTGGAAGGCCCATCTTCTGTGCACCAGCTCAGAAAGCTTTTGCTCATCCTTTTAGCACAGCTTCTTCATGAAGCCCTGCGTCATACTTCTCCAGGCAAAACCCACCATCCCCTCTGCTCTGTTTCTCCAAGCCTCTGCACACACTTGCATTACAGCTCTTGTATTGTATTGAGGGGGGTTAATTATTTGCCTGACTCTTCAAGGAGGCTGTGACTGAGCATTTTCACTCTATCTCACCTGCTTCCAGATTCTAGCATCAGGCCTAGCACAGAATGTGTTCAATAGTGTTTTCTGATTTAATGAATAAATTATTGAATTCACTTAAATAAAAATTGTTTATCTGTTGTCTTGGGAGGCAAAAGATGTAGGTAGATGGTCACCAACTTGAGGGTCAATTTGAGATGGTTTGAATTAAATTATAGCCTATGTAGGACAGAGAAATTTGCTGAGATAGAGAAAATACCAGTGATTTTAAATATACACCCCAGATAAAAATCATAAGGGAAGATGCTTCAAAATGCAGGTGCAGAAAAGAAACAGAACTGCTTCTCATGTGGACAACTCTACCCTGCATACACAGGGGAAGTGACACATGTTTACGTAGATAGTGAAGACATGATGATTTCCAAATGCAGTACCATGGAGGCCAACTGGAATGCAATAAAGTGTTGAAGTCTGTTGAATACCAAAGTGTTGGTTGCAACATCATGTGCTTTAGGCAGTCACTATGGGAGAGTTCGTCCTGTGTCAAGGACAGCTTCTTGGAGGAGATAAGCCTTGAGAAAAACTCCCCTTCACCACCATCACCACCACTACCAAACACGGACCTACTATTTTAATCCCTCATGGCTTCAGATGTAATCTCCTGACTTACGTGTGGTGGATCTGACCTCCTGTGTTTTGAACTTTTATGCTTAAGACAGTACCTTTTAGAGGGGTTTGAAGTTCTTGAGTCAAACTATGTACAGAGAAGAAATGAAAAGCTAGAAACTTTCAACAAACATTTTCTTAGACCTCAACTGACCCACAGGTGACTTAATTGATAATGAAGTCTTTCAAGTTCGTATCCTTTTCATCCACTAATATTTTATATTTGCCTGTAAGAGATGTGGAAATGGGTTTAGAAGACATAGATGAGAAATGACTCCATTGCATTTAAAAATCCCTAATTAAGAAAAATTATGCTACTGTGTTAAGGTTGACATCCTTTGCTAAAAAGATTTGTATTAGTCATGATTTTTATCTGTCCAGTTAATCTTATTTTTCATCTGCCTGCATAGGCAAAAGCAGGTTGTGTTGAAAGATACTTCCTCATAGTAGCCGGATACTTCTACATTTGCCATCTTCCTGTGTGTTCCCGGCAGCCTCGGATGGGGGACTTAATAGACCCATTTTACGGATGAGGACTCTGAAGTGCAGAGATGTTCAGTAATTTTTTTCTTTTTTTTTTTAATTGGAGTATAGTTGCTTTACAATGTTGTGTTAGTTTCTGCTGTACAATGAAGTAAATCAGCTATATAGTAATCTTGTAAAAGAAGCAAGTGGCACAGAAGAAACTTAAACCTAGATTTTGTGACTTCCATTGTAATGCTCTTGGGTGGTTCGTAGCTCCTGGATTTCCACCTTGTCTCCATCTCTACTTACAAATATGATTTGGAGTAAGTTGCTGTTCTCTGAGCTTCAATTTCTTTATCAGTAAGATGGGCATTACGATACCTCTCTCTCTGGATGCTCTTAACTTCAGGAAACACAGAATGTGAGGAAGTAAAACTAGCAAATGTAAATAAATGCAACTGATTCCCTTTATGTGGCTGGAATGTAGGGCGGGGAGCTGGAGTGCTGGGACTTGAGGACCTACTTTAGAAGGTGCATGCCAGTTTATTCAAGATCTCATGGAATTTGCATTTAATCCCAAGGGCAATGGAGACCATTGAAGATTTTAAGATGCTTTAAGAAAATGGTGAGGGGGGGACTTCCCTGGTGGTCCAGCGGTTAAGACTCCGCGCTCCCAATGCAGGGGGGTCAGGGTTCGATCCCTGGTTGGGGAACAATCCCTGGTCGGGGAATGCTCCCTGGTCGGGGAACTAGATCCCACATGCCACAGCTAAAGATCCTGCATGTGGCAACAAAGATCCTTCGTGCCGCAGCTGAGACCCAACGCAGCCAAAATAAATAAATAAATGTTTATTACGAAAAGAAAATGGAAAGATGTGTCCTTTCTAGCAGAGTCTCTCTGGCATGGGATCCTACAGGAGTGTCTTAACTGGTCTCCCTACATAATTTCCCTCTCCAGTCCACCTCACAGTGATATTTCTGCACCACATTCTGGCATCTCAGTCGCCTGCCTACAAACCATCACTAGCTCTGCATATCTCACAGGATGAAAGTACAAGCCGTGTATGCTGGCATTCAAGGCTCTTCACCCTTGGCCTTTGCCAACCCTTCTGGGTTTGTGTTGCTCCCCTCCCCCAGCAGTGGCTCACCCTGATGGAAGCCCCATGATGGTTACTGCTGTTCCTTGCCTTTGTACACAACACTCCTGGAGGTGCAATACTTTATTCTGGTATCCAACCAAGGGATGCAATGCTAATCATTATCGAAACTCAGCTCAGCCAGCTCTGTCCTGCCTTACTGTGATTATGCGTCTGCCCCAGCCATCAGACTGTGAACTCCTCAAGAACAGTGGCCTCGTTCAGTGGCTTATTCAGCTCAGAGGCTTTAACATGAAGCACAGTGCTCAGCCCAATGTGGATGCAGCAGATGTGCAATGAGCCAGCATGGGCTCTGGGGTCAGGCTGCCTGAGTTCCAACTCGAGCTTTGCCACTCACTAGCTGTGCAGGTCAACGCAACCTTACTGTGCCTTGGTTTCCTCATTTGTAAAGAGTACCAGCCTTCTAGGATTGATTGATTATGTGTACGTACATATTTCTGTTTAATACTGATATTATCTAGCAGCATCATAGATAGAGTGGTATATATGATGTATAGAAGTGGCTGATATATAGTATATCTATACATTTGTATAGATAGATATAGATATAGTGTGTAGCATATATAGTGATAATAAAAGGGCTTGACACACAGGGAGTCCTCATCAAACATCAAAGTGGGTGTTGTTAGCATCCTGATTGCAGCCTATGAATTGGAAGCCATAAAATGTTCAATGATTTTCTACTCCTTTGGATTTACTGTTAGTCACGGAGATGCAGCAGGATTTGGGGTAGAGCAATCTATGAAGTCAGAGGTTAAGTTTACCATAAATTTCTACTTTGAGCAGGGCAAATACCTATTTCTCCAGTCTACAAAAAAGGAATCCCATCTAGACAGGTGAGTGGAAGCTGAAACAGAACCTTTGAATGGGACATGGGCTCCATTTCCCCTTGGTACTATTGATGAATGCACTCAAGCTGGGCCATGCTGATGACACGTGGGGGTAGCATCCAGACAGAGACGGCACTGGGTCCAATAGTAGAGAGGTCGCAGTTTGTCTTTGCAAACGCTTTCTCTTGCCCTTTGCTTACCTAAAGATCTCAGAGTTCTAGCTTCAGATGAAGCTTGACCCTCCTTACTTGTCTCAATCAAAGCTGACTGTCTGTGTCCTCAGTCTTTCAAGATCCTGCTTAATTTCTGCAATGGTGTGATAGTTTGTGGTAAATGGTTTTTCAGATGAATATGTTCTAGTTACCATCTCAGAGTCTTCCCGGGTGACAGTAACCCTTTAGCAAGACATAGCAGACTAGTCGGGACCATGAAACGTTTAGACACGTAGCCTCTCAGCTGAAGGTTGTTGATGGGGATGTCAGTGTCCAACCCTATGTTGATGTTCTGATGACATAGAGATTGGTCCATTTGCAGCTATACCACATCCCATCAGTGACCACCTGTTTCAGGAATATGTGAGAATATCCTCACCTCTAGGACTAAACCCATTCCACGTTTCTGGATGCCCACATAACCAATGAATAAGTTCAAGTATGTGTGGGAAAAAGCTCACACGTGATGGTGGTGGTAGTGGGTAGCAGTGGGAAATAGGGAAAAATAAGAGAGGAGACCTAGCAGCATCTCCAAGAAAGATGCTCAGACTCCATGGGGCTGACTTCCGTTTCAGATATCATGAAACTAATGGTCCAATCTTTAATAAAGTGAATGATTGCCTTACAAATAATATATAACATATAAAGGCAAAAATGCTTCTTCTCTAGATCTGTTTATTCAGCTGCTAAGATCTATATCCAGGGCCACTTTCTCTTTTTCCCATTAAAAAGTCTATTTCATTGAAAAGATACAACATCCTTCTGGCATAAGTTCTGATGTAATTTTTCAGAAATGTGAAATGATGAAAATAGAGAACTTCTCCACCAAGGCCTTGCAAACCAGCTGGTTAATATTTATCTGAAAGAACAAAAGAGGATATAAAGTGAGATTGTGTACATTCGGGGTGGGCTGGAGTCAGGAGGTGTGGATTCTAGTTCCCTGTCTGTCACCAACTGGCTGTGTTACCTTGGGTAAGTGACAACTGAACTCCTCTGACCTAGACTGACCTCATCCGAAAACTGTGCTTGACTTAGAGGGTCATCAAATTCCCTTCTTCGTCTCTGGTGAAAACATATCGTAGTCCCCGAGGGCTGAAAGCTCTTCAGAATTCATTTTTTTATGACCTGTTGCCCCAAATGAACACCGAATGCCCACTGCGCTGCTTAGAGCTTTTTCTGGTGCTTTTCTTAAACCATCGCCAAGGAAAGAGATTCTGCAAGTTGCCTTCGTAACTCAGTCCACTGTTTAGCACCCCCTCCCATCTACTGGAGTTCTTCCTTTTACACTGAACGTTGTAGAATGCTTTAAAGAACCCCCCCCCCACACACACATACATACACACACACACACACATACACACACACACCCTCCTGACTGCAGAGGACTATTCAGATGCAACAGGTGCAGTGAGTTATAGATCTTACAAAGGACACAAAGAAGCACCCAGTCGGCAGGAACAGCGGTTGCCAAGAATTTAATTCATCAGTACAAATCCAAATTTACAAAGAACTAATCCCACATAATGGATAAAGGACAAAAAAGAAGGATTAATGGGGGAAAAGGGAGTTTCTGAAAATTCGCATCTCAAGCCTGCTAAACTCCTTATTTGGCCTGCTTCATTTTCCTTCTTTTCCCAGCAGACTTTATTTTTCTTAAGAAAAATAAAGTCGTCTGTGATGAATAGTTGCAACCTAAGAACATGTATGTGCTCAACTGCTCTGAAGTTGGTCTGAATGTGTCTGGGTGTGGAATGGCGCTTGTGTTGGGAATGTGGAAGATTGCAGTTGGAAATAATGAATCCCTTCCTCAGGACTCGCATGGCCCTTGCAGAGTCAGGGCAAAAAGCTGTTTCTTCTCAAATGAAAAGAAACCTTCTTTCTCTCAGCTGTGGAAAGAATATTCTTCTGGTGACAATCCAAGATGAGATGTTGGCCACCCAACGTCTGAGGGGTTCAAATTCATCCTTTCTTCCAAGTCCTGTTAACTGCTCACTTCCATTTCCAGCGTTTCTCCTAACTCTGCTCTCCACTGCTCACTTTCTAGTTGCAGTTGCTTCCCATCTAAAGGGCCAGTGCAACTTCCGTGACTTATCCCCATCATGTATTTAATTTTTCTCTTATGAAGCATCTTGCCCATGAAGACCAGGACCATCTTCCTAAAATAAAATTCTGATTAGATATTAGGTAATTCTACTGTCAAAGACACCTGCTTTTTTATTTTGCTTAATTTTAGACCCTTTCCCTGAGTTTCAGTGGTGGAAACCCATGGCATCTGCATAAGCTTATTTTCCACTAGTCCCTGCACATGCCTCATGACGGCTAAAATGGAATTTTGGTTACTGGATACATGTACACACACAGAGTGAAGCTCTGGTGTTCCAGTCAGAAGACCTGGCCGTGAAATTTGCTTTCATCTCTTACTAGCTGAATGGCTTTGTGTGAGTTCCTTAACCGAGCCTCGGTTTTCAAATATGTTAAAAAATGGTCTTAATGCAGCCAGTGTGATGAGATTTTTGAGAAGGTTGAGGTCAATTGGTTTATTCTTTGAAGCCCTTTCTGATCTCCTCAACAGCCAAGCATTCCTCCTCTCAGCCTCTGCCTTCTCCAGAGCTTCCACCCATCTCTGAACAGATTGTGTTCCAATTATCTGATAATAACAACTAACATTTCTGAACACTTAATTTTCATGTGTCAGGCACGATGATAAACACTTTACGTATATCTTTTCCATATAATCCTTTCCACCTAGCCCTATGAGGTAGGGACGATTATCATCCAATTTACAAGTCTTTGAAGGTAAAGAACATGTGAAATTCTCTTGTATCCCTTTTGCCAAGCACTTGCTTGGCAAATGACGGATGCTTGCGGTAGGCAGAATTCTAAGTTGGTCCCCAAGAATCCTGCCCCCTGGTGTCCATGCCTATATAATCTCCTCCACTTGAGTATGCGTGGGAACTGTTCATATGATGGATGTTATATACCTATTAATATGATGGATGTCACTTCTATGATTAGGTTACATTATGGGGTAAAAGTGAAGGGATTTTAATGATCTCATGACTCCCTAGCCTGCAGGGTAGGTTTGTGAAAGATTTGTCTACAGTTGATAGTTGAAATAATGGCGAAGCTGAGCTTGACAAGAGAAAGTGTAAAGGGAGAAGAGGAATAGAGACAGAGCAGTGACCATCACATTCACGCTGGTGGAACAGAATAAGCATTCCTGAACAAAAAGGAATGGGGAAGCAGCCTGGAATAATGCATTAACCCAGAAATTAACAAAGTAGCATTTTAAAAGTTACAAATTACCCATCCCCCAGTGGACCCTAAATTCATATTGATTTTCCATCCTCTTTCTTTTTCTCTACTGTCATTCAGGGTAATGAAAGTATTTTTTGAAGTGTCGTATTTTGCAAAACATTTTTATGTGATCTTATCACAAGTTACTGAGGTAGGTAGGTATTATTATTACTGTTTCATAAATGTGTAAGCCAAGGTATGGAGATATGAAATAGCTTGCCAAACTCTCAGCCACCTAATTTATGATTAAATCAGGATTCACATTCAATGGTCTGTCTCCTAATGCTCTGTTTTTCTTTCTTTTTTTAAAAAAATTTTATTTATTTATTTTTTGGCTGCACTGGGTCTTTGTTGCTGCGTGTGGGCTTACTCGAGTTGTGGCGAGCGGGGGCTACTCTTCACTGCGGTGTGCAGGCTTCTCATTGTGGTGGCTTCTCTTGTTGTGGAGCACGGGCTCTAGGCATGTGGGCTTCAGTAGTTGTATCACGCAGGCTTCAATAGTTGTGGCTCGCGGGCTCTGAGCTACAACGAGATTTAAGAATTCCCTTTCCTAAAATGATCAAGTAGGGTTGTAGGTGTCTGGATAAAATATTGCACACAGCAATGGAAGTGGGATGAGGAGATTAAATGTCCAAAGGCTGGTGAAAGAGAATTAGAGGAGAATATTCCAGGTCTCCCCAGATTCTAAAAAAAAAAAATTTTTTTTGGCTGCGTTTGGGTCTTCACTGCTGTGCGTGGACTTTCTCTAGTTGTGTTGAGCGGGGGCTACTCTTCATTGTGGTGCACGGGCTTCTCATTGCAGTGGCTTCTCTTGTTGCGGAGCACGGGCTCTAGGCGCGTGCGCTTCAGTAGTTGTGGCGCACTGGCTTAGTTGCTCCGCGGCATGTGGGATCTTCCCGGACCAGGGCTTGAACCCGTGTTCCCTACATTGGCAGGTGGATTCTTATCCACTGCACTGTGCCACCAAGGAAGTCCCCTCCCCAGATTCTTCAACTTGCAAGTCAATCAACTTCTCAGAATGCTGGAGATGCCATACTTGCCCCTCGTGGCTTCAATGTCCTGTAAAAGACATGACAGAGCTAACATTTACTCACCTATTATTGTAGAAGATTGAGTAAAAGCTTTTCCATTTCCAAATCATGCATGAGTTATCAGCAAATTGCCTTTTCTGCTGTTGACAATTCTGTGTTTAACCCAAGAGGCTTTTGCTTTTCTTGTTAGGGACACAAAATAATAATAATAGTATGATCAAGGTGATGATGATGATGATGGATATTGAGCGCTAAGGCATTGTGCTGCATGGTTTACAGATTTGATTTCGTTTAATCCTCACAACAATTCTGAGAGATTTAGAAATTTTTATCTCCATTTTGCAAATGAGGAAACTGAGGCTTGGGAAAGTTCAATGATATATTACAGAATACAGAGCTAGAGAGAGTAGAGCAAAGTTTTGGGTAAAGATCTGACTCCACAGCCCTCTGACCCACTAAGCTATATAGCTACTGAGGTATCTGACCACTGAGCTATATGACCCCTGAGCTATATGCCAAAATGCTGCTCCACACAGGTGGTTTGAGGTACAGGAGTAAACATATTCCTGATCTGTTTCACTTTGCATCTTTTCCTTCCTTCCTTCCTTCCTTCCTTCCATGAGCTGTCAGTAACAGTAGGTAGAAAAACACTATTAGGGCTTTAAAAGGACATGTGATACAGAGTCTGACATCTAGTCTCTGTGTCTTAATAACTATGGGAACTTGATCAGTTTAGTTCAAGTGATGGTTATTGAACACATACTGTGCGCCAGATGCGGAATTAGGTCCCTGCTTCCATGAAGCTTAGAGGGAAGACAGGTGTTGAGTAATCAGATATGAGTGGGTGTTAAAGACAGGTACTCTGGAAACACCCAGCAAGGAGACCTCCTCTAGTCACTGAATAGTTTGACCAACCTTAGTTTACCTAACTAAAGAATGGAGATGGTACTGCTCTCCTCATTTCATAAAAACCAAAGTATTGTGTATGATTGTATCATGTAAAATGTAAACATGTAAATGTGAATTATCCTATTGTCTGGAATTGTTATCGTGAGATTGATAAGGTCCCCGTCAGCTATTAATCTTCCCATTCCATATTACTTCTCTGTAGGCATCATACCCCCAATTTGTGGTTTTAAGAAATAAATTCTTAGAGGGTGTATATTCAAACCTACACATTGGGCAGACTGTGGACATTAGGCAGCTTAAGGACTTTGCAACTAATTTGTTCATGAAATATGTGAACAATAGAACTATATTAGCATTTAGTACCTTGAATTCACAAAAATGCTGAATAATTGATTGGGTGGGAAAGATAGGGATTTATACCTAGACATAGAGTCAATTGGAAGTTTACCAAAAAAATATAGCTATGACCCTTTATTGATGCAGTTGGTGGGAGACTTTACTTTTTTCTCCGCTCTTCTGTTTTCTTCCAATCGTTTTAAGTGTTTGGCTCAAGGAAAGAAAATAGTTCCATTTAGCCAAAAACATAGGCATTTCCCATAAATTCTGTAGTCATGGTCTTGAAGTGAAATCTCAAAACTGAATTTCTAAGAGGATCAGTTGGAAACTGATGCTTGATGTAGGGAAGGAAAAGCTTTTACTCAATTATCTACAATAACAGCAGGGGAAATGCTGAAAATTACTGACACAGTAAATGGATTTTTGCATAAATGTTCTCTGTTTTCAAGTTTACCTTAGTGTGAAAGACCTTTATTATGAAGCGGTCCCTCTAGCTCATCTCTTGTTTTTCAGAGAATAGAAGCTCGATTTAGTTTTTTGTCAGAGACAATGGACAAATCACCATGGTAGACTGTTTAGTCTTAAACATCTGGCAGCTCCCAAGATTTGATTTTTCGCAGGTGGACAATGTTTGGTGGCTTGGACACAGGATAATGTGATCTTAAATGTAGTGGATATCTCTTTCTATTTTCTTCCCTTTTTAAAAAACAGCTTTCTTGAGATATAACTTATATACGCGAAGTTCAACGTTGAAAGTATAATTCAGTGGCCTTTAGTATATTTACAGAGTCATGCAGCCATCGTCATAGTCTAAATTTAGGACATTTTCATCACCTCAAAAAGAAATCCCATTAGTAGTCACTCACATTCCCTCCAACTCTGCCAGCCCCTTTCAACCAGTAAACTTTCTGTCTCTATAGATTTGTCTATAGTGGACAATACATATAAAGTGTATCATACAACGTACGTGGTCTTTTGTGATTGACTTCTTTTACTTAGCATAATGTTTTTTGAGGTTCATCTGTGTTGAAACATGTATCAGTACTTTATTCCCTTCCATTGCTGAATAATATTTGATTGTATGGATATGCCACATTTTGTTTATCCAAAGTCCTACTTTTTAAAAAATTGAAGTATAGTTGATTTATAGTGCCGTGTTAGTTTCAGGTGTACAACAAAGTGATTCAGTTGTATATATTCCTTCATAATATATATTCAGAATATTTTCAGAAATATTTCTGAATATGTATTCTGAATATATATTTTCTGAATATGTATTCAGAAAAAATATTTCAGAATTTCAGATTCTATTCCATTACAGTTTATTACAAGATAATGAATATAATTCCCTGCACTATTACAGTAGGTCCTTGTTGCTTATCCATTTTGTATACAGTAGTTTGCATCTGTTAATCCCAAACTTCTAATTTATCCCTCCCCCCTCTTTCTCCTTAGGTAACCATAAGATTGTTTTCTATGTCTGTGAGTCTATTCTGTTTTGTAAATAAGTTCATTTGTATCGTTTTTTAAGATTCCACATATAAATGACATATGATATTTACCTTTCTCTGTAAAGTCCTACTTTTTATTTATTTATTTATTTATCTATTACCTCTTTGCAACCCTTGCCTCTGTTGGTGAGTCCTTGGAAATCCTTCTTCCCTTGATTTCTGCAACACCACTTTTGATTTTCCTCGTATTCCTCTGGCCCTTTCACCTCAAACTCCTTCATGGGATCCCCTCTTTCCACTCACTTTTTAGCCATTGATCCTCCTTGGACAGGTCCACTCTTCAGACTCAGCAACAGGGAGCCCTGGCCTGAACAACATCCTTTAGAAAGTCCCATGTATCATACCCTCCCAATATGTTTATTGAAGGACACAAGGACATCTCTACCATTTGGTATCCAGTGCTCAGGAGGGGCATACCATGTCTCATAACCTTAACCAATTACTCTCATGACTAACACTGTTCAAGCCCCAGGGAAATCCTTCCCTACATCTTTCAACCATGACTTCTAAGCAAAAGACCTCTAAGTTCAAGTCCCATAATGGTGTGTGGGTTATGCTGCTGAGGAAGCCAGAGATGGGCACTGCTTTGGAGTATAGGGAGGATCTGAGTGGCAAAAGTGCTTAGATAAAAGGAAACACAAATTGATTAATGTGTCAAACCTTTCCTCTCAGATACCATGAATGCGATACATTCTTATATAATGAAGTATCATTTCTACAAAGTACCAAGTGTCCATTTTCTTGCTTTTCTTCACTTTCTGATTCAGAGTTCTAGAAATATTCTTGAATGAATGTGAAATTTACAGTAGCGTCACATAGCAGCAGAGAAACATTTTGTACTGTTAGCTCGTATTTCTCTTAAATTTGTATATATGAAGGTTTAGGTGTAATAAGGGTGAAGTATGACACTGAATTTTTATATTGCTCTATAGATCTAGATACTACTCTAAGAGATAATGAAGTTACAATATTCTGGAATATTGTTTATATATTCTGTATATTACAGTGTTTGAACATAACATGTAAAATTAACAATTCATTTCTGAAGTGAAGCATTACTTTAACAGTTTTTTGGACATTTCCAATTGCTACTGCCTCAGTTTTCTATTTTGGCACTGCTGTGAAAAGAACATGAATTATATGAGAATCTTGATTATAACAACATAATTTGTGATTTTTTTGAAATGAAGACAAAATTTCAGGGAACAAATTGATAATAACTCATGAAGTGTGTATGAATTTTTTTTATCCCTTATTTGCACACTTTTGGCCTACCAACAGAACATGCAGACCTTTCAAATAATAATTGAACTCAGTCATCCTATTAATATTTTGCCAAATTTTAGTCATCTAAAATCATTATTTTACACATTTAAAACTGTATTATTACAAAGATATAATCTTATTTATTTTAAAAATAAATTTATTTATTTATTTATTTTTGGCTGCGTTGGGTCTTCGTTGCTGCGCGAGGGCTTTCTCTAGTTGCGGGGAGCGGGGGCTGCTCTTCGTTGCAGTGCGCGGGCTTCTCATTGCAATGGCTTCTCTTGTTGCAGAACATGGGCTCTAGATGCACGGTCTTCAGTAGTTGCAGCACGCGGGCTCAGTAGTTGTGGCTCATGGGCTCTAGAGCACAGGCTCAGTAGTTGTGGTGCATAGGCGTAGTTGCTTCGCAGCATGTGGGATCCTCCCGGACCAGGGCTCAAACCCGTGTCCCCTGCATTGGCAGGCGGATTCTTCACCACTGCGCCACCAGGGAAGTCCCACAAAGATATAATATAAAGTAGCATATAAAGTAGATATAAAGTAGCAGGATCAAACATTTTCACAGCCTGTTAATTTGATGTTTCACATTCAAGTATTTAACCATATGCGTGGGACTTCCATTGGTACTCTTGCCCAAGACCCCATAAATGTAGACTGTCCTCAGGGATGTTCATGAGGATGCCTCTTTTTTCACTTTATATCCTTTCTCTGGGTGATATCCATTTCTGTCTCTTTGTACCACCTATTTGCTGTGGAACTCAATTTTCTTTTTCCTATCGAGATTTTTCTCTTGAGCTTCAGATGTGTATATTTTTTTTTTTAACATCTTTATTGGAATATAATTGTTTTACTATGTTGTTTTAGTTTCTGCTTTATAACAAAGTGAATCAGCTATACATATACATATATCCCCATATCCCCTCCCTCTTGCGTCTCCCTCCCACCCTCCCTATCCCACCCCTCTAGGTGGTCACAAAGCACCGAGCTGATCTCCCTGTGCTATGCGACTGCTTCCCACAGGCTATCTGTTTTACATTTGGTAGTGTATATATGTCCATGCCACTCTCTCACTTTGTCCCAGTTTATCCTTCCCCCTCCCCGTATCCTCAAGTCCATTCTCTGTGTCTGCATCTCTTTTCCTGTCCTGCCCCTAGGTTCATCAAAACCGTTTTTTTTAAGATTCCATATATATGTGTTAACATACGGTATTTGTTTTTCTCTTTCTGACTTACTTCATCTGTATGACAGACTCTAGGTCCATCTGCCTGACTACAAATAACTCAATTTCATTTCTTTTTATGGCTGAGTAATATTCCATTGTATATATGTGCCACATCTTCTTTATCCATTCATCTGTCGATGGATACTTAGGTTGCTTCCCTGTCCTGGCTATTGTAAATAGTGCTGCAATGAACATTGTGGTACATGACTCTTTTTGAATTATGGTTTTCTCAGGGTATATGCCCAGGAGTGGGATTGCTGGGTCATATGGTAGTTCTATTTTTAGTTTTTTTGGGAACATCCATACAATTCTCCATAGTGGCTGTATCAATTTGCATTCCCACCAACAGTGCAAGAGGGTTCCCTTTTCTCCACACCCTCTCCGGCATTTATTATTTGTAGATTTTTTGATGATGGCCATTCTGACTGGTGTCAGGTGATACCTCACTGCAGTTTTGATTTGCATTTCTCTAATGATTAGTGATGTTGAGCATCCTTTCACGTGTTTGTTGGCAATCTGTATATCTTCTTTGGAGAATGTCTATTTAGGTCTTCTGCCCATTGTTGGATTGGGTTGTTTTGTTTGTTTGATATTGAGCTGCATGAGTTGCTTGTATATTTTGGAGACTAATCCTTTGTCAGTTGCTTCGTTTGCAAATATTTTCTCCCATTCTGAGGGTTGTCTTTTCATCTTGTTTATGGTTTCCTTTGCTGTGCAAAAGCTTTTAAGTTTCATTAGGTCCCATTTGTTTGTTTTTGTTTCCATTTCTCTAGGAGGTGGGTCAAAAAGGATCTTGCTGTGATTTATGTCAAAGAGTGTTCTTCCTGTGTTTTCCTCTAAGCATTTTATAGTGTCTGGCCTTACATTTAGGTCTTGAATCCATTTTGAGTTTATTTTTGTATATGGTGTTAGGGAGTGTTCTAATTTCATTCTTTTACATGTAGCTGTCCAGTTTTCCCAGCACCACTTATTGAAGAGGTTGTCTTTTCTCCACTGTATATTCTTGCCTCCTTTATCAAAGATAAGGTGACTATATGTGCATGGGTTTATCTTTGGGCTTTCTATCCTGTTTCGTTGATCTATATTTCTGTTTTTGTGCCAGTACCATACTGTCTTGATTACTGTAGCTTTGTAGTATAGTCTGAAGTCAGGGAGCTGATTCCTCCAGCTCCTTTTTCTTTCTCAAGATTGTTTTGGCTATTCTGGGTCTTTTGTGTTTCCATACAAATTGTGAAATTTTTTGTTCTAGTTCTGTGAAAAATGCCACAGACGTGTATATCTTAACGTCTACCTTGGATCCTCCACCTTGGACACAATATATCACTAACTAAATGCACTCTAATTCCGCTCCTACTCAAATAGACTCCACTGAAACCTGGGAATCACCTCTGCCTCCTCATCCTTCTTCCTCACCTCTTCCTCCAATAGCATCTTAGCTGTTATCTTCTGCTGATCCCACCTACCTGGTGTCTCTTGCCCATCTTCTCTTCTCCATTCCCCTTGCCATGACCTTTGTTAAGTCATTCCTCACTTTATGTTTATTTTTCTACTAGTCTTCATGATTCCAGGATTGGCCCTTCCAGCAAAAGTCTGATCAGTTTACTATCCTGCTTAAAATTTTCCAGTGTCACATCAGAACCTTTAGGAAAAAGTCCAAACTCCTTAATATGGTATAAAGGGCACTTTGTGACATAGTCCTTACCTCCTTCCTCTCCAGCCACATCTTTTTTTTTTATTTAAAAATTTTTAATTGAATTTTTATTTTATATTGGAGTATAATTGATTTACAATGTTGTGTTAGTTTCAGGTGTAGAGCAAAGTGATTCAGTTATACATATACATGTACCTATCCTTTTTCAGATTCTTTTCCCATATAGGTTATTACAGAGTATTGAGTAGAGTTCCCTGTACTATACAGTAGGTCCTTGTTGTTTATGTATTTTATATATAGTAGGTGTGTATGTTAATCCCAACCTCCTAATTTATCCCTCCCCCTGACCTTTCCCCTTTGGAAACAAGTTTGTTTTCTATGTCTACAAGTCTGTTTCTGTTTTGTAAATAAGTTCATTTGTATCATTTTAAAAATTCCACATATAAGTGATATCCTATGATATTTGTCTTCCTCTGACTTACTCTGCTTAGTATGATAATCTCTAGGTCCATCCATGTTGCTGCCAGTGGCATTATTTCACTCTTTTTTATGGCTGAGTAGTATTCCATTGTATATATATACACCACATCTTCTTTATCCGTTTCTCTGTCAGTGGACATTTAGGTTGCCTCCATGTCTTGATTATTGTCAGTTGTGTCCAGCCACATCTTGAAACAGTTTCCCCCTTGCTCACTGTGCTGCAGTCACAGTGGCTTTGATATTCTGAATTGCACCATTCCCCCTTCAGCATCAGTGCCTTTGAACTTGCAGTTCCCTTTGCCTAGAATGTTCTCTCTTGCCATATTTCTCCCCTTCACCCAGTGTTTTGGTGAATATATGATAAATGTCTATCTCTACCATAGGTGATACTTTTGGGCAAATTTCACATATTTTTTCCATCACAATTTTATTCCTAGTGTTTGACTGGCACAAAGTAGACACTCATTTGTTGAATGAGTAAAAGGCTCGTTCATTGCTATATCCCCAAGGCCAAGCAGGATGAATGGAATAGATTAACTGTTCACTAAATGCTGAATAAATGAAATAGGTAAATGGAGGCATTCTATAGGAATATCTAGGTAGTTGTCTGAAGGATGGCTCTTTGGAGCCTGAAGTCACTTGGAGGTCCAGCAACTTGTCCCTTTAATTCACTAAGAGCTCAACTAAGTGCTGGTTGTGTTCAGGAACTTAATAAACGGAATAGGTGGACATGGTAACGATCATGAAGTTTGCCTCTACCTGCATATGGTCTAGATTCTCTTTCTGGTAAGAGATGTCAGGAGGCTGGCTTAGCAAGTGAGTGTTCTGTAAGTGTAAGGGAGGAGAAAAGGGTGGTGTGTGATTTGGGCATGGAATTAAGGGGCCATATGGACTTGATAATTCAGTGTAGACCATTTAATCAATGGGTTGCGCAGCTGAGGATGAAGGCCAGCAACACCGCCCACAGCAGGACTATGGGACCAGGGATATGAGGGGGAATGGCCAAAGCAGGTATGGGGCCTCACCTGTTGGTTATGATATAGCAGGTAGAAGGGCTATGCTTTAAAAAAAATCTTTAAAAGTTTCAGTCAATTTAATAAACCAAATGTATTACAGTTATTTTGGGCCTCAAGTAGCAAAGGAAACTAATTCTGAGTGGCTTACCCAATAAAGAAATATATTATTTCATAATATAAGAAATTTAGAGATACCGGGGACCAGTGTTGGTTACTCAACAGCACAATATCAAGAATTTGGGGCCTTGTTTCTTTCGTCTCTGCCATCTTTGTCCTTGTCCTCAGGCTAAATTCTCTCTTGGTTGCAAGATGGCTGTTGCAGTTGTAGATATCACAGATAGGCATGACAAGGTCCAGCGGAAAAAGAGAGATCAGGTTTTCCTATGTATCTTTCTTTTTTTTTTTTAAGGAAAAATTTTCCTAAAAGTCTCCAGCAGATTTTCTCTCACACTTCATTGGCTTGAATTACATCCATGCCATCATCTGAACCAGTTGTTGTCAAGGGGAATAGGTTCATGACCCATCCCTGGGGCTGGAACTAAGGGCATGCATAGGCAACCAATGGTATCTGTTTTCCTCAGGCTTACTCTATCCTGAACTTCTGACTCAAAAGCTTTGCCAAAGAAAATGTATCCTCTTTCCCCCAAGCTCCCACTCCACTGGAGGAGAAGGACTGAATTTCAAAAGAATTAATGAATTTTTGTGTGTAGACTCCATTATACACTGGAAGCATAGTCAATGGGCCCATCTCTGTGGGTTGGGTGTAAGTTACAGAGTCTGGAGAGCAGTCCAGGGGTGCTGGAGATTAATTGCACAATGCATAAGAGTGATTAAGTTTAATCACTGTATTTTCTCCCCCCTCTTACAAAGAGCAGCATAGGTGGGGTTTGCCAATTGTATCAATCTGTTCCAGCTTCTAGGCCAATAGTATTTGCAATTATGTGGCCCTGGAGTCACATTTTCTGTTACCATTAACCAAAGGAGCCACATGAGCCTAATAGAATATTCTAGTACAGAAATAAGAGGTCTTGCAGCTTTGCAGGTTACAGAAGAAGGACCCACACTCAGCCTATTAGCTTTTGCCTGAGACTGTGATTTCCTCAGACAAAGCTCCAAGCTTGGCTTTGTATCCAGAGGGAAAGAAACTGGTCAAACCAGTTTATTTTTTTAATCTTTTGTTTTCCCTTCACCATTTTATATCTTTGAAAACATTAGACTACCACGCAGACAAAATTATGTCAGAAAAATGAAATTCAATCAAGCTGAATGTTCCAGAGACACTTAATTCAATTCCAGAGATACTTTTTGAGCCCCTACTATGAGTAAAGCACAGCACTAGATATTGTGGAGAACTCACAAACTAGCAGACATGTCACCAGATACACATTTTCTGAGAACCTACCTTTAGCCAAGTACTTGGATAAGTTTGGGGGTGTAAGAGGCATGAGAGCTTTCTCTGTTTCCAAGGTATACATGTGTTTGGAGTGAGACAATACAGATAAGTAAAAACTCCACTGCTATAGACTGAGTATTTGTGTCCTGTTCAAATCCACATGTTGAAACCTAATCCCCAGTGTGTTGGTATTTGGAGGTGGGGCCTTTGGGAGGTGATTAGATTGTGAGGGTGAAGCCCTCATGAACAAGGTTAGTGCCATTTTAACAGAGACCCCAGAGAGCTCGCTTGCTCCTTCCACCATGTGAGGACACAATGAGAAGATAGCTACCTATGAACCAGGAAGAGGGCTCCCACCAGACACTGAAGCTGCCAGAGCCTTGATCTTAGACTTCCCAGACTCCAGAACTGTGAAGAATACATTTCTGTTGTTTACAAGCTCGCTAGTTCATGGTAATGTGTTATAGCAGCCCGAATAGATGAAGACATCCACTGAAGTTCATTGTGATATGTCAAGTTATTGCTGGTTTCTATGACATCAAAGAGCTGGCCAAACCAAGGATGGGAAGAAAGTGAGGAAGTCGTTTCCAAGGAAGGGATACTCAGGTGAGTATTGAAAGGCAAATAGGGGTTTGCCGGATGATCTTGAGCCCTAATTTTCAAAAGTAGAAATAAGATATTTACACCAAAAGCTACAAGTCAAGACATCACGTGCAAAGTTCTCTAAGGGGGCATGATGCAGTCTTCAAGGAGGAAGGATCTTTTGTGCTGGGCTGTGGTGGTCGAGTGGGGTAGTAATGATTAGACATCGGCAAAGGGCATTCCAGGCAGAGTGTGCATTGTCAGTATGACAGAAATAAGACAAAGTGTAGAACATTTTTTTCCAGTCTTTTCCACTTACACTGTCTTCTAATGAGGAAGAATTTTTGCTTGTTGGATTAGCTCTGGGGCTTTCACAGGAAAATTCAAAGAAGCCAGGGAGGCTGACATGTTATAGATATGAAGAGCTTAGTCTAGCAAGGAGACAAAAGAGCCTGATGTGGGCTCGAAGGCAACCTTGGAGTAGGAGTTGGGGAGGAGAGAGACTTTGTGTCAGCCTTGATGCATGGGAAAAAATAAGAGAAAAGAATGGGGGAAGACAGGTTTTAGGACATTTTTCTGTGTGTTGTGTGAGCATGTTCTCCCTTTTGGTGTTTTTATGAAACACTGCCAGGGGTTTAATTAATTTTACATTTTTGGGTCTGGGTTGATGTTGCTTCAACACAGCGCTGTATTAAGATGGTGTTATATGGCATCTGGGCTTTACATGGAATTAGTAAGCTGAGGTGTAAAGGTGAAAAAGCACAAACAGAATTGGAAAGCAAGAGTCACACTGGATGACAAAAGACAAGGCTGTTTGAAGTAGAGTCCTGGGATGGAAGTTAGGTTATCGCAGCAGTGGAGGGCTTAGACGTCAAGATTAGGAAGGTGGTATGTGCTCCTGGACGAGGCAGAGCCTCTGAGGTTTCTGAATAGGGTGGCTCAGTGTCAGAGACAGGTTTTAGGACAATTGCACTGAAGGTGGAACCGGTGGGAAAGGGATAATGGAGTAAGAGATATCAATTAAAGAGCGGTTACAAAAGCCGATGCCAAAATAATAGATTCAGAAGATTTTTCATGGAATTGATTTGCTTCTTTGAATCAACCGGGGGTTTGGGTTCATCCACACGCAGGCTTCCCCAGGGCTACAAGATGAAAACATGCTCGCCAAACTCATTTCTACTTTTTATTTCTATTATGTAAGGAATGACGGAGGACTTACAAAGTGCTCAGGGTGGATCTGGAACATAAGGCAATAGAGCAAGTTTTATATTGATCCCCCACCAGGTGGCTGGCACCAGGGCCTTGAGCACCGAGCTTACCCTATAATTATAGTTACCAGATCAACACAGAAGCCAGCTCCCCCCAACTCCCACCACCCAGATGCGGGTGGTAGGGGGGGTGGTGGGGGTGGGGGCTGTAATCTAATGAGAGGCAGATGTCAGCAGGGAGCAGATGTTTGCAGCACTTTAGTTTATATCAAATTAATCATCTCCTGAGTTCAAGGTGCTTCTTGGAGTCCAGGAAATTTCCCTGTAATAAATTCCTCCTGGGATTAATTTTTAAAGTGAGAATGTGTATGCCACTGTCTTGAATGCTTTAGAAGAGTTCTACCCAGAACCAGAGGAAGTTTTTTTAATATGGACAAATTTAGGTGGAGGTAAAACAACCAAATCCAAACTCACAGATCTATTTCTAAACAACAGAGAGGCTGCCTTTTTAGTAATAAGATTAGCTGCTGGTGCCGCTCATTAGTCTGCTCGCCCTTTCATTTATTTAGCAAATAATTTTTATGGACACACTGTGTACTGAAGCCACAATAGTGTGTGAAAACACAGATGCTGACCTCATGGAGCTTGCAAATCGTAGTAAATAATCATGCAAATACATCTAAAATTACAAATGCAGTGAGTGCTGTGAAAGAGTTACGTGATTCCTAAAAAGTGTTAGTGCAGGGTTTGGTCTTAAATCTGCAAGACCTGAGAAGTCTTTTCTGAGCAGGGAACAAGAGCACAGCTCCTCCTTCTCCCTTTCCTTCTCCTTTCTTTTCTCCTTCCTCTCTCCCTCCTCTCCCATCTCCTCCTTTTCCCCTCCCAATCTGCTTTCTTCCCTCCTTCATTCTCTTTCTGTCCTCCATCCCTTTGCCCTCCTTCCCTCCCTCCCCGCTACCTTCCTTCCATTGTTCTTTTCTGTTTCTTTTCTCTTTCTTTTCTTCGCTCTCTTTTTGTCACCTTTCTTCTCTACTTTTCTTCTATTCTTTTCCCCAATCGTCCTTGAAAGCTAGTTAGGGACCCAAGCCCTGCCCTGGGTCTGGTAGGCAGTAGAGGGGTTGAACAGGGAACTGTTCAGAGTGCTCAGAGACAGGGACTTCTCTGGTGGTCCAGTGGTTAAGACTCCGTGTTCCCAATGCAGGAGGCCCGGGTTCCAGCCCTGGTCAGGGAACTAGATCCGATGATGCAACTAAGAGCCTGCATGATGCAACTAAGACCCGGTGCAGCCAACTAAATAACTATTAAAAAAAAAGTTCTCAGAGACAATGGGCAACTAGTTGAAATTCAGGACCACAGGGGCAGGTGTTATATTGGCAGTAAATACAGGGGCTTCTGGGAGGTCACAAGAGGGCCACCGGACTCGAGCTAGGGGGTTGGACAAAGGGTGAGAAAGCGGTTGATACTTGAGATAAGTCTTAGAGAATGCTAGGGGTTAGATGAAAAGCAGAGTAGAGGACCTTGCAGGCAGAGGAAAGTTCCCATGTTTACAAAACAAGAGAGGAAGCATGATAGGAGTGTTATATCCTGGGGAAGACAAAAAGTTCAGTATGACTGGGATAAAATCCAGGAGATGAGATGGTTGGAGAGATGGGTAGGAGCCAGGTGGAGGAGAATGGCATAGTATTTTGTCCTGGGTGCAGTGGAGAGTCGCTGAAGGTTGCAAGAAGAGAATCACATAATCCAGTCCACCAGGATCTTTTCAGGCTGTAGGGTGGTCCTACTCACTCCTAGCAAACAGGATATCACACATCCTCACATATGACTTTTCCAAAACATGGTTTCAGACTGTGAGGCCCTGGAAGTGTCTGGCAAATCCTTAGGTAGCCTCACATTCCGGAACAAAATGAAATCTCAAACGATTAGACTCTTGACTGTGTTGCAGTATCTCCTTCCCCATCTCCAAGCTCTCCATTCTACATGACCCCCCCCCCCCCAGTGGAGATGAGTAAACACTATTGGAACATCTTCTTAACTGCTGGGACTTTTTCATTATTGTTATGATATAAGGTAAACCATTTCCTTTTGTTTTAAATGGGTGTTGCCTTTCAAGGTATCAATATAAACATAAAAGAAATAAAATAAGCCTATAAAGGATGAAGGTCAGAAAACATCCAGGATTCAAAACCAGGGTTTTTCAACCTCAGCACTATTGACATTTGGGCTAAATGATTTTTTCTTGTGTCTTGCATTATGGGATGTTGAACAGCATCCCTGTTCTCTACCCATTGGATGTAGCCCTGGCAAGCAAAAATGTCTCTAGACAACAAAATCAGTACCCCAGAAATAAACCTGTGCATATATGGACAATTAATTTACCACAAAGGGGCAAAGAACATACAGTGGAAAAAGGACAGTCTCTTCAATAATTGGTGCTGGGAAAACTGGACAGCCACATGCAAAAAAAATGGAATGACCGTTGTCTCACACCATACACAAACATTAACTGAAAATGGATTAAAGATGTGAATGTAAGACCTGAAACCATAAAACTTCTAGAAGAAAATATAGGCAGTATGCTGTTTGACATTGGTCTTAGCAATATCTTTCTAGATATGTCTCCTTAGGCTAGGGAAACAAAAGCAACGATAAACAAATGGGACTCCATCAAACTAAAAAGCTTCTGCACAGCAAAGTAAACCATCAATAAAACAAAAAGACAACCTATAAATGGGAGAAGATATTTGCAAATGATATATCCAATAAGGGGTAATATCCAAAATATATAAAGAACTCATACAACAAAAATGAAAAACAACCATGTTAAAAAATGTGCAGAGGAGCTGAATAGATATTTTTCCAAAGAAGACATACAGACACATGAAAAGATGTTCAATATCACTAATTATTAGGAAAATGCAAATCAAAACCACAATGAGATATCACCTCACACCTGTCAGAATGGCTATTATCAAAGAGACAAGAAGTAAGTGTTGGCCAGGATGTGGAGAAAAATCTTATACACTGTTGTCGGAAATGTAAATTGGTGCAGCCACTATGGAAAACAGTATGATTGTTCCTCAAGAAATTAAGAATAGAATTACCGTATGATCCTGCAATCCCACTTCTGGGTATTTATCCAAAGAATATGAAAACACTAATTCAAAAAGATACATGTACCCCTATGTTCACTGCAGCACTGTTTATAACAAACAAGATATGGAAACGACCTAAGTGCCCATGGATGGATGAATTGATAAAGAAGATGTGGTATACACACACACACACACACACAATGGAATACTACTCGGCCATAAAAAAGATGAAAACTTGCCATTTGTGACGTGGATGGACCTTGAGGGTATTAAATGCTAAGGGAAATAAATCAGATGAAGAATAACAAATACTGTATAGTTTCACTAATATGTGGACTATAAAAACTAATAAACAAACAAAAGTAAATAAAACAAAGAAACCAAACCAAACACATAGATACAGAGAACACAGCAGTGGTTGCCAGAGGGGGAGGGGTGAGTAGGCGGCTGAAATGTGTGAAGAGGATCAACTGTATGGTGACAGACGGAAACTAACTTTTTGGTAATGAGCATGCTGTACGGTATACAAAGTAGAAATAGAATGTTGTACACATGTAACTTATATAATATTATAAATCAGTGTTACCTCAATTTAAAAAAATCTCACTGTGTACATGGACCACTTTTTCGTTGTCCATTCATCCATCGATGGACACTTTAAAAAAATAAAAAGAATGTCTCTAGATATTGCCAAATGTCCCCTGAAGGGCAAAACCCCACCCCCTGCTGAGAATCATTCTTCTAAACTGTACAGCTGGAAGTTTTGTAGATAGGTAGAAATTCAGAGGAGATTTAGCCAAGGTATGCTCAGCACATTCTTCCCATGTTTAGAGTCACATCAGGAAAGACCTTGGTGACATCTGATGTTAAATGAATTCTGCATTGTCTCCAGAAGCACATCTCCCCAGTCTCAGGCCCCTGCTAATTATTAGACCACCTCTTTCTTTCATCTCCAAATGCCTTTAATGTGTTATTGTGGCACAGATCCTACTTTCTCTCCAATTACATGATCAGATGGACCTTTTTCAATTTGGCTTTCAAAGCTGGTTACTCCTAGGAGACAGCTTTGCTAAAAGCATTTAATGATCAGAGAGGTAGCCAAGCCATAGAGGTGCATATCTGCAGGGATGGGCAGAATGGGGACGCCGTCTGGGGTTCTGTCCATCTTCGAGGGCTGCCACATCTACCATTCCTCCCCAAGTGGGGCCTGCTGGCTTTATTTAGGTTTTGCCTTTCAGATTTCTGTTTGATATAATGCCAGCAGCGACGTTTCCCAGGCAATACGGGAGGCTGCTTTTCCCCAGCTAGGTTTTGTGTGCTGCAGTTCGGTCTCATATATTAACATCTTTTCTTTTTTTTTTTTTTTTTGTTTTTTTTTTGCGGTACGCGGGCCTCTTACTGTTGTGGCCTCTCCTGTTGCGGAGCACAGGCTCCGGACGCGCAGGCTCAGCGGCCATGGGTCACGGGCCCAGCTGCTCCGCGGCATGTGGGATCTTCCCAGACCGGGGCACGAACCCGTGTCCCCTGCATCGGCAGGCGGACTCTCAACCACTGCGCCACCAGGGAAGCCCACCGGTCTCACATATTAAAATGATGATGTTTTGGAGTCACCACTAGGCTGCTGACTAGACTTGAAGCCCCTTGAGAACAAGAACACTGTCCTTTTTCTCTTTTTTTTCCAGTGCTTATATATGCTCTCACACCTTAAGGGATGCTCAGAGGCACCCTGCTGGCTGCTTACCATGGATGTCTTCCAGCACACGTGTGAGCCGTGGACTTGACACATTTGGCAGCTCTGTGGGGCGTCTCAGTATTCTGAGCCTCCACTATGGAGGCGAACCCATATTTCACCTGGAATCTTCAGCCGGGAGACTGTATGCTATTTTTAACAGTGTCCCTTTTTTTTTTCCTTCCCAACATCGTTCTTTAACAAGGTCGTGTCATTATCAGTTATTTAATATTTCTAAAATTAGAAGCAGTTTCACCGCTGCGGCAGCTTCAGCGTTAGGCCAGACTCTTTGAGCCTCTCCTCACACTGGGGCTACTGATACAGGTTAGTGCTGAGGCTTCCTGCTCCTTCTTTTTCTAGCTTACAGTGAGTTCAAAATTCAGCCAGGCTCAACTTTTCGCTCTCCTTTGGTCGGGCTTTTCACTTATTTAAGGAATTGAAGTCGCCACCCTTAAGCCCGGGGATTGAGATTTGGCTGCGTGGTGGGTAGTCAATGCTCTGTACTCAGTGATCTCATCCAAGTAGCTCAAGATAGCCCGCTGACCGGCCTAGAGAACGGGCAAGGCAGAGAAAGGGGGGTGTAATAATGATTCCTTCCCAAGCAGCCCTTCCTGCTTCTTCCTAATAAAGCAACCGTGAGTTCTGGGTATCATCAAGAGGAGGCAAAGTGACAAGCAAATAGAAGAAAGAAGGGAGGATGCAGACTGTTCATCACCTGCGGTGTGCCAGTCCCTGTGCTAAGGGATAGAGAGACCATTATAAATGCCATGGTCCTGCCCTTACCAAACTCCTGGTCCACATGCAAAGGGGAGACTGGGAGTGAAAGCTGGACCATGATTTACACCTATCCAGACAGTTTCCCCTTAGCACTTCCTGGAATATAAAGAATTTTTTTTTTGTTTTTGCGGTACGCGGGCCTCTCACTGCTGTGGCCTCTCCCGTTGCGGAGCACAGGCTCCGGACACACAGGCTCAGCGGCCATGGCTCACGGGCACAGCCGCTCCGCGGCATGTGGGATCTTCCCGGACCAGGGCACGAACCCGTGTCCCCTGCATCGGCAGGTGGACTCCCAACCACTGTGCCACCAGGGAAGCCCTATAAAGAATTTTTGCCTATCTTATGTAATCTCTATGTTGCATGGGTACCATTACTATCCCCATTTTACAGAGGAGAAAACTGAGGCTCAGACAGGTTAAGTGACCTGTCCAAGGTTACTTTACTGATAAGGGACAAAACCAGGGCCGGAATGCAGATCTTCCAACTCCAACTTGGAAAAGTTCCATATTCCCACCTGCACCCATCTTCTCTCCTCCACCCAACAAGTCCTCAGTGAAATCTCACTATTGAGCTCCTGGCAGAGTCTATGGGTCCTTGTGCCATGTCTAAAGACAATAACTACTTCTCTTTCCACAAGGCTCCATGTAGACTGAAGAATCATCAATTAGATGTGCTGGAAATCCACAGTCCACCTTCAAGGGCAGCCTTCAAGTAGAGTCCTCAGGGCCATTAATTATTAGCCTGTTTCCATTTTCCATTATGGAGTACGATTCTCAATACACCTACAACCTGGATGAATTATTTAACCTAAGTTACAGAGATAAAAGGAAACCTGTCCACCATCAACTGGCATGCATATGTGAGCTGTGATTCATGTAATTAGTATCATGCCTAGAACAGTGTAGATACTTAGAAAATAGTGGTTTTATATGGGATGAATAAATAAAAGGCTTACTGCCAAGACATTTACTCAAAGTGGAAAACCTCAGTGGCTCAAGTAGGCATATTGTTCACATCATACCAAAAAAAACAGCCTCACTGATTTTTTTTTTCCCCCAATGGAACTGGCCCGGTGTTGAGAGTGTATCTGGGACAATTAGAGATTATGTGGGATTTTAGATTTGGTACATGGCCCAGTTAATGCACATGACCTCTAATTACTGTGTGGGATAGTGAGAAAAAAATCCAAGGGTTATAGACTCAGAAGATTTGTGTTAAATCCTAGTTCTGCCTCCTACTTGGACCAATCCTTTAATTTCTTGGAGCCCCAGTTTCCTCCTCTGTAAATGGAGATAACATCAACAGAGAGCTCAAGTATTGGTTGGTGAGTATATGCTGGCAATGACTGTGGAGATGCACTGTCCACCATCACCTGGGATGCAAGTGTGAGCTGTGATTCATGTAATTAGTCACCTGTGTCCTCATCAACGGTGAATGAGTGGAGCAAACAGCCGGCTTTCTGATTATGGTGTTAATAATCATGAATAGTAATTAATTGGAAGTGGCTTGGGCCCTTGCTCAGGTATGTCACCCATCGAAACTGGAGGAAAACCTCCCTGAGTGCTGTTGGAAGGCCATGTGGCTTCCATTCGAACTTTGGGGCCCCCCATGGTTATTTTGGAATCATCACCGGCTGAAAGCATCTGAGCGAAGAGCTTTGATATTCTCCCGCACAGTGTGCTCAATCAGAGGATAAGGGACAACTGACTTCCCTGAAGCCAAACCAGAGCTGTGTGCTGAGTTGCAGTTTGCCTGTGTGTTCAGATTCTTTTCTACAGTTACCTCCAAGTGGGAGATGAAATGGGTGCTTCTGACCCTAACAGAACCCTACTTGCTGAAGGGTAGCCAGAAAATGAGGAGGAGCTGTCATCCTCCTGGGGTTTGTCTGACACCCCTTTCTCTTGGCAGACATATGGGTGAAGAACTCTGCCACAAAGTCTACAACAAGACACGTTTAGGGAGTGGAGACAGGGTTTGACGAAATCCGCGCCCTCCAATACCTCATTTTTAGGCAATTGGGCATCAGAATGGAGTGAGAACAGAGCAGACATATTCCAAGATGTAAGCCCCCTCCTTATTTCTATTTAAAAAGTTAACCTTTAATCTCCTTTGTACCTCGAGTTTTCTTTTCCATAGAAGCTTTGTCTTTGCTATCATTTCAGCAGTTTTTATCCCTGCTAGCTGCTAGCTGTGCTCCACTCCATCAGGCTAACCTGGATGATGCGTGAGCTATTAAGAGAACACACTGTTTCCTTGGGGAGTCATTTATTCCCATGATCACTGATAATAGAAAGTCCTTTTCAGGGCTTGATGCTAATGACTTCTCAATCCAGACTGGGTGTGTTTTCTCCAATTGTTGGTTATTCTCAAGCTATCACCGCAGCCTTGTGGAAGCAAGGATGGAATACGCTTCGTGGATCCATTCTGTGCTCTGTTTTGATGATTGTCAGCAAGGTGGATAAGGCAGTAGAAGTGAATGGGTGTTGGATAATCCTATTCATGAATAGACAAAGAAAACATGAAGCGCTTCTATTTTCCTTCTTGTTTGGAATTCGGAATGGATTTATAAACAAACAATGAGAAGGTGTCACTAGACTTTACCACTTCCCAATTCAAATCTAAATTTGAAAAGTGAGATTTCTCATAGGCACAGTGAGAAATATTTTTTAACTCCTTAAATGTTTAAATTTGAGTTAATATTATCCCTCATACACTGTTTGTTCCTCAGGGGAGCCATATTGTTTCTGTCAGCCCAGCTGAAAGTTCCGGAATTTTCTATGACTCTTTCTTTCTCATTCTGCATATATGGTGTCTAATTCTTCTACCTGTGTTTTTGTAGTTCTTAATTATTTTTGCCTTCTAATTTCTACCTACCTAGGTGTGATCACTATTATCTTGCTTTGAGTCACCTGAAAGGGCTTGTAACTGATCACCATGGCCCCAAGCTCACTTGACTTCAGTCAGTCCTGGATCCAATTTTGAGATCAGTGTTCTGAAAGCAACATACCATTCCCTGCTCCAAACCATCACTGACTGCTCATTTATAGTAAATAAACGCATGTGAGATTTAAAGTCATTTGTAACCTACCCCAACCTACTAAGACCTTTCCAAGACTTTTCCCCTCCATTCCCTTTAACATCCAGCCACACTGATTCAGTCATCCCTTAAAATAGCTTTCTACTTTTTGTCTCCACCTCTATGCCCATTCTGTTACCTCTTTCTGGCCTTCCATACCTTTACATCCTAATGTGTACTTTTGAGTGCCTCTTTTTAATTCTTTAATAGTCAACGCAGACTGGACTTCCCTGGTGGCGCAGTGGTTAAGAATCCACCTGCCAATGCAGGGGACATGGGTTGGAGCCCTGGTCCGGGAAGATCCCGCATGCCACGCAGCAACTAAGCCCATGCGCCACAACTACTGAGCCTGCGCTCTAGAGCCTGCAAGCCACAACTACTGAGCCCACATGCCACAACTACTGAAGCCCGCACACCTAGAGCCCGTGGTCTGCAACAAGAGAAGCCACCACAATGAGAAGCCCGCTCACCGAAACAAAGAGTAGCCCCCGCTCACTGCAACTAGAGAAAGCCCGTGAGCAGCAATGAAGACCCAACGCAGCCAAAAATAAATAAATAAATTAATTAATTAAAAAAAAAAGTCAATGCAGAATGATGTATCATAGTCATATGCATATCTTTTTTGTCTCCCCACTGGACAATGAGGTCATAAAGGACAGAGCTATGCCTTATATATCTTTACACTCTCCACAATGCTTAACATAATATAATGCCTTATCATGGGTTCCATCCCTGGTCGGGAAACTAAGATCTTGCATGCCACCGTGGCACAGCCAAAAACAAACAAACAAAACCAAACAAACATAATAACTTATACAGAATACACTGTCAATAGGTATATTTACTGAATGAATGAGTGAATGTGTAAATAGAGACAGAATCAACATATTGTTTAGACTTTGGACTACATCATACCCTGAAATATAGTGAACGGAAACATTTGCAAAATGAATTGATATTTTCAGTGCGCAATAGAATTGAGAATTTTAAATCTTTCTAGTCTCATCAAGGCCAGAGCTCCCTACTGTTCTCTTGCTTAATCCTTCCTCATTTTCATTTCCTTGGACCCTTACCCCTTCACCATCTCAGAAATACAACGTGCTATATAGAAAAAAATTTAAAAGCTGTTGGCATTTAAAGATTTGTGGCAGTTAAATCCCTTCTCCATAACTCTTCCAAACTGTCTCAACTGTTCAAACACAGCCTGTAAATAAAGACGACTCTTTGTGATCAGATAATGGGCAAAACCATGCAGTGGGTCACTCTAGCCAAAGCCATCACTGAAACAAGTCAGCAGTCTCCTGGAACCTTATCCTTTTTGCTGCTTTTACATTGACATCCCCACAATCTAGAAAACTGGCCTCCTCCTGATGTTTTGGAAGAGGGCAGGGTCCTACAATGCAGTTCCAGTAGTCACTGGGACATGTATGGACATCTGTACAAAGGTATATTATACGTGAAAGCATGGCTCTTTTCATGTATGGGTTAGTTTTACCCCAAAGTTTCCAAGATCTTTTGAGGCAGAAAGAAAATGCAATTCTCAATTTATTCCTGCTTTAAAAAAGGGACTGAGTCCAAGGACTCCGAGGTTTGGTTTGGATGAACACCCAGAAGTTGGGATGACTATCTGAAGCTCTTGCATCTGCAAATTTGGGCTGGATCAACTGAGGACAGGCGTTGTCATGACATTTCCAATACTCCACAGTGCCATTCAGGCTGGAAAGGGGCATTTCCTTCACCATAATACATTAAAATTTGGGGAACTTGAAGAACAAACAGGAAAAGTAGGGAGAGAAGAAGGGAAAGTTTGATTTCTTTAAGTACTGACAGTCTTTCATTGTCTCCAAAGTTGTGATTATACTGCTTATAGCTGGGTCAGGCTATGACATACAACTGTTATGGGTTAATAATGGGCAACTTTACAATAGATCTGCAGATCCACAGAACTTGAGAGCTAAAGGAGGACCTTGGGGACCTTCTAGTCAAACCATCTTTTTATACAGATTATAAAGCTGAGGCTTGGAGAGAAGAAATGGCTTGCCAAGGACGCAGAGAGTAGAGCTGGGATTCATTCCAGAGTCCTGACATTTAGTCAACATGGTTATTCTAAATCATTACCCAGTCAGTTCTATTGTAGCACATCTAGATGAATTCAATGGGCTGTGATCAGAGTAAGGCTGAGTTTTACCGAAGTTCTCATTTTTATTTAAACTGACTTGATTTTTGTCAATTTATTTGTCGAATGAGGGCTTGAAGGGTGGGATGGATTAATAAAGGATGGGAGCTTTCAGCAGGGGCCAGTAGGACAGTCATTGCTGACATTCTTTTGCTGGGAAGGAGTAGTATTGAGAGTTCTGAGCCTTCAGGGGAAATGCTTTCCTTCATAGTGGAATATGGCCTCCAAAGATTGGAGGAAAAAAGCTCATTTAACCAGAATCCAATTTAGGAAAGCATATGTCACCAACCAGAGAACTATCCAACCAACCAGCCAACCAGGAAATAAAGGAAATGGCACAGGGTGCCTGGAACCTTTCATCGAGCAAGGGCTGGAAAGTTGGGGAGTCTTGAGTCCAAAGCAAGAAGAGAGTTGCAGGCAAAAGAGTTGGCCAGAGGGTCCCCAAAGGCAAGTTGCTTCTGCACATAAACCTGTGGTGATAGCCATATTTTAAAGCTCCTTCATGCGCTTCATTTTTGGTTTCTAATAGTTTCAGAATCTTCTTGATGGAAGAAATTTTATGTGTTTGCGAAACTCAGTTTTCTAATTTACCGATGCAGTGTATCTTTCAAATCTTACTAGCCTGAAAAATTAGATTTACACACAGGGTTATTAGTGATGTTTAAGTCTATCATGATAAAAAATCACACAGCAGGAGGAGCAAATTTGAAACAATCCTAGACAAGTGTGTTGAAGTCCACCCAAGATGAAGACTCTTTAACTATAGACCTTGCACAAGAAGGGAATCAGGATTACTTAGTTTAGTTAACTGCCTTAAGGTAAGTAAGGCATTTTTACCTCTTCCCCTATGTTTTTTTTTTAAATTTGGGAGTGATATCAAATGTATTAGATGATTGATTCAGTATCCAAGAAGTCTCAAGTCTGAAGCTGTGAACAGAGAAGTTAACTAACACAAAGACGTAAAGCAGTATGTCCTTTGATCAATGATCAAGGTTCTAATATACTGCATGATTTTACTGTGGAAAGTCAAATTATACACTAATTAATCCACTTATGACTTGAATAGGAAGTGGACACATATTTATGGAAAAAGAGGGAAAATTTTAGTGATTATAGCCCTAAAAGTTTCTTCCTAGGCAAAAGTGTCAGACATTTCATGAAAGAGATAGATTGTAAAGCTTAGGGGCCAGAATGGGTCCACTGAGACCTGGTCGTGCTAGACTAACTTCTTTTTCAAAACAGGTTAACAGGGGAAATGCTATAGACATAATGTGTCTGCATTTCAGTTTTTCCGATGTGTCTGTACTTCACTGAAGACTACAGAGTCCTACAGACGGAAGGAATGATAGGCATAATGTCATCCCAAACTTTTCTGATCTTATGAAGATGATGGTAGCTGATGCTACAATTAAACTAGACAATAGATAATCAATGACCACTCTCAGAACTGATTAATGCATGGATGGAAACCTGGCACTCTATATGATGCTTTTCTTGGTAGTTTCCAGTTTAACATTTTATATTAGAAAATTTGTTGAGCAGTATTATACATGGCAATTTGGGGTTGGTATCCAATAAGGTGATAAAGGAATCAGTATCTGAGATTTCCCCAAGTCTGAAACCATGGGTGAAATATTGAAAGACATGTAATAGGGATAGATGTAAAGTGCTGGGGAAAATATTGAAGGTAGAAGGTGGGAAAGAAATGGCTGACATAGCAGACAGCACAGTGTGATGGCTCATTTTATCAACTTGACTGGGCAATGGGGTGACCACATATTTAGTTAAAAATTATTTCTAGGTATGTCTGTGAAGGAGCTTCTGGTTGAGATTAACATTTAAGTCAGTAGACTGAGCAAAGCAGATTACCTTCCCCAGTGAGGGTGGGCCGCATCCAATTCATTAAAGGCCTGAATAGAATAAAAAGCTGAGTGAGAAAGAATTCTCCCCCTCTGCTGGGCTGTCTTTGAGCTGGGACGTCAGTCTTCTGCCTTCAGACTCGGATTCAGACTGGAACTTAGACCAATGGCTCTCCTGTTTCTCAGGCCTTTGAATTTACACTAGAACTATGCCATCAGCTCTCTCCCTCCACCCTGACTAATAACAGCTCCCTCCTTCACACACACAAAAAAAGACAGGTGGAGAGGTGGAGGATGCTAAACTTTGTATAAGTCAAGAGAGTCAATGACTAGAGCACATCTTTGGTCTAGAACAAGCAAGGCAATATCTTACTTGTTACTCTGATCAGATTATAGAGTATCATGTTCAGTCCTGGTAATCCCAGTATAGGAGGAAAAAGGTCAAGCAGGAGGAAGTCCAGAAGGAAACAACCTAGGCAGATGACGCATCCAAAGTCATGCCAGTAAAAAATAGTCCAAAGAACTGAGGGTGTTCTTTCAGGGAAAACATTTCAGGGAAGGATATAACAGCTGACTTCAAGTTCTCAAACTGCCATCAGCCAGAAAATGAATGATACTCCTTCAATGTGATTCCAGGCAGCAGTGCCATAGAATGAACATTTTAAGGACAAAGAATTTAGCCCAATCTAAGGAATCACTTTCTAAAGATGGACTAGACTGAAATGAGAGTATAAGCTTTCTTCATGGAATCCATGTGACATTAAGTGCTGGGTAGCTTGGGTTTCCTGGTAAGAGTAAGATTGGCATCAGTTATCTTGAAGATGCTTTTCAATGCTTTTTTAATCTATGAAATTGCTTTTCGTAGGGAAAGTGATGGTTAGTCAAGCAAATAGTATAATGTGATAAAATACTATTTAATAGAAGACACTTTTCAAAGGACTTAATTCATTTATAAGCAAACTGTTAACATCCACTTTCTGAAGTAGGTTCCCTATGAAACTTTCTGTGTGAATACTTTTTAGTTACTTCAGTTTAAATGCCTATGTCTTTTTGAAAGTAACATTAAGGATTAAAAAAATACTGTAACACAGATTTTTCACTAATTCAAGCATTTAAAAAAAATTAGCCTGAATGAATCCCACTGTTTTGAACATGTGAACGACAGGTACTAGAGAAAAAGTAATAATAAAAACAGCAGCTTAGCTTGGTTGAAAGTGCTTACCATGTGCTGGTTATGGTTTTAAGCATGCATTCATTCACTGACATGAATTTACTCTCTTAATCTTCATAGCAACGACATGAAGTAGCTACAATTATTATTTCCATTTCTACAGATAAAGAAACTAAGCCATAGGGAGGTTAAACAATTTGTCCCAGGATATACTATTTCTTTAAAAAAATTTATTTTATTGAAGTATAGTTGATTTACAATGTTGTGTTAGTTTCTGGCGTACAGCAAAGCGACTCAGCTTTATATATATACATATATTCTTTTTTAATATTCTTTCCCATTATGGTTTATTACAGGATATTGAATATCATTTGCTGTGCTATACAGTAGGACCTTGTTGTTTATCCATTCTACGTATAATAGTTTGCATCTGCTAATCCCAAACTCCCAGTCCATCCCTCCCCCACCCTCCTTTCCCCTTGGCAACCGCAAGTCTGTTCTCAATGCCTGTGAGTCTGTTTCTGTTTTGTAGATATGTTCACTTGTGTCATATTTTAGATTCCACATATAAGTGATATCATATGATATTTATCTTTCCCTTTCTGACTTACTTCACTTAGTATGATAATCTCTAGTTGCATTCATGTTGCTGCAAGTGGCATTATTTCATTCTTTTTTTATAGCTGAATAGTATTCCATTGTACGTATCAGGATGTATTGTTAATCAGAAGCAAAGCTAGAATTCTTTTTTCTTTTTTTTTCAAAGCTAGAATTCTGATTCCAGAGTCTACATTCTTATTACCACAATATTTCTTTTAAGGAAATTTTCGATTTTACAGAGTTCCATGTAAAAGTAAACCTTGGAATCTCTGCATGTGTTCCTTGGACACCCTACACGTGGGCAGCCTCATAAAAAGTATCAACTGCGATGGTAGACAAATGGTTTTGTTGCTTGAGCTCACACTTCCATTGAGACAGGTATGCAGGTCGAACATCTCTGTGATATAGTAATTAGTTGATGTTTCTAAGTAATCCCCAAAGAATATTGCCTTGGCAGGCTGCAACTTGAACTTCTTGGGTGCTTTGCTTCTAATATTGCACCGATTAGAACTCATCTGAGCTGCATCTGTCTTGGGAAATTTGACTTCATTAGACCTGAACTCAGATCCTAACTCTGTTTCTTACAAGGTATATGGATTGGGGCAAATTAACTATACCAGGTGACAGCTTCCAACTTGTGAAATGGATACCTACTTTGCAGAGTTTTGGTGAAGAATCCATGAGGTATTATGTATAAACTTCCTTGTAAAGATGTGACACATAAAATAAGTATTCTAGAAGTGGGATTTCTTTTTTTTTTATTTGATAAATGCTATATATTCTACTTAAAATTTTTTCGATACTGCTGGTTGAGGGAAAAGTTTCTCCTTGTAATCTGAGTTTCTGTTTGAAGATAAGAATCACATTGAGAATGGCTTCCAAATAGTTCGTCAAGTTTAAATAGGCTCCTGTGTGCCTCCAGTGGGGAGTTAGCTGCATTCCAATGCCATGTGTAACTGGGGATTTTTCATGCTTTACACAAACATTACAGTGCATCTTAAATTTCCCCCATTATAGGTATTAATGATATGATTGTGTTGTAGACCTGGCCACGTGAAATATACTTTCCTCGAGGTGCCCAGGCTTTCCACAAACATATTGGGCACCTATTGTGTTCTTGGCTCAGAGTAATATGAGTCTTATGCTTATGGAGTAGGCAAAAGCTCTAGAATACAATGTAAAAAAAGGTTACATTACAAAGTGCTTTGCAAACATGGAGAATAAATAAGGGCAGAAGAAGGGAAATCCTTCTACCTACAACAAACTCACGTATTGTGTGTGGTTCATGACATAGATGTATATATTTGTCAAAATTCATCATATGATACACCTAAGATTCGTACATGTCACTGTATAGAAATTTTACCTTATTTCCAGTGCTTTCTAAATGTATTCTTCATCTGAGTTCTTTAGCTCTAAAATTTGTTTGGTTCTTTATCAGAGTTTCAATCTCTTTGGTAAAGTATTCCTTCTGTTAATTTTCTCCCTGAGCTCATGGTACATCTTTCTGAGGTTTCTTGTAGCTTGTTGAGTTTCTTCGTGACAGCTATTTTGAATGCTCTATACGTTTTAGCAATATGCCATAACGGAAAGTTTGGTTTCTGGAGAACTGTCATTCTCTTTTCCCAAAACACTAATTCATAAAGATATATGAACCCCTATGTTCATCACAACATTATATTTTTTAACATTTTCAAAAATTAATAAACTCTATTTTTATGGAAGTTTTATATTAACAGCAAAATTGAGCAGAAGGTGCAAAGATTCCCATTTACCCATATGTGCCCAGCCTCCTCCATTACCAACATCCCTCACCAGGTGGTACATTTGCTACAGTCCATGAGCCTACAGCGACACATCATTATCACCCAAAGGCCATAGTTTAATACATTAGAGTTCACTCTTGGTATTTTACGTACCATGGGTTTGGACAAATCATCACAGCATGATTTACGATAGCCAAGATATAGAAATAATCTAAGTGCCTATCAGTGCATGAATGGATAAAGAAGATGTGATGTGTATGTATACACACACACACACACACACACAAAAATACTACTCAGAAGTAAAAAAAAGAGAAATCTTGCCATTTGTAACAGCATGGATGGACCTTGAGGGTATTATGCTAAGTGAAATAAGATGGAGAAGACAAATACTGTGTGATTTCACTCATGTGGAATATAAAAAAACAACCAAACAAAGTCAATGAACAAACCAAACCAAAACAAACATGTAGATACAGAGAACAGAGTAGTGGTTACCAGAGGGGTTGGGGGTGGAGGGAGGGTGAGATATGTAAAGGGAGCCAACTATATGATGATGGATGGAAACTAAACTTTTGGTGGTAAGCATGCTATAGTGTATACAGAATTAGAAATATAATGTCGTGCACAAGGTGCTTATATAATTTTATAAACCAATGTTACTTCAAAAAATTGAATTAACTAAAAAATTTGACCTTAAAAAGAAAAGAGAAAACACTGAATTTTAAGCTTCTCTTTCTTCATCAATGAAACCCAAACCTGGAGTCATATTTGCAAAGCATAATGCCTGGAGATAGCAGTGTTCTGTTAGGGACAGCAATCCTTCAAAACAGGAACATTTCTCCAAAACAAAGAGGTCATATACTTAATATATAAAAAGCTCACGCAACTCGCTAATAAGAAACCACTGAAACTTCAATAGAGAAATGGGAAAAAAAATAAGTGAACTTAAAAGTTTAAAAAGAACTATACATAGCCAGTAACCATGAAATAAATTTCCAACTCATTTCTAAAATAATGATAAAGTAATCTCTTCTGAGGACTTACAAGGTTTATATGCATAATCTCAATTAATATAGATGATTAATAAACTTGCCGAACAAATTCAACCTCACCAGTATTTTAAAAAGGACAATTAAAATAATAACTTACAGTTTTTTCTAACAAAATAATGAAGTTTAAAAAAGTATAACAGGGCTTCCCTGGTGGCGCAGTGGTTGAGAGTCCGCCTGCCAATGCAGGGGACACGGGTTTGTGCCCCGGTCCGGGAGGATCCCACATGCCGCGGAGCGGCTGGGCCCGTGAGCCATGGCCGCTGAGCCTGCGCGTCCGGAGCCTGTGCTCCGCAACGGGAGAGGCCACAACAGTGAGAGGCCCAAGTATCACAAAAAAATAAAAATAAAAATAACAGTGCTGGGTAGAGTGTGATTGAATAATCACTCTCAAATATTTCCAGTGGGATATAATTTATTACCACTTTTTGGAAAGTGTTTTTGCCATATGGATTAAGAGTTTAAAAAGGAAATATACTCTTAGAATTAGTAATTCCACTCTGGGATCTTTTATAGGAAGTAGTCAAAAGTATACAAAAGTGCAACTATAAAAATGTTCATGCCGGACTTCCCTGGTGGTGCAGTGGTTAAGATTCCGCACTTCCACTGCAGGAGGCATGGGTTCGATCCCTGGTCGGGGAAGTTCTGCATGCCGCATGGTGCGGCCAAAAAAAAAAAAGTTCATTCCAACATTCTTTATAATTTCAGTAAAACTGAAAACAATCTGAACGTCTACTATAAAAGGTTGGTAAATGGCTTAATGGAGTGTACTCACATATTGGAGTAATGGAGCCCTGTCCATTTCCTTCCCTGGGGTCCCTAATTGTCATCCGATCACTGATCAAGGTACCCGAGGGGTCCAAAGAGAGGGGAACTTTTCATCTTCTTGTTCTGCCCTGGAGAGTAGGGAAACAATTAAGGCCAGATTTACAGGTTGTCTTCTAAGCTTTTGTGCATTTCCAAGGGACAGAAACGTCTTACAGGGAGAAAGGCTGATGGTTAGGCAGGCATATTTTCATGTATTTCCTTTATCAATCCCTTTCTCCTTCTTTTCCTCGTTCTGTCATCCTTTCCCTTGTCACTTCCTCTCCCATCTTTCTCCTTACCAGGTTCTCCGGGCACTGAATGAATCCTAGGACTTAGGAGAGGGCGCCTGGTCTCTGTCTATATGAGGAAAGCACGTGGGTTATTGCAAATGTTGGGACCCCTTCCTTGTGCTCCTCCAGGCCCCTGTACACAGTCCTGTCACTCTGTATTGTACTGCCTGCTTACTTGTCTGCTTTTTCCACTAATTCCTTGAGGACAGGAATATTGCCTTATTCATCTTGGCGACCCTAGATTTAATATATGAAATTAAATATGTTAATTTCATATATTAAATTGAGAGATTAGATAAAATAGTGGTTTAGTTCTGTATTCAGACTACCTGGGTTTTCATCGTGGCTTTGCCATTTCTTAGCTGTCTGACTTTGATAACACACTTATCTGTATCTCAGTTTCTTTATTTGTAAAATGGGATTCATCAAAGCTTCTAAACTTACGAAGTGACTGTATTAAACGCGTTAATACACGTCAAGTTCTCAGAACGATGCCTAGAGGACTGTAAATCCTCAGTAAACGTTGGCTGTTATTAATATTCACATTTCATAGCAATTATTCTTTTTATAGAAAAACTGCTCTGTTGAGATAAACGTAGCCTTCCTGGTCAATGAGTTCTAATCAGCAGATAATCAATAAGTTTGCCTTGGGGACACAAACGCACATTATTTATCACTTGGAGTTCATTCCAAGTGTTTGCCACAATGTCTGGTAAATAGTAGGTGCTCATTACGTGTTCAATGAGTAGATAAAAATATGGATCGGTTGTAGACATAAAAAGCGGAGAAATTTGTAGCTGCTGTAACAAACATAGTGCCTCGTTTTTGGTGTCTCAATGACTATGGAAGTTCTCTGGTTTGAAATTGGACATATCCCATCTTTTAGGGGGAGGCCACATGGCTTAATGGGAAGAGGCAAGGGGATGGAGTCAAGTGATTTGGCTCTAAACTGGGCTGTGCCACTTAGTAGCTGTGTGACTTCAGACAAGTCAACTGCTTTGGTCCTCTGTGGTCTCTGTAAGATAAGGTTAACATTCCGCACCTCTTGGAGCTGTTATCTTACTGCTGTTATTGTTGTCTCACTTTGTTTTTTGTTTTGTGTGCACAGTCTTTATTTCAAAGATTTGTTAAAATACCATTGGTTTATTCCTCAGGGCAAGCGCAGTGTCCATGCTCTGCAGAAACTTAAGAACTGTTACAGAACTTTACAGAAAAGAGGACAACACTTTAGCTGAAGCCTGCCTGCTGACCATGGAACTAAATATGATCAGGTGTGTAGATCACTTACTATAGTGTATGTATGTATGTATGTATGTATGTATGTATGTATTTGGCTGTGTTGGGTCTTCGTTTCTGTGTGAGGGCTTTCTGTAGTTGCGGCAAGCAGGGGCCACTTGTCATCATGGTGTGCGGGCCTCTCACTGTCGCGGCCTCTCGTTGCGGGGCACAGGCTCCAGATGCGCAGGCTCAGTAGTTGTGGCTCACGGGCCCAGTTGCTCCGCAGCATGTGGGATCTTCCCAGACCAGGGCTCGACCCCGTGTCCCCTGCATTGGCAGGCAGATTCTCAACCACTGAGCCACCAGGGAAGCCCACTAGAGTGTATTATACTTATTCTTATTTCAGACCATTTTATGTTGATTTCACAGGCTCAGTGGTGAGGCTCCTGAAATCTAGTTTTCTGTCTGATAAACAGTGAAGATTGGTGGTCATGAAGCTCTCAGAGGTGACATGTAACCAAGAACAGGGAGGTTACTCAAATCAGGGCAGTTATTGAAGATCAACATGGAAAGAAAATTTGTTACATATGGACTTAACGGAAAGTACGCCCTAATTTACGTCAAGCTAATCCACGAAGCTGCTCCTGGGAGTATGTCTGGAATTGTCTGTGTGATGCATTATATCAGAGATTGTATTCTGATTATATTCCTTTAATTCAATCAAAGGGGTTGCCTTGGGCTGACCTGTAGTAGATTGTGACATCAAATCATTGTCTGGAGCTAATACACAGAATACAAATGGGGTTTTGTCTTTTGACTTAAGAAGCAGAAACATTTTATTGAGAATATCTGCAACAAGGCTGTTATCTAGAATTGTTTGGCTATTTGGAGTGTCCAGGGCTGTCTAGGCGGGATTCCGATTTGCAGTTTTTGCTTTCATCAAATACTTCTGTGAGCACTCACTGTGTGCCAGGAGATGTGTGAGGTGCTAGGGACCCAAAGATGAACAAAATACAGTCATATTCTGGCTTGAAGGAGCTCACCCTCATGGAGGAGAAAAACGTTAATTTTTAAAAATGTAGTTGTATCCATGTTCTAGCAGAGATGTGTGGAAAGTGCTGTGAGGCACAGAAATAGGAGTAATTATTCATCCCGGAGCATCACAGAGAAGGTGGGACTTTGGGTGGCTCTTGAAGGACAAGTGGGGGCTGACCAGAGAAATAAGAGAGGGGTGTCATTCCGGAGAGAGAAAAGAACACTGGCTGAAGGAGCATGGAGTGGAGACATCCACCAGGTGGGTGGTCGGAGCCCAGAGAACGTGGTGGAGCGGTGAGAGAAGGGTGAGGTTGTTACTGACCAGGGTTCTTGGCCTTCCCCAAGAAGGGCCTTCCTCTTAGGAATTGATAAGAGGCCAGACAAGAAATTCAGGCACAGCTTTACTGGGGCCCCAGTGCAGAAGGGGGGGAGCGAAAACAAGTAACAGGTTCCCTCGCTCTGTCCCTGAGGGTGGGGTGAGCTGCTTCCTTATACAAGGTGAGGGTGGGGGTGTGTCCAGGGGTTGGGCTGAGGCGGGGCTTAGATGGTTTGCCCACCCCTTTGGTGGTGTTGAGTGCAGGGGGCATGTGCAGTACCCTGCTTTTGCCCCCGACACCCTGTTTTTGCTCCTGGCTCTTCAGAAGTGGCAGTTGAGTTTTTGGAAATTTTCTGTCTTGTCCATAATTTGCCCCAAATGCCCATGCACGCAGTTATTTTTAGTCCCCCATAGTTTCTATGTGTTTCGTTACTCGAGGAAACATTTGTCCTGGTGCAAGCAGTGCAGCAAAGGGTCCCAGGTCCCAGTTCCCAGTCTGTCTCAAGGTCACACTGTTGAAGACCTCAACAGGTGACTTTTTTGAAAGTTAAGAAATAGGACTCTAAAATGACGTAAGTAATCAAAGTCTTGTTTACTGCGAAATCTAAAAAAATACTGCAAAGTTGCCTGAAGTGAAATGGTAAAGTTCTGTTTTTCCTCCCCTGCCAGGTTCCAAATCCCACTCCCAGAGAGAACCGTGATTGACAATATTTTTAATGAATGCATCCGTAGGTTTTCTATGCATCTATGACCCATATGGGTGCAGTATGTGTGCATTCGAAAACACATTTTTCCAAAAATGGAATCAATATTTATGTACAATTTGCTTTATTGTCCATGTAAAATTAGATTTTTAGACATCATTCCACATCAGTTCATTTATTTCTGTCTTATTATTTTGAATGGCTGTATGGTAGTCCATCGTCTAGGGGGGGCTGCAACTCTGGAAATTTCCACTGACTTTCTTAGATCTCAAGTAAAGATAGAAGATAATATAGATAATCATTCAAAATATACTTTTGGGTTAAAACCATCCTGCTAGTGGGAGGGGTAATTGTCCTCCCAGGTCTCCTAGAGTTACTCATCTCCACAGAAGTACCATGCTATTTGGTTTGAACAAGAGTTCTCAGCATTTTTCTGTTCGTAGGATTGTTGCAGAGGAGTTGGCGCTGAGAGCTAGATGTTGAAGCATCATCAGAGGCTCATCAGGCAGGAAAGCTTAACTCTGCTCTGAGCTGAATGCCGCTGGGCTGGATTCAGGTGGGTGGGTGACTGTTTTTCTCATTTTAATCTGTTAGTCAACACACAAGTTTTGAATACTTGTGCCCAGTATCAAGCAGCAGGGAAAACATGATTCCTGCCTTTGAATAACTTATTATCTGGTTAGAGAAACAAGACTCACGAAGCAGTTAGTGTGATCCATTAAGCTGTATGTAAGTGGTGTTGAATTATGTTCTATAGAAAAGCGCTGTAGCCACCACAAAGAAGGATGAGATGAGTGTGGGCTAGGGTAATCAGGGAGGTCTCTCTGGGTTGCGTGAGATGTGAATGGACCTAGGAGGATGAGTAGGACTCGAATAAACAGGATACTGAAGAGGGAATTTCCAGTCAAACCCAGTGCACGGTCATACCCATGCAGTTGATTGATAGGAATATTCAATCCAGTTGTTTGATTAAATAAAAGGAAAGGTCTACATTTTCTGTCTGTAGTCTTCAGACACCAAAGCATCCTACAATACTCCTTTGCTCATGAGTCACAAATTTCTCCTGGTGAATAAAGAAAATAATAGTCACTTCCTATCATGAAGATAAATTGTACAGCTCTGATACCGCTGATGGTTATGCCTCATCCCTCCTATTTTCAGGCATGTCATCACTTTTATTACCTCGGTTGCTGGAGAACTTTGATTCACTGCTGGTTCTAAAACCAGGGCAAGATGTTATGTTTGATTTTCAGATGTTTTGACAATAATCAGAAGATAGCCCAAGATTTATGAAAGAAGAACTGTCTAAAATGGATAGGATGCTGTTATGAACTCTGGTCCATTGAAAAACCATGGTGTTGGTGACTTCAGAAAAGCCTTTGAGTCCAACTTTACTCCAAGTATTTTCTCAGTGTTGTGTTCCCAGGGGATACCTCAATCTTCCGTAGGTTTCCCTAGATGTGTGTTTTAGAGATTTCTCTCTTAACCCAGGTTATGGGAAACCAAGGGAGGTTTTTAAATCTAAGTGGACAAAGGATCTGAGAGAATGAAGACTATCCTGGGAGTTAGAAGACCTGGTTTATATCCTTCATCTGCCATTTAATTTGCCTTATGATCCTGGGCAAGTTACTTCACTCACTTGGAGGGATTAATTTTGTGAAAATAAGAAATGTTGTTCAATTAGGCAGAATGCTGCATCTTTCTCAAAAACAAGGTTGAACTAGCTCAGGTGTTCTTATCATAGGGAATTGTGGATGGACGTGAGGTCAGTCCCGAACCTCTTCAGTTTTATGCAAAATTTGGTGTACATGTGTATATTTCTGGAGAGAGACTCCATAGCTTTCATTAGATTTCGAGAGAAGTTCATGACTCCCCCAAAGTTAATCATTTCTGGATGATAGAAATTCTAAAGGCTTTCTAAGTTTGCAAATGTTATCCTTCTTTGATTTTCTATCTTTGTAGTAAGACTTATAGAGTAAATATTTTTACAGGGAGAGGACTGGCAGAAATCCCTTTAAGTCACACTTTCTTCACTTTAATCTGAGGCTAATTTCATATCATGGAGGAATATATTTTACTAGAGAATTCTATGCATACCAAAGTCTTATAATTTTTGGTCTGTTAACCTTGGAGTTGTTTATATGCCAACAGTGTTTTTTATTGCATTATTAACACTGGCTACTCTAAATGACTCTGGGGAGAAAATATTGCTCTTTTGACCCAAGAGTCTTCCCCAGGGTTGTCTGCGATCTATCCCTGAGTTAAGAAGTTAGGTATTCCAGGGGAAACATTTATTCACTATCTTACTTTACTTTCCTGACAAAATATCTTTTCTGAGTCGTTTACTCTTATTTCCTCAGTGTTTACATTTTTAGATGGTCGCTATAAGGCTGTGACTTTGAACAAAGAATCTGTGTCTTCCATAGAAGCAGAATGAAGGCATTGTTCGGTGTTACAACGTCTCCTATATAAAAACCTCTCCTATATAAATATAGTCAATAATATCCTTGGGGAAAAAGTCTTTGAAAAATGAATTCGTAAGCTTTCTATTAAAAGGTGACGTATGCAGTTTATTTCCCTTTTGGCTTTATCTGCCAGCACTCTCAGAGCTCGTCCATGCTCAAGTGTAATTTACAGGAGTTTATTCATTATAGGTATTTGCATGCCTCTATCTTCCTATATTCACTCCACTTTTATAATTTACAATTTTTGTGGATTATAAAATAATAAGTTTTCATTGAAAAAGATTGTACAGAAGAAAGTAAGAATCATGAGTACTCTCATCATTAGGAAAAACACATGTTAACTTTCTGGCTTCCAGTGTTTCTTTTATGCATAGGTACCCTTTACATAATGCTGCAAATTGTATACATACTGTTATATAAACTCCCTTTTTATTATATTAATATTTATAATATTAATATACTATGAGCGTTTTCCATTCCTATTTTCTTTTTTTAAATTAATTAATTAATTATTTTAATTCTTTTTTTAAACATCTTTATTGGGCTCTAATTGCTTTACAATGGTGTCTTAGTTTCTGCTTTATAACAAAGTGAATCAGTTATATGTATACATATAACCCCTTATCCCCTCCCTCTTGCATCTCCCTCCACCCTCCCTATCCCACCCCTCTAGGTGGTCACAAAGCACCGAGCTGATCTCCCTGTGCTATGTGGCTGCTTCCCACTAGCTATCTATTTTACATTTGGTAGTGTATATATGTCCATGCCACTCTCGCACTTCGTCCCAACTTACCCTTCCCCCTCCCCATGTCCTCAAGTCCATTCTCTATGTCTGCGTCTTTATTCCTGTCCTGCCCCTAGGTTCTTCAGAACCATTTTATTTTTAGATTCCATATATGTGTGTTAGCATATGGTATTTGTTTTTCTCTTTCTGACTTACTTCACTCTGTATGACAGTACCTAGGTCCATCCACCTCAGTACAAATAACTCAATTTTGTTTCTTTTTATGGCTGAGTAATATTCCATTGTATATATGTGCCACATCTTCTTTTTAATTAACGTAATTTATTTTATTTTTGGCTGCATTGGGTCTTCGTTGCTGTGTGCGGGCTTTCTCTAGTTGTGGCGAGCAGGGGCTACCCTTCGTTGTGGTGGGTGGGCTTCTCACTGCAGTGGCCTTTCCTGTTGCGGAGCGTGGGCTCTAGGTGCGCAGGCTTCAGTTGTTGTAGTGCACGGGCTTAGTTGCTCTGCGGCATGTGGGATCTTCCCAGACCAGGGCTCGAACCCATGTCCCCTGCATCAACAGGTGGATTCTTAACCACTGTGCCACCAGGGAAGCCCCCTATTTTCTTTAAGAGCATGAGTTTTGATGATAGTATGATGTTCTATAATAAAGATCTACTATTATTTTAAATAATTCTAAGGTTGACATCTTTATGCATAAATGTTTGTTCTCCTTTTTATTTACTTAGAATAAATATCCAGAAGTGGAATTACTAAACTTATTTTAAAGATTTTCATTAATATTGAAATTTTTCTTTCCATTAATGTTGCAGCAACTTACACTTCACACCAGCAGTGTTTGAGGGTAGCTGTTCCCTCACACCATTGTCAACACTGAGCAGGATTTTTTTCGATTATAAGAAAAATTAGAATTCATCGATTATTAATTCATCTAATAGAAAAAAAGATATATGATTGTTTGAGCTTACGTATCTTTGATTTTAGTATGATTTGATATTTTAAAACATTTTATCAACTATTTGGAGATTTCTATATGTGTGAATTGTCTATTGTTGTCCTTTGTCTATTTTTCTGTTGAGGTATTGGCTTTTTTCCTCATTGTTTGGCAAAAGTTCTTTGTATATTAAGAATCATATCCTTTTGCCATCTGTCTTGCATATGTTTCTCCCATTTGTCAGTTGCTTGTCCACTGCTGTGAGAGGCATATAGTGCAGGGAGTACAAATAAAGACACCAGAGCTGAACTCTTTGGGTTCACAGCACAACTCAGAAATTACTTAATATCTCTGTTCATCTCTTTCCTGTCTCTAAATTGGGATCATAGTGCTATCTCTCTGATATGTCAATACTTGGAGCGGTACCTGGCATATAATGTGCAGTCAGTTAACACTAACTAGTTTTATCAATCACAAATTTATTTTCAAATAATATAAACTGTGTTTTCTATTGTACTGATTTCATAGTTGTCTTTTATCTTTTTTTGTGGGGGTGGAGGGATGAGGAGGGTGGGAGAATCAAAGGAAGGAAAAAAATGCTTGAGTCAATTCCATTAGCACTCTGTGACAGTTTTGTAAAGAACAAACGATACTTCTCCAATTCCAGGTTTGATTTCCACCCAAAATATATGTAGGTGCATAGAAAAAGGTAACTCGATAGACTTGGAATGTGCTGGTCATCCAACACATAGGCTTTTGCATCTGTTTAATTGTTTTGTTTTAAATGACAGATGATGTTCCAGTGACCTTTTCCTGTGAGGATCTCGGGACGTCCCACAGGTCTTTAATTTAAGCCTCATCTTTTCCATCCAGGAAATAATGCAAGTAGGGCTCTCTTGCTAAAGGGGAAGAAAATGACAGGTTTATTCATGAAGGAGCTGCCAGTTAGACATCTACCCCAGAAGGACATAGAATAATTTGGCTTGAGACCGGAGACCCCACCAGCTGAAAATAAAACAAATTATGTTCCAAATCTGATTTTGAAATGAGAAGTGAAGAGCCTCCAGTTTGAAAATAATCACATCCTCTGTATCTTCATCCTCCAAATGAGCACTCTCTTCCATTTTAGTCAGTCAGTGTGCAATGTTCCTTTTATTTCTGTTCTCCAAGTCTTGACATCACTAAAAATAAATGACTCAATTACACTTGTGCATAGGCAGCTGGAAAACTACCAAAATCTTCCCCAGCTCTAAACTGTGTAAACAGAGACACCAGAGGGGTGGTGGGGGGGGACAGAGAGAAAAAGGAAACAAAAGTGAAGAGTGCAAGAGAATTTTAAAAAGAAAAAGTTACACAAAAGAAGGTCCCAGGGAAGAGCGTGGAGTGTTTATTCCACGTCTTGGTTCCCGGTGGCACACTGCAGTCTATAAACCTCTGGATCCAGGAAGCAGACCAGGTGGAAAAAAAGGATCAAGAAATTTTATAAACACCTTGCAAATCAATGTGTCCGGCCAATACACATTCCAGCGCTCATCCTGGGAAAGTGTTGGCGGTTGCCTCTGGTCTGATGCCTCAGGATCTTGGGGGCCTCATCTAGAACTTGAGGACTAATGGGAAAAATGGAAACAGAATCCCAGCTGGCCAGCCAGCCCCAAAATACAACCACAAACCCCCATCAGTTTCCAAAGACTGGTCTTTTGTGGTGGCTCTTAGCTCACAAGGCACAATTACAAAAATGAAATGTTCCAAACGTCCTATACACCCACAACATTCTTTCTTTTATTTACAGTCTTGGGTGGAAGAATATACTTTGTCTCCTCGTGTCATTTTGCCAGGAAAGAAAAGCAGGTTTGGCCAGCAGAAAACCTGGTCGTCTTTATTCCTTCCTTCGGGTAACTCTGGATAGGAAGGGAAAGGTCAGGTCAGCTGTGTGGCTCGGCTGCCTCACCCTGTTGCTGAGCTGCGCGTTACCTGCATGCTTCCAGGGGAGAACCTCGCTGGAGATGAAAGTAGGTCACCAGGCGGTGAAAGGGGCAGGAGACTTGACCGAGGATAATGAGATGCGAGAGCTGGGTTAAACCCAGGCCCTAGAGCCCTGGGTGCTTCCTCTCCACAAAGTTGGCCAGAAAGGAAAAGGCGAGGGTTTCTCCATGACCTCGCTCTCCTTCTCCTGTTGTCTCTGCCCCTGCTGTGCTCTCGTTGCAATCAGTAAATGAAGTGTCTGTGGGAGCCAAGGAATCTGTGAAGGGACCCGCATGGGCAGTGGCAAAGAGCTTTCCTCTTTTTCCACACAAAGACAGGCCAAAGGGGAATGGTTTAAATTGCTTCCAGCAGGATTTAGGTTCTGCAGGAGGAAAATCTCTCTGAGTATGATGAGCCTCTGGAATGCATTACTAAGGGAAGCAATGGAATCCACTTCAGAGATCTCCGAGGACGCCGTGGAATGCTAATCTTTCCTTAATGGCTAATATTTTGGTGTAATCAGAGGCGGAGGCATGGATGAGCTTTTAAGTCCCTTTCACTCCTGAGATTTGAGTGTACGCTGGCAGTAGGATGAAATATCAGTTGTCCTGTGACATCTTTAGTACCCACACCCAGCTTCATTCAGATCACCTGAGGCCCTTTGGGCATCTCCCCTACCGCCCTTCCCCCCTCCCCCACCACCACTGGTGATTAGTTTTGGGACCTTAGTGTATAGATCTGGTGGTGTCCGGACGGGGGAGGGGTGATGGGAAAGAAAAGAATCACGTTGAAAACAACAGGAGTAAATGGACCAGAGAGGGAGTTCGAGCCAAATTTCTAGAAAGTGCTGAAATTTGAGTGAGGGAAATGATGATAATCTATCAAATATTACAAGGGGTAGAAACCATGACAGAACTGGAAAGCAGAGCCAAGGCTCCCAGGCTGGGTAGAAGGAAGATGAAAAGGGAGGATGTTAAGAGCAGGATTCTTACTTATGGGACCTTTGAGACTCCCATGCTCGCCACAGGTATATCAAAGGAGTTGAGGAGGAAGTCAATGAATGAGCGAAGAAATGCACTAAAAGTTGGATATTAACAATAGTTAACATTCAGAAATTTACAAATGAATGGCTTCAAAGAGATCTTTATGATAATAAGGTGATTATATCACTGGTAGTCCCTTTTAACTTCTTGGGCCAAAGCTAGTGGGTAGAGAATCGGGATGAACTTGTATTTACTCTCCGAGGTGCTTCACGTGGGTAAATGAGGGCCACCGGTTTGAGAGTTAAGGCCTGGCTCTCAGCGAAGATCCCATAGATGGGTCTGACTGGCAAGGTCATCGCTGGGGAGCAGACAACCGGGTGAGTCGGTCAGGCCCCTTGAAGGTCCAGAGCTTAATATGAAGATATGCTCACTGGTGCATCTTCATTGTGCGAATATTTGCCTGTGCAGAGAGCCAGCGCCTTTTCTGCTTTACTTTTTCCTCCAGAGCAATTTGGTCATGTAAGGGTGCTCACTTCTACTGATGACTTCGGTAGAAACAACCTGTATGTTTACATGATGGAGTATGGGCTAGCCAACAGCCTGCTTTCCAGTTTGTGAGGTTTCTTAAAATTTTATTTATTTAATTTATTTATTCTTGGCTGCATTGGGTCTTCGTCGCTGCGCATGGGCTTTCTCTAGTTGCGGTGAGCGGGGGCTACTCTTTGCTGCACTGTGTGGGCTTCTCATTGCAGTGGCTTCTCTTGTTGCAGAGCACGGGCTTCAGTAGTTGTGGCTCTTGGGCTCTAGAGTGCAGGTTCAGTAGTTGTGGTGCACAGGCTTAGTTGCTCCGTGGTATGTGGGATCTTCCCGGACCAGGGCTCAAGCCCATGTCCCCTGAATTGGCAGGAGGATTCTTAACCACTGCGCCACCAGGCAAGTCCCAGTTTGTGAGTTTTTAAAAATACTTTGCCCTTCCCTTATTATTATTTTAAAATTAAATTGTTTTAATTGAAGTATAGTTGATTTACAGTATATTAGTTTCACGTTTACAACATAGTGATTCAATATTTTTATAGCTTATACTCCATTTAAAATTATTATGAGATATTGGCTATGTTCCCTTATACTGTATATTACATCTTTGTATCTTATTTATTTTGTGCCTAGTAGTTTATACCTCTTAATCCCCTCCCCCTATTGTGCCCTTCCCCCATTCCTCTCTCTACTTCCAGTTTGCGAGTTCTTTTTTTTTAACATCTTTATTGGAGTATAATTGCTTGACATTGTTGTGTTAGTCGCTTGCTGCTGTATAACAAAGTGAATCAGCTATAGTACACATATATCCCCATATCTCCTCCCTCTTGCGTCTCCCTCCCACCCTCCCTATCCCACCCCTCTAGGTGGTCACAAAGCACCGAGCTGATCTCCCTGTGCTATGAGGCTGCTTCCCACTAGCTATCTATTTTACATTTGGTAGTGTATATATGTCCACGCCACTCTCTCCCTTCATCCCAGCTTACCCTTCCCCCTCCCCATGTCCATTCTCTATGTCTGCGTCTTTATCCCTGTCCTGCCCTTAGGTTCTTCAGAACCATTTTTTTTTTTTTTTTTAGATTCCATATATATGTGTTAGCATACGGTATTTGTTTTTCTCTTTCTGACTTACTTCACTCTGTATGACAGTCTCTAGGTCCATCCACCCCACTACAAATAACTCAATTTCGTTTCCTTTTATGGCTGAGTAATATTCCATTGTATATATGTGTCACATCTTCTTTATCCAGTCATCTGTTGATGGACACTTAGGTTGCTTCCACATCCTGGCTATTATAAATAGAGCTGCAGTGAACATTGTGGTACATGACTCTTTTTGAATTATGGTTTTCTCAGGGTATATGCCCAGTAGTGGGATTGCTGGATCGTATGGTAGTTCTATTTTTAGTTTTTTGAGGAACCTCCATACTGTTCTCCATAGTGGTTGTATCAATTTACATTCCCACCAACAGTCAGTTTGCGAGTTTTTGAGCTAACAAGCAAAGAGAAGTGGTTAGCCTTCCTTTCTCTTGCATTTCACAGTGACATTCATGCAAAATTGTCTTTGTACCATGAACTAGGCTGTGGAAAAGGGAGTTGAGGATGAATAAGACAGGGTTCCTGCCATCAAAGCAATCCATTCAGGAATAGCTATTAGCTTGCATCAAGGCTTCTGTGTGGTGGAAACCAGGCAGAGAGGACAGAGGGAATGAAGCCGCCGGCGATGAGAAGCATGACTCCTGGCATCACATTTTGTTTCACTAAGACACTGATTTAATGAGAGAACGTAATCAATGGAGGTGAGTAGAAGTCACAGCCCTTGGAGAGAGTTGGTTAATACTATAGCCTTTGCTTTCCTTCCCCACAGGCAGACTTTTAACTGGAATACTTGAAGCCCCATCATTCTCTAAGATGAAGAACGAGGAGTGTAAAACCAGTCTGCAACCACAGCAGCTCTAAGGCACTAGGTAGGTATTGAAACTTGGGTTTCTTTCCTTGATGCCTCTCATCAGAATGGATTTGAGGCAAGAGGCTCTGCGATTTTCCTGCTCCTCGGGAATGGGTGGAGTGACATTATGGTTGAACAGCAGGGATGATGTTAATGACCCAGGCCTGGGAGTTGTTGAACTGGTGGTAATTGTCTGAATACTGCCACTGACATTTCTAGGAAGGAATTTTGGCCCTGATGAGTTTGGCTGCAAAATGGTGGTAAGATAACCTTCCCTTCCCCCTTCCCATTTTCAGTTCCTCTGGGGAAGAGGAAAACCCCAGACACCAGCTTTCTGGTAACATAAGAAGCTTCCCATAACCATGTACTGTAAATTATAATAAGCACGACCCTTCTCCTTCTCTTCCTCTTTGTTTCGCTCCCTGAGCAATATTGTAAGAGTCTACACAGTCTCATAATGGACTTGGCTGGCAATCAGTTGAAGAGACTGTTCCTTTGGCAGCGGCTCCAGGCGACTAGACTAGACTAATGTATTCCTTTCTGCTTAGTTTTTACAAAATCGCCTTATGGTTCTATGCAGCTGAGCGGCTGGAAGAAGAAACCCAAGCGCAGAGAAAGTTAAGGCGCAAACTGGCAAAGCCACTCAGCTAGTATTATTTCACCCTCGTTAAGTCACGGGGCCGGACACATGCAGCAGAGTTGCTGTCCCCTCGGGATGTGGCCTCTGGACAGTCAGTGAGGTCCGAGGTCTCTGGTTGACCCAGAGGCAGCTGGGGCTGCGATGAGTCTCTCCGGAGATAAAGTGTTCTGGGCTGACTTTGTTTTCTGTGTGGCACATCCCCCTCCGACTCCACCTTTGGTCTTTCGGAATCTGGCTGTGTTGGGATGGGAGGATACACTTAGCACAAACACCCCTGGAGACAAAGACCACCCACCAGTTTGCCCAAGTGAAGCTATTTGTAAGGCCATTTTTGCCTATCTTGGAGTCATAAGAAATGAATTTTCTTAATTCCAACACTAGCCACCCATGTGATCTAGGGCACGTTGTAAGACTTTTGCTCCCAAATCTCTTATTTATCACAGGATGGGGGAGGCAAATGATCTCTAAGTTCCCTTGTTGCTCACTTAGAAAGAGCCTAAGAAACCAAGTCTTATTTTCTGGAAGATGCATTACAAGCAGATGAAAACATTTTCCCCACCTCCTGAAAAACAAATAAATACATAGAGTCTTATCAAAACTTAACTGAGGTTTCTAATCATGCTCTTAAATTTTGTTTTGTAGAAAGTGAAATAAATTCAGACCAAATGTATCTCACATGAAAGAAGTCAAGCTTAGTAAACTGCAGTGAGATGGGGCAGCCTGGATGAGTCTTAGTCTGAGGCTGGGCCACATCCACAGATGCTGCAAGAAAGTTCAGTCCAGTGTAAACGCAAGGCCCACAGCATATGCATGTCTGGCTCTAATGGCCTCTCAAAAGCTTCTTTGCTTGCCCCATGTACTAGATAGTTCATTAAGAGGACAGCTTCCATGCATGTCCACAGTTTTAGCTCTCAAGCACTTACTCTGAATTGTTCAGTGATGCCATTTTGTTGCGGACCCACCCAGCTACTAACCTTGGTACTTATTCTTTTGTTTCTGTACTTCACCCTTTGAACTTGATGGTGAATATTATGGTTCCAGCTGAACTTCCTTCTGTAAGACTTTATTTCACCCAGATACTCTGCTTTAGGCCTCCTTGGTTGAACCTGGCCTTGGTCTCTCCCCGTGTGAGCTCTGTCACCATGGGTACAACACTCACCAGTTTTAGCTGACTTCCTTGTGCAGCTGCTGAACATGGTCATAGGTAATAGGTGAAAGAAGTGCAAACGGTTAGAATCAAGGGGCTCGGAAGATTTTAACAGGGTTTCTGATGGATCAGCAGAGAACGCAGAGCAGGTGATCCTCCACATTCAAGGTGTATAATGGGAATCAAGGAGGGATAGTAGGGACCCAGCTACTGGACTAGAGTTCAGAGTTTGGGTTCTAGTTCCTGGTGATTCAGATGGTGAGCGTTCAAACAGGATCAAGGTTCTCATGGCTCCAGGGATCCTCCAGGTCTATAATAGTGATACCTATTAGAAAACCTGAACGCATCAGCATTTTCACTTACTGGACCATAATAGTTATGTTCCAGGTGAGGAATTCTAGCCACAGTGAGGTATTCTGCAGACAGTCTGCGATCTCTGAAGAAATGCACTGGTGACCATTAGTCTGTTGCTTGGTACCTACTGGGGCTCTGCTCCTTTTACCTTGCCTTTCACTGCAGGTGGCAAGTTTATCTCACCTGGTCCAAATAAAAGCTTAACTCACCCGGTCCATTTTAAACCAGGTCTTAGAAGTTGTGATATTTTCAGGCTTTCTGGGCCAGGTCACCTCCATGCAGTCAAGGTTTCCTCTTGTGAAACAGCCAGTAGAAGGGTTGTCACTGAGTGGAGTGAGCTGAGCTATAGGTGAGAGGGTTGGACAGCATGGGGGCGACGGGGGAGGAGTCTAGTGCACGAGCCAGGAATGAGTTGGGGACATGGCCCTTGCTGGGGACTCAGTAAGTACTTGGGAATGACTACGTGAGGAAACCATTCTTTCCAGTTTTTCCCAGACTCAGGATGAAGGATTAAGGCTGACGATTCAAACTGACATACTGTCCACAGAGGTGACTCAGCGCTGAGTCCTATGAGAGGCTACTTTGCATCTCTAACCCCGGTCCTGGTTGGTCTTTCGGGGCAGGTTGAGCTGTGGGGAGGCAGAGTTGCATGCTGGGTAGGGCTTTGCAGGGCAATGTTTTTCACAGCCAGCCTATTTCTGGCAAGAGGTATTACTTTCTAGGCAAGTGTCTATTTGCTATGTTGATCTAATACAACATTAACTTCTGAAACAGTTGTGCTCATTTTGCCAATTTTCCAAACTTAAGATGGGAATAGAGTTAATAAAGTAATGGAGGCATTTTGGATGGTGAGGCGCTGCTTAAAAAATGGCCACATGTGTATAATTTTACACTTGCTTCCTAAATTCCCATGCCTGGAAGGAGCCTTAGAAATCACAACCTCTTGTTTACAAACAAGAAAACTTAGGTCAGGAGAAGGAGAGGATTTGTTCAAGGTTACATGGTTATTAAGGGAAAAGGCAGGATCAGAGTCCAAGACCTCAGGCTTCCAGAAAGTGCTGTTTTAACCCTATTCCAATCTTTTAATTCATGAATGGATGCCATTGAGGGATTTTTAGAGATTGCTTTAGCATCGGGGAGCAATCAACTTCGCTCCAGCACAGACCATGGCTTTGTCTCGGTAGGCAACTACAGCCATGTAGAATCGTGGTCTTTTTTTTTGTTTTTTTTTTTAGGGGAGTTTCAAAAGGTCTGATGAAGCAGTGGGAAGCTTTATTTCACCTTATATATTTTGTATATATAATATGTATCTTATAAGCGGATAGTTCATCTTATAGTCTCTATTTTATGCTATGATATTATTTATCATCATAAGCTGATTCATTCACAAAGTGCATTCCACAAGTACTTGGGACTGACGATCAGCACCATTTTAGGTACCAGAGGGTTTAATGGTGATGAATAAGGCAACCTCAATCCTTGTTCTTATGGAGCCTTCAGCCTAGTAAAGGATCTGGAAAGCTATTTTTAAAGTCCCACTTCATTGTTCCTATCCAAAGTCCCCTGTAGACTATATCCTTGTCCAGCTCCCTGCCGTGACATTCTATTAGATAAAACACACTTCAGAAGAGTGAAACACTTTCCCCAAATTTAACCCTTGGTCAAATAGTTCTTGGAGAAGCAGCTCTACTAATTCAGAAAGCAAAGCGAGAGGAGTTTGAAAAGCCTTAAATGTCAGGAAAGTATGGAAACTGCTCACAGCAGGAAAGTGACTTGTTCAAGACCTCAAATATTGGTAGAGCCAGGAAGAGAACCAGATTCCTAGGCTCTTATTTTGTTACTCTTTTACAAGAATGAAATCTTCTAAAAATTCAAAAACATTCTAAAAATTCAAAAACATTCCTAAAAACTTGAGTCATTCCTTTATACAAAAGGAAAATCTACGGAAAGGACCACATCATTTGCCCCCAATGAGTCTATTTGTTTCCTGCTCTCACCCTAGGACTTGGCAAACTGCCTTGTACAAAGCAGGCACTCAATACACTTGTTACAAATGAACGAATGAATGACTGTTATGGACATTAATGTAAAGTATTAACTTACATTGATTGTTCATAGACACGTATGAAGCACAGTTTGGAAATTCATCCATGATGCCCCTAGAGGAGCTTTGTGTAGGATTTTTGAAAATTCTGTTACATTCCACAGGAAAGGGAAATGAAAGCTATTTCTGTGTGGTTTCTCCGTAGGTGAAATTGAAAATGATTTTTTTTTTTTTTTTTTTTGCAGTACGCAGGACTCTCACTGTTGTGGCCTCTCCTGTTGCGGAGCACAGGCTCCAGATGCACAGGCTCAGCAGCCATGGCTCACAGGCCCAGACGCTCCGCGGCATGTGGGATCTTCCCAGACCGGGGCACAAACCCGTGTCCCCTGCATCGGCAGGCGGACTCTCAACCACTGTGCCACCAGGGAAGCCCCGGAAAATGGGTTTTGCTGTAGAGTGTCAGGCTGGTCTCCAATATATTATAAGATCACCTTCAAACTGACTTTTACTTTCTGAAGAGAGGGTAGGAGTAGTGACGTCTTCTTTTAAACCCTGGTCAGTCTGGGAGAAACAGAAGGACATTTGAAGGGAATGGAGAAATATAGAAAAAAGGAGAACTATGTTAGTATATTACTATCTACAAAACATTTAAACACCCACTGCCTCATATGATACTTAAAAGCAATTCTGTAGATGCTATTATTATTCCCATTTTACAGATGAAGACACTGAGGCATAAGCGTATAAGCTAGGAAATGTCAGACCTGCACTCAGAGCGAACTCTCCTGACTTTAGGGCTGGTGCTTTTTGAAGCATCTCACCCTTCTTTGTACACATGGCAATATCACAGCCACCTGCAGACGTACAGGCTTTTATCCATGAATCACGACATGGGAGATTTTGTGGTGAATCTGTCTTAAAAATGATGGATGCTGTACATTGGTGCACATTCCCTATTTTAGTTGACAGCATCACCTTGTGGATGAAAATACATCTGGTGTGTGTTTTTATTTGTAAATATATGTATACTCTGTCGATTAGGGGTAATGAGCCAAGCTATTATGCTGTCAATCAGAGGTGTTTTGGGGTTGAAACTTCCTTTCCCGGCTTTATTTTTTAGTAATCAACTCTTAAAGAGGGATCAAATAATAATATTTAACTGATGAGTGAAGAGAATGAAGGCTGGTTTGTTTCTGGCCATCTTGGTTAAAACTTTCTCCTGTTTTACCTGCTTAATTAATATTTTTTTTTTGAAAAGTGGGAATTAGAATTTATAGTATTTGTGGCTTTGTGGCAAGAACTAAAAGAGCAAAGTAAAATAATAACATCTTAGCAGAATCTCACTGTTTAAAACAAAAGAATGATAGGGCCTCAAGCCCCCAACTCTTGAAGTTCTGCCATTTCAACTTCGGGTGATTTTAAAACTCTCTTAGCCTCAGTTTCTTTATCTCTCACATAGGGAAAATAAAGTCAAGCTTGTGGAATTGTCCTCAAATGCCTGGTGACCTGGGTCCATATTTTGAAGATTGTAAGAGAGTCCCTGCATTCAAAGGCAAGGAATGAAAACTCTAAGACGTCCACCCAGTGCAGACAGAATCCCCAGCACGCAAGCAGAAATGTAGACACATTTTAGCAGGACTCTTAGATAGTTCGGGTTCTTTCGCTGCTGCAGTTTTTGGTTGACAAATGGGCTCATAAAAATATTTTTATTATCCACAGTGAGAAATGACAAATACCCTGATTATTTTCCCCCAAGGTTTCTCAAATGAGAACAGAAAACTAACAACCCAACTTCTCGGTAGCAAAGTAAGGGCAGCTTATTCCAATGAATAGATTATTAATAATTCTAGTCGATTATAATTAATTACTAAATTTAATAATTTGAGAATTATTAATTTGAATGGTTATTTGATAGAGAATTTAGCAATCTCCATTCCATTACATGTGATGTCTTGATGAAACGTTTCCTTCAGAAGTTTCATTGGAACAAAGTTTTGTGTTTAAAAAAAATTTTTTTCCCCTTTTCTTGTAAGAGAACGCCTTATTGGGCAATCCATGCACAGCGGGAATGGATTATAAATAATGGCTCCTGGGCATAGAGTCTGAAAAAAGCCGGCCTCCTTAGCTGTACACCACACCAGCCTCTCCGCAGACTGCCAACCTCCCTCCCTGCATCCCCGCATCCCCCAACCCCTCCGTCCCCCTCAACATCCGCCCCCAGCCCAACCCTCATGCCGAAGGTCTTCAGGGCAAACTTTCCGTTTGAATTTCCCGGCTTTTTGTCAGTTTCTGTCAGAGCCCTCGCCACCTTCTTCCACTGCCTGCAGGGCTTTGTTTTCCCTTCCCCTGCATTTGCTCCCTGTTAGCCCGTGTCCCGTGCCGGCGCATTTACAGTAGGCAGAACGCTGCTGACAGATGGTGGGGGGCTGGGAGTGGGGCTGCCTTGGCGCCGGGCCAAGAGATGTGCCTCCCGCCGGAATGCGCAGCCCAGAAGCTCCTCCTCGAAGCCGCGTCCGTTTGGTTTGGTTCTGTGGGCGTGTTTGTGTGTGCCCGTGCCCACGTGGCATGTTTTGTTGTGGTGGTGGCGGCGGTTGTGGCTGTTTTTGTTGTTGTTTGGGCCAATGACAACAGAGGCCTCGCTGGCTGGCTGCTGCTCTCCACTCTTGGCACTTTCCAGACTCCCAGACAGGAAATTCGCCTAACGTTTGCAGCTGTGAATTGGCCCATTTTTCTGGAAAGAGGATAAAGAAAAGAGTTCTGTGGGATCTTTTGCTTCTCTCGCACAAGCAGGGACGCGTTGAATACAAACAGGGACCTGGGGGGGGGGGCGGGGAGGACGGGGGAGGGAGAGACCGTGCACTTGGAGCATGCGCAGTGCTGTTCCCTGCGGCTTGATGTCGGGCTGCCGGGCAGGTGACACTGCCTTGGGTCCTGCTGGGGTTTCGGCAATTTGAACCCATTTGACAGCCAAGAGAGACTCCTTTGCTTTCATTCCTTCAACAAATATTTAGAGCTTGCTCTGTGACTGGTGGTTTGCTGGGGGTTGAGGATACACCAGGAAACAAAACAGATAAGGTCTGTACCTCATGCAACTAACAGCTGGGTAGACAAAGTGCAAGTAAGCAAACACATATCACAATCACACCCTTTTAGCAGTGTTTTCCATGCAAGTTAATAGGCTGCCGTGGTAGAGAATGATGATTGTAATGATGATGATGATGGTGATGATGATGGGATTCACAGTTTTTAACGAGTACTTCTTATATGTTAAGCACTGTTCTGAAGGCATTGCTCACTTAAACCTCATAATAACTCTATGGGGTGAATATTATGCAAATAGGCATTTGGGGGTGGTCAGGAAGGCCTCTCTAAGGAGATGAAATCTGAGCTGAGATATGGAGGATACAAAGGAGTCAGCTCTTTAGGCAGTCAAGGGGAGGGAATAGCAAGGACAAAGGTCCTGAGGTAGAGAAGAGCTTATGTGTATTCAAGTCATTGAGAAAGACCTATGGGATAGGGTGAAGAAGTAAGATGGTGACTGGAGTAGGAATTGAGGAGACTGGTGTGGTGTGGGATAAACTTGGGGAAGTAGTCAGGGCCCTTGTGAGGACTGTGTCCTGGAAAGGCTTATAAGAATGGGAAGCCATTGTTGGATTTAGAGCTGGGAAGAGATGTGATTGGAATTACATTTTTAAAAGATTTCTCCATCTGTACTGGGGAGCATGAAATGGATTGGATCATACAAGTGTGGAAGTGGGAGTACAGAAAGCTATCACTGGCAAGAAATGATGGTGACGTGACTTAGGATGGTAGCTATGGACACGGAGAAGTGGAGGATTAGGTCTCTGTGTTGGAGGTGGACACAAGAGGAAGTGCTGACCCACTAAGTTGATGAGGTGGTGAGACAGAGTAGTCACGGCTGGCACCCTGCTTTCTGGCTCTGGACACTTGATGGTGACGGATGGAAAGGACTGATGATGGACCACGGGTTCCTCCCTTGGCACACACAGCAAGTTTGTACCTCTTTGTATACTGGAAAGGTCAGTGCCCAGAGAGGAGATCTGAGGTCCTGGAACGAAGAGGAAATACCTTACCTTTGTGACATGATGTTTTTACGCTTTAAGTTCTGTCCCTTGCCTTATTTGTTCTTCATTATAATATTGTGATAGCATTATGATTACTTCAATTTTACAGATGGAGAAAACGAGACTTGTGGGAGTGAAGTGGCTTTTCATGGTCATGCAGCTGGTAATACTAGTTATTGTCAACATGCATTGAAAACTAACTTTGTACCAAGTGTTCTTCTAGGTACTTTACATATGCTGAGTCTTCATAATCATCTAAGGTAGATATTACTTTTTCCCCATTTTTGCAGAGGGAAACTGAGGCATAGAATGTTTAAATAACTTGTTCAAGGTTGTATAGCTATCACTGTTACTATGTCTATAAGTAACAAAACTGGGCTGCAAATCTAGCTATTTGTGTCCTCAACCACCATGCTACACTGCGAATGACTGAATTAGGACTCTGACTGTCACAGCCTCTTCACTATTCTGAAACGCTTCCTCAATGCTACTTCTGCTGATTACTCTTCCCCTCCAATGGATTTGCGTATCTAGGCCATTTGCAGTTTTGCTTTAGGTAGCCCATTTAGATGCCCATTCCTCAAATGTTTTCCTCCAGAGACTCTACAGCATCATGATGTGACATCTGACAAGAGACTAGAACTCTTTTGTTGAAGTGACATACCTTTCAATCCAATCAAAATTCAAAAAGAAAGAACCTGTGAAATAATTCGGTCTGTATTTATTTATTTATCGGAAACCATTTTTTTTTTCTGTTCTAAGTTTAAAGTTAATACATACGTCATGGGATGTGACTTCTTATTTTCTTGAAATTCTTAGGGCCAAGTAGGAAGGCAGGCATGTAAACATATCAGTTTCATTTTCCTGTCTCTTAAAAGATGATCCATGCACATAACAAAGGTGAAAGACTTAGGCCACAAACAGTCTCCACGTATCCCCTGATGAAGGTCCTGTGGGTGATCATCTTGGCAGCACTGAATGTACTTCATGTCACATTTCTTCATTGAGGGCAGATAGGAGAGCGATAACTCCAGCTTTCTTTGTGCATATGTATCCGATCAAGCTTTCTGACTGGTTGTGAGAGTGATGATGAACATGCATTCCGGCACTGCCCAGCCTTCCAGAAAGTGGCTCTGTTCCTGAGTAGGGTTGAAACAACCACAGGCAATGTGCTTTTTTTTTGGCTATTGATTGGTTGAGTAACAGTGGAGCTGGGTCCTCATTCTGAAAATGCTCTCTTGGTATCTCTCATCCCCAGATGGTGGTGAACAGCTGCCTCACTTCAGGCTGGTTGTTCTGAAGATGAAGTGAGATGATTTCTCCATTCTGACCACCATTCAATCAGGTAGCGAGGACAAGAGAGGCAAGATGCCTATACCATATTTCTCAAAAAAATTACGGCAAAATGTTGCTTTACGTTGTTCCCAAAACGTGCTCCTCAGTTAGGTTTGGGAAATATTGCATTCTGTTTCTGCCATGTATTGGCATATGAAAAGCTCTAAGTCCTACAGTAAAGAAACACGTTTGATTTTGCTGAACATAGTACTTCCCAAACTGTCTATTGTCGTGTGTGCTGATAATCACTTGCGTGAGTCATGCCCCAGCCAGATCATTCTTGAGCCCATTCAATGTGTGTTGAGACCAAATATGCCTTAAATAAATCCCTAAGAGAAAAAAATAATGTCTAGGGTAAGGTGTTTCCAGTCAGATGACCTGGAGCTCATGAAATGGCTTAATCTATTAGAAATTCTGTAATTTGGGGGAAGCATACTTAAATTCCTTGAGTTCCTTCATTTGTAAAATGGGAAAAGGAATATTTTTTTAAAAGGTGATTGTGATTTATTTATTCATTAGTGAATGTATTCACTGAACAAATATTTATTGAATGTCTTCTCCATGCCAAGTATTGTGCCGTGGACTGGGGATTCAGGAGTTAGCCAGCTCTATTAGTCAATCAGCGTTCTCTAGAGAAACAGAATCAATAGGAGATAGATAGATAGGTAGATAGATAGGGAACCAATCATAGATATATATTATAAGGAATTGGCTCTTGCAGTTACGGAGGCTGAGATATGCCAACTGCAAGCTGGAGACCCAGGAAAGCCAGTGGTGTAATTCAGCCCAAGTCCAAAGGCCTGAGAATCTGAAGCTGTGAGGCAAGAGAAGATCAATTTCCCAGCTCAGGCAGGAAGGGCCAAATTCTTCCTTCGCCTGCCTTTTTGTTCTGTTTGAGCCCTCAGTGGATTGGATGATACCCACCACATTGAGGAGGGCAAGTTGCTTTACTGAGTCCATTGATTCAAATGCTAATTTCATCTGGAAACACCCTCACAGACACATCTAGAAATAACATTTAGCCAAATATATGGGCACCCCGTGATCCAGCCAGGCTGACACGTAAAATTAACCATCACACCAGCCCACTTGGAGTTGTATTGCTTACTCACGAGAAGTCCCTGATCTACCTTTTGCCTTTATACTGTCCTGGGGCATCAGTTTCTGCTCCTATGTTTTGGTATTACATAGCAAGAGAGATTCACCAGCAAGGCTGGTCCCTGCCAGACCAAGCCAGATGTTTTTCAGAACCTCCAAGCAGAAAGGAGTGTTACTCACAGCCTGGATGGGTAATATAAAATACGCCCAGGTGAAAAGCAGCTATTTGTCAAGGCTTCTCCTACAAAAGTTTTAAAAATGCTATTCTGACTTCTACCCTTTGTACTTTTTCTTTTTTTAAGCCTGTAGTATTCAATCTCTGCTCTTTCATTGGAGAAATTTATTTTTAAAAATTGACAAATGAAAGATTTTCCTTTGAAGATGAATATATTACTGAGGGGAGAGGGGGAAAACATGGCAGATGGCTGGTTCACTTGTGTCCCATGTTGTTATTACTAGTGCCTGGATAGAGAAGATACTTGGTCTCCTCACCTCCTCCTTCCCTCCTGCTGCCCTCCTAGCCTTGAAGGGAGCCCTTTTAAAAGAGGTCACCCTTGAGGAAAGCACTAAATTAACCATACAGTCAATACAAGGCCTTGGTATCTAGACAAAGGGCTTATGGACCATCGTGCTTTTGCTTGTGGTTCACTGACTCCTTGCTTACGTTTTTAAGAAGTTGGTCCAATAAATTCATCAATACTCATAACTCATCCTGTTCAGAGCTTCTGGCTCACAGATCTAGGGCAACTTGTAATACTTGGAGATGGGGTGGGTACAAGAATTAAAAACAAAAACAAACCTACTTCCTCTATGTGATTACTCAAATGGAGGGCAAGAATATCAAAACAGATGACTCTAAGTGGGAATTCAGTGGGAATGGAGAGACTAGCAACTTTTTGGCCTTTTGTTGTATATTGCTCCCAAATAGGGTTTCTCAAACTCAGCACGATTGACATTTGGGCATAATTCTTTGTGCATGGTTGCTGTGCTGTGCACTGTAGAACGTTTAGCAGTATCCCTGTACTCTACCCACTCAATGTCAGTAGCAACTGTTTCCAGACATTGTCAAATGTACCCAGGGGACAGGGAGAAAATCATCTCCAACTGAGAACCATTGGTCTAAAAGCAAGAATTCTTAAACATTCTATGGCAATGGATCCTTTTGGTAATCTGGAGGAGATGATAGACTCTTTTCTTTAGATTAGTGTTTCTAAATGTATAAAATAAAATACACAGAATAACAAAGGAAAACGTTTATTTTAAAGTTATCAAAGTATTAAAAAATCAAATTTGTGCTATGGTAATTTATGTGCTTCTATTAACATATTAAATACAAATACCTAAAGCTGGACCCAAATAAGTACCTTACCTTCAAAGCAGTGGTGAGCTCATAAGCTATTTCAAGAAACCTGCAGCAACCATTATGTAGATATAAACATACCTGTGACTTGAATTGTGACAAAATTCTAAGACTACTACAGTCTGTTCCCTACATTTATATCTGAAGGTAATGTTAAATTTCAGTTAGCAATTGATGGAAACGAAGATGTAACTTTTTCTTGTCCATGTCCACAGAGCACCTGAATTCAGCGGTACTGAATGCAGAACTCCCTTTTCTAAAGCGTGAAGGAAAGAAACCATGTAAGTTGAAGTTCTTTTTGTGATATTTAATTAATAACCCCAAATTCAAATCAGAGTGCCTGAAGTGAAGGTGAAGCTTTGGCAGTCGAACAATTACGAGCAAACCACGAGTGCAGAGAGAATCTTTAAATCCAGAAAAGCACGCAGTTTACAGGCATAACCTAAGCACTCCATCTTACAAATGCAGAACTCAGAGACAGCAGAAGAAAGACTATAAAATAATTGGGCTAAAACCGAAGAAGGTATCCTGGTGTGGCTGAGGGGTCTGAAGGTCTACTGGGCTCTGCTGATGGTGGTGACAGCAGTACTGTTGGGAATTGGCGCGGCCAACAACCAGCTGCCCATCTGAGCAAGTTACCTAACCAGCTGGGCCTCAGGGCCTTCTCTGTAAAGTGATGGACTCAGCTCGGGCCAATGTTGATTGAATATCTGTTGCTCACTGACATAGTTTAATACGTTTCCACCCATACAAAACTCACTTAGGCTAATCAAAATCGCAGAAACGTGTACTTTAAGGTGAAGGCATTGAGATGGAAAGAGAGATTAAGTCAAGTTGTTTAGTTGTACAGGTAGTTAATGGAAGAGTTAAGTAAGCTTGTTGGGACAGGAGCTGAGTTTATCTTTTTTTCCGGGAGTCTTGGCAAGTGCCAGGAGTATATTAGGCACTCAGTAAATAGTTGTTGAATGAATGAATAAATGAGTATATGAATGCATCCATAAATCACAAACTTCCATTTTTAGAGCTGAGTCAACCCATTTATCTCTTAATATTATACTCTTTGAGTAGAGGAATTGTGGGGATACATTTTTATCTCATTTTCTTACTTATTGTGTAATTCTAATACACTTATCTACTCATAAATCACACACACACACACACACACACAGGAGTCTCTTATTTTGTGGGTCTGTTGGCTCCTGTGGGATAGAGAAGTCCAGTTCAGGGTTATCTTCCAGAGAGTCCTGTCAGAACCTTAACCAGGTTCTGCTGACAGCAGGACGGCTCCTGCAAGATTTATTGCCATGTGATGTTACCACCCTACTGAAGTCAAGTTTCTGATAAACTGATTGGGCCAGTGAACATGTGGTAATAAAAACTACTATATAAAAAAAAACAAAAACAAAAAAACCACAAAACTACTATATAGAGATTATTTAAAGTATACCTGAGGATATGCACAGGTTATATGCCAATGCTATACCATTTTATATAAGGGACTTGAGCATCTGTGAATTTTGATATTCGTGGGAGTCCTGGAATCAATCCCCCGTGGATACCTAGGGACGACGCTACATGTCCTGTTTTTTTTAATAAATTTATTTATTTATTTATTTACTTGGCCGTGTTGGGTCTTCGTTGCTGTGTGCAGGCTTTTCTCTAGTTGCGGCGAGCGGGGGCTACTCTTTGTTGCAGTGCGTGGGCTTCTCACTGCGGTGGCTTCTCTTGTGGAACATGGGATCTAGAGCGCAGGCTCAGTAGTTGTGGTGCACGGGCTTAGTTGCTCTGAGGCATGTGGGATCTTCCCGGAGCAGGGATTGAACCTGTTTCTCCTGCATTGGCAGGCGGATTCTTAACCACTGCGTCACCAGGGAAGCCCTCTATATGTCATGTTGAATGAGGCGCGTCTATTCACTTTTAGTTCATTATTATCATGCTAGAATGTAGGTCTAAAGTTCTTCCAGACTTTTAAAAATATCTGAAATTTGAGTTTTAAATGTTGACAACTCGTTGAAAATGTTGAAGACCCAGTGAAGGCCAGATTTGATCCTAGGCTGGCCTTGGACGGTCTCCAAAGTCTTGCAGTATCAACAATTCAGTGAATACAAGTAGATGTGCTTATTGTCTGTGAAATAATTCTTTAAATTCACTTTTTATAGTGCTTTACAATTTGCAAGTCGTTTGCATGATTTTATCTGAGTCCCATGAAAACTTTGCGCACTGCTGTTACCCTGTTTTACAGAAGGGGAATCTTAAGTTCTGGAATGTTGAGTGACTTGTTCACAGGTCCAGAGCAAGAAAGTGGCAGAACCTAGGTCCATTCTGTAGTCTTGAACTCCCTGGCACTTCTGCCAACTATACTGCCTTGTCCCATCACACAAGACCTTTGTAACTGTATTTCTGGGGGTCAATAAGAGGAAACATCACCACTCCAACCATTGACCTGTGCAAGTCTGTCCTTGGAATTAGGAAAGGTTATGAGATGATCAATCTTTCAGAAGGAAAATCTGAATCTCTATTCTTGTACCACGTTGATGTCAGGTCAATTTTTCTTCTAAAGCTTCAGGCATTCCCCAGTCACTTCAAAGTAGAAGTAGGACTGGGGGAAGGAGCCTTATATCCTGATCATGATTCAACTGCTAACTGGCTGTGTGACCTGAGGCAACAATTCCTTTGCCTCTCCCTGAACTTTAGGTTCCTCATCTGTAAAACAGGAACTGTGATATGTTAAGTGGCAGAGCTGGAGGCCAGATCAGCACCCCACCCCATCCCATGAAATGTCACCAGCTTATCCTTTAGAGATCACAGGTAATTGGGGGAAGCAGCCCTCCGACATGCAATAGCTCTACAGGGTGATATGCGCTACTAATGAGAGATGCATGGAGAATGATACATAAAGAAGACACACCGCAAGGCATTGAGGTATTTAGTAATTATTAACTCTTTCTATTAGTGGTTATAAGTAGATGTAGTACAGAAGCTGGCTCAATTTGTGCTATTATCTTAATACCTTTCAGAAAGAATTAAAAACTGTGAGTATAAAAGGATATAAAATAGAAAGGAGTCTCCCTCTCACTCTGACCTCAAATTCTACTTTCCAAAAGGTAGCTTATCACAGATTTCTGTGTGCCTTCTCAGAATTTCCTAGATTTACAGAAGTTCATTTGAGTGTGGTGTATATGTCTATCTCTATTTGTGTCTGTATCTAGTTTTATATTCCCTGTTTTTCACAAATAAGAGCATGCTACACACATCCTTCTCTACTTGCTCTTCTTAGTTAAAAATTTAGTACATATAGATCTATCTCATTCTTTATAGTAGCTGTATAGTATTCCATCATTACATCTCTCTCTTCTCTCTCTCTCTCTCTCTTTTTTTGGCCACACCATGTGGGATCTTAGTTTCCCGACCAGGGATCGAACCCGCACCCCCTACAGTGGAAGCATGGAGTCTTAACCACTGGACCACCAGGGAAGTCCCACCATCACTGCATCTCTTTATGTGCCTGTCTTAGTCAGTTATGTCTTCTATAACAAATCCTCATAGATTTGGTGGCTTAAACAACTTTTGTTTTTCATAGTCTTAGAGACTATAAAGTCCAAGATCAGGATGCCAGCAGTGTCAGTTTCTTGAGGAAGGTCCTCTTCCTGGTTTACAGAGGGAGCTGTCTCTTCCTTGTATCCTCACATGGCAGAAAGCAGAGAGGAAGAGGAAGCAAGCTCTCTTGTGTCTCTTTTTATAAGGGCACTAATCCCAGTTATCAGGGCCTCACCTTCATGACTGAATTACCTCCCATAGGCCCCACCTCCTGAAATCATCATAGGTTAGGATTTCAACATATGAATTTGAGCACACAAAAATATTCAGTCCATAATATTTATTTAATAATTTCTAATTGATGAACATTTAGTATATGCCTACTCCTTTGCTGTTTCAAAATGTTTCAATGTACATTCTTGTGTGTATCATTGTATACAAGTTCATCTTAAAATAAATCTCTACTATTGCTTTATTATAGGTTTTGAACATTTACATTGCTCTTTAAAAAGACTGCACCCTTAATACTTTAAGGAACATTTTGAGAAAGTACTGACACATTTTTACTAATGTGCTGTCTTATAAAGCTTTGATTTTTGTCCACTGAGAGGTGAACATATTCTGTTTTTATTTGCATACTTGCTTTTAGTGAAGTTGAACAGATTTTCAAATGCTTTCTAGACATTTGTGTATCCTGTGAAGAAGCTCACTTGTGATCGTTATCCATTTTTCTATTGGGTTGTTAATTTTCTTTCTTATTGAATTATAAGAGCTCTTCATATATTAAGGAAACCATACTACTTGTATGTCACAGATGTTGCAGTTTTTTCTGCTGTTTGTCATTTGTCGTAATATCTTCTACATACATCTTTTTAAAGGTCTGTTTTTCAATGGTTTAAAACTCAGATTATTCCTCAATATTACTCTGATTATGTGGCTGATGCTGCTGAAAGTTGGGTTTGCACAGCTTCACTGAGAAGCTTCTCTTTGTTTATCACAAGGGGATGATGTAACACTTCTTGAGGACCTGGTTTCTGCCACTGTGAGTCATTCAATTACTGGAAAAACTAAATGACCGCTGGACACTATTGGAACATTTCCCATAATTCTCTAAGGAATCGAGGGCATTCTAGAGGGAATGTTTCTCATTCCCTCTGTAACCAGTCATTATCCTGACTGACTTCAAGGCTTTGTCTCTGTGTGAAAAATTAAGGAAAATCCCAATGCAAGAAAAGTTGCCCAAGTTATTTTGAGTTTATAAAAAACTGTTCATCAATGGAAGCAGGAATTTTGGAAGGAAGATCCAGAAGACTTATTGGAGAAGCTCAATGCCTTTAGCCATCATGATTTGGTTTGCAGGCCACACAGTGAAGTGCTTAGAGTATCCCAGCCAAAGAAGAGAGGACTTCCATTAACCAGGCAGAAATATCGACAGAAGAACTTGACTTCAGCCTGAACCAGTGGAGACAAAGATCATACACAGTCACTGAGGTAAAAGAGGTGCACGATTTTATTCTGACCCAGATTTGATAAGACAAGACACCAAAACAAACCCCTCACTATGGACTTTGAGGATGGGCTCTTCATTTGAAAACCATCTGGCATGGAGCTGTCAGATTCACCATCTGAAATAGCATCAGAGCTATAAGGAAGGGAAGACTACCTTTCTTCCAAGGTCACAAGCACCACCAAAACAGAGGGTAGGGTCCTGGCAGTGCACATCTATGCCATCAGGGTCCTAGCTGATTGACCAAAAAACCATGTTTATTTAAGGGGGAAAGGTGGTAGTGTGCATACTAGTCTATAAGGGATATTTGCCTATAGTTGCTTATATTTGCTTAGAGTAAGAAATAGAATGCAGTGTGTTGTACAGCTGTTGGCTTTTCCGGCTTAACCAGAGATAAAAATTCTACATTAGGTGAAGTAGAGAGACCAATTGACCCTGTTTACCCAGGACTGTCCTCGTTTTAGTGCTGAACCTCCAGTGTCCTGGGACACCCCTCAGTGTCAGGCAAACTAGGAAAATTGGTCACGCTAGACCTTAGTCCTGTCCAACTTATTCTTTCTCTAGTCTTGTTAGTCTACAGAGAAGTTAAAAAAGATAAAATGGGTTTAAATTTAAGAGGAAACTTGGTAATATATAAGTAGGATCACAGCTTTGGAGTGAGAAATACTGGAATCAGATGTGCAAGACCATACTCTCAGGAAGAGAAAAACACTTTTTGAGGTCACTTCTAGCTCTGTGATTCCCTGATTCTACAATCAACTCCTATCATCTTAGGAAAGTTAGGTGAGCTGTAATGAAAATAACCTTTATTGCCATTTATTGAATAGTTACTGTGTACCAGGCACTGTCATAAATTCTTTCATTTTAGTCTCATGACAGCCTTAGGAAAAAGATATTATAGATATAAATTATAGGTGAGAAAAGCCTAAAGAGGTTATGTCATATCCAAAGTTACACAGGTAGCAAACGGTGAAGATGAAATTTGAATTTAGGTCTGTGTTGTTACAAGGCCCACGCTCACACTAGTTCTACCCCATCTTCCATTATCCACAAATAGTTCTGAGCAATCATTTCTGCTGTCTCTCTGATGTGAGGTTATCAGTACAGCCTATAACATGATCCCTGGAGACCAGAGAAATAGTAATACTAACGTGCATTTGCATAACTTATTTTGCATTTCAACACACTTTTACTTCCCTTTTCTACTGTCATCATCCCAAAGATGCTGGGAAGTAGCTAACATTGATCTTATCTCTATGTGAATGAAACAGTTGATGGACACACAGGGAATTTGTAGCAAAACAGGACTCACAGCTACAACTCATGATCCTAACTCTTGAGTACCAAGTCCATTCTGCAGAGATTAAGGGATTCTGTGACTTTCCTGGTTGATATCAAAGGCCTTCCAGAATGCGGCAGGAATCAGTCCAACTACATTTTCCCCACTTCTTTGTCTCCCTCACTAGATGGTAAGCTCTGAGAAGGCAGGTTCAAGTGTCTGTCTTACTCATTTCTGTATCTCCAGAACTTGACACACAGATTCTCAATAAATATTTGATAGATAAATGGATATCCTGCACAAACCTTTCTCTTAATTCAGATGGTGGTTCCCATTTCCCAATTCCCCTGCCATGGTTGCTCGCCACCATACTTTCTTTCACACCATTTCCTCTGCCTGGAATTCATGTTTTCTTCCCTCATTTCTACATGATCTTCAAAGTATGGCTCAAATACCACTTCTTCCAGGCAGCTCTCCTAGCCCTCTCAGCTGCAAATGTTCTCTCCTTAATACCCAGCATCTGCCACTAGCATCCCCTCTTTTGTTGTGTTTACCTCTGTCTCTCTTTTCTTATAGTGATTTGTAACTTGTGTAAGCAAAAGGGAGTAGTGGGGACTGTGGCTAACTAGCTGGTAGCTCTTCCATCTGATAGTGGCACAGCTGCTCAATTTTAGTCCATTAGATTTTCCACATTTTTTTTAATGGAAACTGAATTTGAGTTTTAAATCTTGGTGACGCTTTCAAAGTTCTAAAGACACAGTGCAGGCCAAATTTGAGCCCAGGATGGTCAGTGTTCCAATATTAACCATTCAGTGAATGCAGCAGATATGCCATTGTCTGCAAAATCATATTTTAGTTAACATTTTATGTGCTTTAATAGTTGCAAGTCACTTTCATGATTTTCTACGAGTCTTGTGAAAATGCTGTAGGGTCCTGTTATGCCTATTTTACACAGAAGGAAACTGAAGCTCAGGATTGTTGTTAAGTGATTTACCTAAGGTCACACAGCACGAAAGTGGCAGAACCTGGACGTGTTCTAAGGTCTTGACACTCCCAGCCCTTTCTGCCAGCCATGTTACTTTATCCCTCTCCTCCTGGACGTGTTAAGTGTAGATACCTGTATAAATCTTTTCTGTTAGCCACTGTTACATAGTAGTGTCTTATATATATAAGTGCTCAATGCATGTTTGTTTATATGAAAGGAAGAAAGAAAAGATATAGATACACTTAGAGGTAGAAAAACAGCCAACATGGATTATATTTCCCTTTTTATTCCAATGGACCAGTTGCATTACAATTTTCGTAACTACTTTCCGTGATGTAGGAATCCACCATCAGAAACTCAAACCATTCCATTTCTTGGTGGGAATTCTTTGAGCTCTCATTACTTTCATGGATGTAGTCTGTATTCAAAAGTGTTTCTGTAAATATGTATTGATTAGCTGTGCTAAGCCTTCCTTATAAAAGATTTGAATGTGTGTGTATGTGTGCGAGAGAGAGAGAGAGAGAGAGAGAGAGAGAGAACAGAGAGGTCTGGATTATTTGAGGGTGTGCTTAGTGTTATGGAATTAGGGAAGCAAAAGAGATGAATAAGTAAGTGGTCTCTGTACTCTAGTCGTTTGTATTTCATTAGAGTTCTAATATGTAGACGGGGAAAATAGTACCGTTTTAAAGAAAGGAAAGACTGGGAGAGAAGTAGATCTTAATGAATCAATAAAAATTTATTTGATTCCAACTCAGCCCAGATATAAGAGCCTCTGTCTTCAAAAGATTTACGATCTAGTTGGGAGACAAAGTTTATACATGTTCACACAGATACACACACTTATATTCGCATGCAAACTCACTAGCCAGAAGTACCTTTACTTACTTTTACCTCTAAGGTGATTTAGGGCTAAATCATTACTTTTGGTCCTCCATTATGTTTTAGACACACTGAATATTTTTCAAAATATGTAATTTTGGAAACCCAAATAGTTTTTCTTCTATTTAGCCAATCATTCTCTAACCTAATTTGTATATTTTCCTACTTAGCTACTCTGAAAAGAAGCCAACTTGCCACATTTTCATGTAAGAAAGACTCCTTGGTACTTTCATTTGCATGATGCCAGGAACTGTTATTTCCAGTCTGAATCAAATAAAAATCACTCTACCCCCAGGAGATGCTCTTGTACCCTATTGAGAGCCCCCTGTTCCCCAAACACAGTTTCTATCCCCCTCCCTGGGGGCCAGGAGGACTTCATTTTTATTTTTCTGTAGGCTCTTTAAGGCAGCTTCGGATGAACTGGACCTCTCTTTATTTTGCACAGCTCCTGTGAATAAGCCCTTGAATCATGAGTCCACAGCTTGGTCCACCAAGTCCAGGGGCTTCTGGAAAGAACCCAGAGTCTCTGCATCCTTGGGCATCAGCCCATACCTCCGAAGGAGGCCAGCAATGGTCTCTGCAGGCTCTTCTAGTTATAAGAAGGAGTGAGACAGGGATTGGATGGTCGAAATGTGATGCCTCCACTTGGAATCAGAAGAGGAGGGCTTGAGATTCATCACGAGGGCTGGTAGTTGTTGCTCTATATTAAGAGAGAGCACCGCTGCATGACTTGTGTGTACGCTGCCCATAGCCACCTATGTGGCCAACTCAGTGGGATTATCTCTTAGTGAGATTTTGAAAAGATGTTTGCTATTGTTTTATCCACCTGAAGAGTTGAAGGAAAATATGAAAAACTATGGATCCAAGACAACATCAGACCTTTGAGATTTACCTCTCTGCTATTGCTATTTCAGAATTCAAATAAAAATCCGCAAAACTGTTTTAAAAAATGTAGACATCAAGAGAATCACTGAACAACCCTGAGATTGTGGGCATTCAGGCCAGGTGCTGGTTTTCAGTGCAATATTGTTTGACCCCAGGTTTTTGTTTTAGATTTTCCACTCTGAATGCTAGATAATATCTAATATAAGGCTCAGGGAACTGGGGCAAGATAATAGCATTCACATGACACTTGCTAGAGAAACTAGAAACATTTAGTAATTTATATACTCAGGCAAAATAAAAATAATTTGCTACTTTAATGCATTTTGATAGAGCAATGTTTTGTGTGATAGGTTTTCTTATCACAAGGAATAGCTGTATGATTTTGATAAGATATGTGGTGCTTTTGGTTTTCATTCCCAAAAGACAAAAAACAAACAAACAAAAAAAGCAGAACAAAAGCAGAACAACCTTTACTTCCCGACAGAACCTGAAGATGACGCCCATCTGAGTAAATGATTCTTCTCCAGCCGTCTGCTTTCTCATTAGTTGGTGAGGGGCACAGATGCCTCTTCCCTTCCCTCTTCCAGATCTCCACACCGTCCCCATGCCGAGCTTCACCCATCATTATAGAAGCAGATGGGTAAGATGCGAAAGGTTCACACAAACCTCCCCTGCCTCATCTCAGCCGTGAGACTCAGAGCAATTTTTTTTGTCTTCTCTGAGACTTCCTCACAAATCACATGAGACTAACAATACCTACTGCACAGGTTGTGAAGGCTGAGAGAGTCTAAAATTCCTTTTCTCCTGCCCGGCAAGGGGGTAGCCTCATGACTTAGTTTTAGGTTCCCGCTACCTTCCCTTGTCAGCTGCATTTCTTCTATTGATACTTCTCTTCCCAGAGCCCCTTCCTGCCATCTCACATCTCACAGAGCATCTCTGGAGGGCCTCTCTTTGCCAACAATGACCACATATATCACAGAGATGGTACGGAGGGGAACCTCCTCGTCTAGAAATTCTTCTGTGGGATTGTCTGGGGAAACTTGACTTGCAGAGTGTCTCAGCCTCTCTTGTTGTTCTGGACATGAAACAGAGGTGGAAGGTTAAGAGTCCAGAAATCAGTGGACAACCCCTGAAAGGAGGTGTAAGTTACTGAGTGTGAAAACATAGGCTGTCAAGCTGATGCTGGGGTTTGGACTCACCACCCTCAGAGGCTCTAACCAAGTAATTCTAGTTGTGATTCTCGCCTGTTCCCGCTCCTGGCCTTTGCCTGTACATTTATATGTCTTGGAGAGTCCTCCCCACTCCCATTTGTACATATCCTTAAAGGTCTGGTTCAGTCTCACATCCTTCATGAAGTCTTCCTAGATTTATTTTTGCCTCTATGCTTATTATTGCTTATTTCACGAAGGTGGTACTGAACACCCACCATCCTGAATTATGCTGTGTGTGTGCAGCTTGTTTCCCACCACCCCTGAGGCTGTGACTGCCCCTGGGTGGAGAGCATCGTAAAGGAGAGCTGTCAGAGGCTGGTTGGAAAGCGTAGCCACGAAGGGAAACTGGAACTGACTCTCCCAAGGGAAAGGAAAAGTGAGAGGGTAAGGATATTTGGGAAGGGAGAGGAAAGCAAAAAGAAGAGGCTCAGTAAGCCTATTAAATTTTCTTGCAACCTTTAAAAGGTTCACCCCCAGGGACTTCCCTGGTGGCGCAGTGGTTAAGAATCCTCCTGCCAATTCAGGGGACATGGGTTCGAGCCCTGGTCTGGGAAGGTCCCACATGCTGTGGAGCAACTAAGCCCGTGCACCACAACTACTGAGCCTGCGCTTTAGAGCCCGCGAGCCACGACTACTGAGCCCACGTGCCACAACTACTGAAGCCTGTGCACCTAGAGCCCGTGCTCCGCAATGAGAAGCCTGCGCACCGCAACGAAGAGTAGCCCCGTTCGCCGCAACTAGAGAAAGCCCGCGTGCAGCAACGAAGACCCAACGCAGCCAAAAATAAAATAAATAAGTAAATAATTTTAAAAAATAATACAGAAATGAAAGGTTCACCCCAAGGAGTTGTGGTCCATAAGCAGTTTAGCCGAGCAGCACCCCTTGCATAGCAGGTGGATTCTTAGCGTAGGGTGAAGGAGGGTGTCTTGGTTTGGACTGTTCTAACAAAGTATCATAGACTGGATGGCTTATAAACGATAGAAACTTCTTTCTCACAGTTGTGGAGGCTGGAAGCCCCAGATCAGGATACTGGCATGGTTGGGTTCTGGTGAGGACTTGGTTGGGTTCTGGTGAGGTTGCAGACTTCTTGTTGTGTCTTCAAATGGCAGAAAGAGGGCTGCAAAGCTCTCTGGGGTCCCTTTTATAAGGACACTAATCCCAAGCATGAGGGCTTCACTATCACGATCTAATTATCTCCCGAAGGCCCTGCCTCCCAATACCATCACATTAGGGTTAGGATTTTAAGATATGAATTTGCAGGGGGGACACAAACCTTTAGGTGATTGCAGAGGGGATGTCCGAGTGAGAACTGGTAAGATGTACCAGCCGTGGCAGAGGATAAAAGTGGTTCCTCAAGTGGTCAAGCAGTGGAGGGTTCCTGCCCAGGCCTGTGATCCAACATACGCGTAGCTGCAGGAAGGCTGGCCCTGGGTGACCATCTTAGTTATTAACAGCATCCCCCCTGCACTCTCAAAAGTATCTTGGGAAGGGTGGTAAGTTATATGTTCACCCAAGACTGGAGGCAGCCCCTTCCACGGAGGTGTTTTGTTTGCTTGTTTTATTTTGTTCTGTTTTGTTTCCCATTGTAAAGCATTATTTCCCAATGTAAAAGCATTATTTCATGGTTTTAGTTTCACTTAAGGTAAGACCATATTCTTCATGAAGGTAGGCACAAAACATTGCACGTTTATATGCTGCATTGATTTTTAAAAAAATCATTGTTTTTAACTAATAGTGAAGGATATATATACATATATCACATTAATAACACATGTTGAAATGAGTGGGCAGCTGGTGGTCTGAATCATGTGCTTGAGCGTGCATGCTTGTGCACGGGAACACACACACACACACACACACACACACAAATAGATTCAGTGGGAGCGGGCAGGAGGGTGGAAGGAACAGAGCTGGTGATTGAGGCCAAGGTGAATGGCATTCAAAGTCCAAGGTAACCCACAAGTTCTCAGTGTTGCTACATAGCTCATGCTCAATGTTTGATTTACATTCCATTGTATCTTCAGCTAATTAAGTTCTTATGATAATTTGGATAGGAGAGAGCTTATCTTGCATTTCAGATACTTCTAGGCTTTCTAGAAAAGGACAACCCGTCATCCATAATATCCGATGAACCTATCCCCAGGCGAGTGATATAAAAATCACACTGACAGGTGCGAGGATGAGAATTTGTAGAGTACTTTCCGCACACCCTATGCCTCGGTTCTCAGCAACTTCACCAGGATGTACTTTATACATGAGGGAACTATATTCTCAGAGAGGGTTAGCAGCTTGGAAAAATCACAGAGCTAGTAAGTAGGGGCAGGATTGACCCTGGGAGTCCACTCTGTGGGCTCTCAGCCTCATCCTGGCTGCAAAATACAGAAGGCAGTGAATGCCGTGAATGCAGTGACATGGTGAATCCAGAGACATAGACGCCCTCGCGTTGGATCTTGAGCTCCTGTGTTCACTGAGTCCATCCCTGATCTATCAACTCCTTCCAGGCCTCCCTGCATCCGCATAGCCTTTCCCACATCGCCACACCTCAGACAGTATTATGTTACCTGACGAGGTCATCTCCTCCCCCCTTTCCCCCCTCCCAGCCAAAGATAATTCCATATATTCACATGGTTCTTGGTACAAAGACCAAAAGCTTCAGTGCAGCTTCGTAAGACCTGGTGGGGTGTGACCTGGACCACCCCACCACCACTCCCTGCACCCACCCACCAGGCTCTGGCACTCCAGACCGCTGCCCCCTCTCAGTTCCCCTGACGGCTCATGCTGCCACCTGTCTCAGGACTTCTGCCACAAAATTCCCTCTACCTGGAAGGGTCTCACCTGGTTAACATGTACCCATCCCTCAGATCTCAACCTGAACATTCCTCCTTCAGGAAACTTCCATAAGCCACTCAGACCAGGTCTCAATAGACTCTATAGGTTTGCTCTGTAACACTTGGCTTTATAACCACCAATGTCATTTTATCTTTATTGGTATAATTATTTGTTTGATATCTATCTTTTAAAAAAGTTTTTTATAGAAGTATAGTTGATCTACAATGTTGTGTTAATTTCTGCTGTACAGCAAAATGATTCAGTTATACATATATATACATTCTTTTTTTATATTCTTTTCCATTATGGTTTATAATAGGATATTAAATACAGTTCACTGTGCTATACAGTAGGACCTTGTTGTTTATCCATTCTATATGTAATAGCTTACATCTGCTCACCCCAACCTCAAACTCCATCCCTCCCCCAACCCCCTCCCCTTTGGCAACCACCAGTCTGTTCTCCATGTCCATGCGTCTGTTTCTGTTTTGTAGATAGGTTCATTTGTGCCATATTTTAGATTCCACATATAAGTGATACCATATGTTATTTGTCTTTCTCTTTCTGACTTACTTCACTTAGTATGATAATCTCTAGCTGCATCCATGTTGCTGCAAATGGCACTCTCTCATTCTTTTTTATGGCTGAGTAGTATTCCATTGTGTATATGTACCACATCTTCTTTATGATTGATATCATCTTTATTAGACTATAAGCTCCATGAAAACAAGGGATTGCTTTGTTTTTCATCTTGCTTTATCACTAACATCTAACTCAGTGCCTGACATGCAGTGGATGCTCAATAAATAACTGTTGAATGAAACTTCTTTGCTATCTAATGGTCCCATATGGCTGTTTAAATGTAAATTAATTAAAATTAAATCAAATTTGGAATTAAGTTCCTCAATCACACTAGTGACGTTTCATGTCCTGGACAACCACATGTGGCTATTCCGTACTGGACGGTGCAGTTCTATAGCTTTTCCATAATCACAGAGAGTTCTGTTGAACTGCACTGCCTCAGAGGTTTGCAGAACCAAGAAATACAATGTATTTGCATCACGTTCGTGTCCAATATGGGCAAAGGTTAGGTTTTTCTTAAAAAAGTTTCAAGAGATGCTGTTCAGTTTGACCCGGGGATCCCTGGGGAATCTGTTCTGTGAACAGAAGAAATCTGAACGTGAATCAGCAGAGAATTCTAGATGGATTTTTCACTCACTCATTTTCATTCATTAGATAGTTGTTATATATTGCACTGGCTACATGTAAAGGAAAAATCATTCTGAATTAAAAAAAATTTTATTGACATATGTAGTTGATTTACAATGTTGTATTAGTTTCAGGTGTATAGCAAAGTGATTCAGTTTGTGTGTATATATATATATATATATATATATACACACACACACACATACATATATACATATTCTTTTTTTTGTTTTTTTTGTGGTACACGGGCCTCTCACTGTTGTGGCCTCTCCCGCTGCAGAGCACAGGCTCCGGATGCACAGGCTCAGCGGCCGTGGCTCACGGGCCCAGGCGCTCCGCGGCATGTGGGATCTTCCTGGACCGGGGCACGAACCCGTGTCCCCTGCATCGGCAGGCGGACTCTCATCCACTGCGCCACCAGAGAAGCCCTATACATATTCTTTTTAATATTCTTTTCCATTATGCTTTATCACAGGATAATGAACATATAAAATATTTTTTTGGAGAGGCAACAGAGGTCAATGATGGAGAATACAGACTGTGAAATCAGGAAGACCTTTGTTCAAATGTTGACCCTGCTGCTCGTGTGTGTGGCCCTGGGCAAGGTGTTGAGCATCTCTGAGCTTCAGTTTCTTCCTATGACAAATGGAGATCAAAGTAGTACTTACCTGATAGGGTTAGTGTGAGTATTAAATGAGATAAATGTGAGATGTTTTTATTAATAGTAACTTTATTATGAGTCTTTTAATTTCTATTCTCGTTTGGGATTGGCGTTAGCTTTCTGCATTTTGCTTGTCTGTCCTTCCCGAATTCTGATAAAAATATACTGGCATTTTCTCTTTCAAAATAAATCAAGTGCTGGTTCCTGTATTCCCATTAGGTTTCAGTTGATAACATATGAAGACAGACTTGCTCAAGACTCAGTGGTAGTTTTGTCTTGCTACCAACCTTCTTGCCTCGATTATCCCACCTGCAAAGTGAAACAGAGCCATTGAGAGTTTTCAGAAGGGTGAAGGAGGTTTGCGTGCCTCACAGCCTCTAATTGATAGGGATATAATTGCATACCCTCTCCTGGATGCTGGGAGAACCCAGGAGGACACAAGCAGTTATTTTTTCACGAAGACTTTGAGCAAGTTGGTGAGCAGCCCTTAGGGCTGCCCTTCCAACTGTAGTACATTGAGATCAAGTTTCTCATTCAGTCTTTGAACTTTGATTGAGAACCGTGTGAGAGGCCCTCTGCTAGGAACTGCAGATTCCAAAATGAGGAAGACATGGGCCCTGTCTTTAAGGAGGCCACAGTCTAATCAGGGAGGAAAGTAATCCTAGAAGTCTCCCTGGAGGATATTCCACCAGCTCAGTGCTGGATAAAGAGAAAGAAATAGATGGAGAAGAGGAGGGTAGTTTCAGAAGCGAGAGTGCCATGCACGTACGCATGGAGCGAGAGAGTGAGTTAGAGGGTGAAAGTGGGCAGACGGTGATGAAAGATGGAGCGTATAAAAGGGTATAAAAGGGTCAGATTATGGAAAGCTTTTTAAGCCAAAGGAGCTTGGACTGAGGGCCATGGAGAGCCACTGAAGGATTTTCGCAGTGAGTGACACAATCAGACACAATCACATGTCAGAAAGATCACTCTTACTTGCATGAAATCATTGGAAGTGGACAAGAATCAAGGCAGGGAGAACTGATCGGAGGCTGATACAGTGATCCAGGTTAAGACACGATACTGGCTTGAGCTAAGGTGACAATAGGAAAAAAAAAATAGGATTAAGAGATATTAACAGGCAGAATGAGTAAGGTTTATTAAGCAATTGTATAAGTTGAGTGATGGAGCTGGAGAATCAATCATTACCTCTGTTTTTCTGGCTTGGGCAAAATGTGCTGATAGCATTCCATCAGTTAGAAATTCAGGAAGAGGAGGAGGGAAGAGGATGAGTTAAATATGAACCTTGGGGTGCTTGTAAGACAACCAAGTAGAGATGTGCGTTCAGCAGATAGTGATACACTTTTGGAGGTCAGAAGAGGGAGCTGGCTGCCATTAGCATGGCTGAAACCATGGGAATATTGGAATGAATTTATTTGTTGAAATGAAATTTGAAACCACTGAATAAATAAATAAAGGAAGGAAGTCATCCATGGAGCAAAAGCAGAGGGAAGAGAGAAGTAGCCATGGGATGGGCCTTGTTTTCTTTCTCAGTGACCATATATATATTTCACCTACTGAGGACTCAATGGTCTGGTTGTGTCAGGCTGAAGATGGGAAAAGACTTTGGGAAGCCACAGACATTATGCAATTCAAGATCAGCAGATTTTTAAAGATGCTGTATTTTCCTATCTTTGCAGCCAAGTTAAGTTGTAGCATGTAGAGTCTCAGTGAGTGTATAATCTGATGGGCAAACAACCAAAACTAGTTTAAAAGAGAGAGAGAGAGAGAGAGAGAGAGAGAGAGAGAGAGAAGGTTGGTTTCCTGCATCAGCGATGACATAAACACAAACATGGCCACAAAAAGTGAAAATCATTTTCTCAGAATTGCTGATGTAATCCGTGCCTGAGCCCGTTCTCCTCAGTCTTGGAGACCCTTAATCCTAATACAGTCACTGTCTTTTGAATAGCTCCTGGCAAGTTGCTCAAAAGCAGTAAAAAATTTTAGTGTAAGATGTGATCCATTTCTCAGTCGTATATCTGGGAAATGAGACTTGCATAGACTGTTAACACATCTATGCTCACCCTATGTAGTCCTAATCACCGTCGTCCTCCCACTCCCAAGTGCCAGGCTGGTGTCATAATGGATAGAGGATTTGCAGAAAAATTCTCTCTCATCAACCCTGTTCTAACAACACCACAGAGCCTACTGCATATTCTACCTTTGCTGTAAGCTGAGCTACTCTTCACATGAATAGGACTTAAGTGCATGCCAGGAGTCTAAATTATGCAATGGAGACCATCACTGTGTTTCAGAGAGGAGAATTCAGCCTTAAATGATGGGGCCAGAGGTCACACTTGGAGTTTCCAATTGCTCTGTCTTTCAGCCCCCAAAAAGCTTGCAGCTTTCATAAGAAGCTCTTTCCAAGAGCAAACTATTCTAGCGTTACTTTTTTTTTTTTTAACTTCACAAAAATGTCCTTTGGCAACTCAAAGCACATGAAAAGCAAGAGTATAAAAAAGTAAGGAGGCTTCAGTGGGTGTTTCATGCTTGTTTTCTGACACCATGAATTTAATGCTTATCCAGGTGTGTGCAAAAATCGGAGTGGCTAGCATAGTTTAAGCTCTAACTTTTCTGCAGTAGTAAGGGGCTCAGAGAAAGGAACGAGGCTGTGTATCTCAGGCACTGCTGGGCAGGTGCTCAGAGTTCTACCTGAGAACTTGAGAGAGTCTGGGGATCTTCACTGGAGGAACCAGTAACCCCAAAATTGAGCTGATGGCCAGTTCCCAGGCCGAGTCTCATCCAAACCATGAGGAATAAAAATTCCATCTTAATCACAGGAGGTGAGGAGGGAACTATCATTAAAAGAAGAAAGTCAAGGTGTACATCTTGGTCCAGAAGTAAAAACAATGATGAAAAATTGTGTCTCTTTATATTATAGGCCCTGGGCTGGTGCTTTATAAACTATGATGTGGGTATTATTCTTCTTCCAATTTTACAGATGAGGAAGATGAGGCACGGGGAGATTATGTCACTTGCTCAAGTTCACATCTAATCAGTGGACAGGAAGGGACTTAAACCCAGGTCCACCTGACTCCATAGCCTGTTGTCCTACCCTCATTTTATACTAGAAAAGAGAAGGGTGATGCAGAACAGAGCATGATTTTACTCTGATATAAGTATTGCTACTCGGGCTTTCTTTTGATTTCCATGTGCATGGAATACCTTTTTCATCCCCTCCCTTTCAGTCTGTGTGTGTCTCTAGATCTGAGGTGAGTCTCTTGGTGGCAGTATATATACAGGACTTGTTTTTGTACCCATTCAGCCACTCTATGTCTTTTGATTTGAGCATTTAGTCCAGATACATTTAAAGTAATTGTCGATATGTATGTTCTTATTGCCATTATGTTAATTGTTTTGGATTTGTTTTTGTAGATCTTTTTTTCTCCCTTTCTTCTTCTTTTGTCCTCTTCTCTTGTGATTTGTTGACTGTCTTTAGTGTTGTGTTTGGAGTCCTTTTTGTGTGTGTGTGTATATCTATTATGGATTTTTGGTTTGTGTGTATATCTATTATAGGTTTTGTTTTTTTATAGCAGTCTATAGAAATACATGATTGTTTTAAGTTGCTGATATCTTAATTTGAAATTCATTTTAAAAACCCCCTGCATTTGTACTCTCCTTCCTTCATAATTACTGTTATTTTCCTCTTTTTTATTGAATTATAGTTAATTTACAATGTTGTGTTAGTTTCAAGTGTACAGCAAAGTGATTTAGTTGTACACACACACACACATATATTCTTTTTCAGATTCTTTTCCATTATAGATTATTACAAGATATTGAGTAGAAAGATACATGCACCCCAGTGTTCACTGCAGCACTGTTTACAATAGCCAGGGCATGGAAGCAACCTAAATGTCCATCCAGAGGAATAGATAAAGAAGATGTGGTACATATATACAATGGAATATTATTCAGCCATAGAAAAGAATGAAATAATGCCATTTGCAGCAACAAGGATGGACCTAGAGATTGTCATATGGCTTCATATGGCTGAGTGAAGTAAGTCAGACAGAGAAAGACAAATATATGATATCATTTATATGTGGAATCTAAAAAAATCTGATACAAATGAACTTATTTACAAAACAGAAATAGAGTCACAGATGTAAAAAACAAACTTATGGTTACCAGGGGGGAAGGTGGGGAGGGTTAAATTGGGAGATTGGGATTGACATATACACAGTACTACACATAAAATAGATAACTAATAACGACCTAGTGTACAGTACAGGGGACTCTACTCAGTACTCTACAATTACCTATATAAGAAAATAATCTAAAAAGGGGTGATATATGTATATGTAAAACTGATTCATTTTGCTGTACAGAAGAAACTAACACAACATTTTAAATCAACTATACTCTAATAAATAATTAATTAAAAAAACAAGATATTGAGTATAGTTCTTATGCTATACAGTCAGTCCTTACTGTTTACCTATTTTATATATAGTAGTGTGTATATGTTAGTCCCAAACTCCTAATTTATCTCTCCCCCAGCCGCCCCCCCCCCACCACCCACTATGCCCTTTGGTAACCATAAATTTGTTTTCTATGTCTGTGAGTGTATTTCTGTCTTGTAGGTAAATTCAGTTGTATCATTTAAAAAAATTAATTAATTTATTTATTGGCTGCATTGGGTCTTTGTTGGTGCGTGTGGGCATTTTCTAGTTGTGGTGAGTGGGGGCTACTCTTTGTTGTGGTACACAGGCTTCTCATTGCGGTGGCTTCTCTTGTTACGGAGCATGGGGTCTAGGTGTGTGGGCTTCAGTAGTTGTGTCACGTGGGCTCAGTAGTTGCGGCGCATGGGCTTAGTTGCTCTGCAGTATGTGGGATCTTCCTGGACCAGGGCTTGAACCCGTGTCCCCTGCATTGGCAGACAGATTCTTAACCACCCAACAGGGAAACCCTGTATCATTTTTAAAGATTCCACATATAAGTGATATCATATGATACTTGTCTTTCTTGTGTGACTTACTTCACTTAACATGATATTCTCTAGGTCCATCCATGTTGCTGCAAATGGCGTTACTTCATTTTTTTAATGGCTGAGTAACACTCCATTGTATAAGTATACACCACATATTGTTTATTATTACTGTTTTTGATGTCATATTTTGCATCTAATTGTTTTGTGTATCCCTTAACTGCTTATTGTGGATATAGATGATTTTACTACTTTTGTCTTTTAACCTCCCTACTAGCTTTGTGTGTGGATAATTTCCTACCTTTACTGTATGTTTGCCTTTACCAGTGAGCTCTTTAATTTTGTAATTTTCTCCTTGTGGCCTTTTCTTTTTTTTTTGTCTAGAGAAGTCCCTTTAACATTTGTTGTAAAGCTGGTTTGATGGTGCTGAACTCTTGGCTTTTGCTTGTCTGTAAAGCTTTTGATTTCTCCATAAATTTGAAGGAGAACCTTGCTGGGTAGAGTATTCTTGGTTGTAGGTTTTTCCCTTTCATCACTTTAAATATCATGCCACTCCCTTCTGGTCTGCAGAGTTTCTGCTGAAAAGTCAGCTGATAGCCTCATGGGAGTTCCCTTGTATATTATTTATTGCTTTTTCCTTGCTGCTTTTCATATTCTCTCTTTAATATTTGTCATTTTAATTACGTGTGTCTTGGTGTGTTCCTCTTTGAGCTAATCCTGTGTGGGACTCTCTGTCCTGGACTTGGGTAACTGTTTCCTTTCCCAGGTTAGGGAAGTTTTCAGCTATTATGTCTTCAGTATGTCCTCAGGCCCTTTCTCTCTCTCTTCTCCTTCTGGGACCCCTATAATGCAAATATTAGTGTGCTTGATTTTGTCCCCGAGGTCTCTTAAACTGCCCTCATTTCTTTTCATTCTTCTTTCTTTTTTTTTTTTCCGTTCAGCGGCAGTGGTTTCCACTACTCTTGTCTTCTAGCTTACTGATCTATTCTTCTGTATCATTTTGCCTGTTGTTGATTCCTTCTAGTTTATTTTTTATTTCAGTTATTGTATTCTTCATCTCTGTTTGGTTTTCTTTATATTTTATAACTTGTTAAAAACTTCTAACTTCTCACTCCGTACATTCATGCTTCTCTTGAGTTCATTGACCATCCTTACGATCATTACTCTGAGCTCTTTCTTGGGTAGATTGCCTATCTCGAGTTCACTTAGTTCTTGCCCTGGGGTTTTATCTTCTTCCCTCGTCTGGAATCTGTTCTTCTGCCGCTTCATTTTGTCTAAGTTGCTATTTGTATTTTTATATGTGTGACAGGTTAGTTAACGTTTCTTGATCTTGGAGAAGTCGCCTTCTGTAGGAGACGTCCAATATGTTCCAGCAGCACACTCCCCTCTTGTCACCCAAATTTTATGCTCTAGGTGTGCCCCCTAAGAGGGCTGCATGGGTCCTTCTTTTATGGTGGGCTGACTATGTGGGCAGTCTGGTAGGCTTGGTTGGCCCCTAGTCCAGTTGGTTACCAGGTCCTGGCTTGTGCAGATGCTGCTAGCTACTGATTAGCAGGGCCTGGTCATGAGGCATCCAGCTTCAGAACCTTAGGGAGCCCCAAGGTTAGTGCTGGCTCACTGATGTAGGAGTCCAGGTCCAGAAGACTCCAGGGCTGTTGCCCACCCACTGGTGGATGAAGCCACATCCTGCAGTTAGTGCCAGATTAATGGCAGGCAGAGCCAGGTCCTGGAGGCCGTCTGCAGGGCCCAGGGATCCCGAGCTGGTGTCAGATCACTGGGTGGGGTGGGGGGGTTCCTGACACAATTAGGTATGAGATCTGGGGTGTCCTGAAACTTGCGCTGGCCTGATAGTGGGCAGGGTCAGGGACCAGCTAGTCACAGGGTAGGGTCTGGCTTTCTGTAAATGGGCTGGGTCCACATGCTGTGGGGTTGTGGTTTTCGTGTGTTTGGTGTCTGCCCCCTGGTGGGTGATGCTGGTCTAGAGGCTAGTGCAGGCTTCGTGGAGGGCATGGCCATTGCCTGCCCACTGGTGGGTGGAGCTGGGTCTTGGCCTTCTGGTGGGCAGGGCCCTGTGCCCCCTTTAAGAGTGAAGTCTTTATTTCCCCCAGTCCTTTGGGGCTCCTGAAATTAAGCACTGCTGGCCTTCAAAGCCAAATGCTCTGGAGGCTCATCTTCCCAGGCCCACACCACTGGGCTGGAGGCTTGACTTGGGGCTCAGAACTCTCCTGTGGATGAACCTCTGCAATCTAATTATTCTCCAGTTTGTGGGTTGCTCACCCGGGGGGTATGGGATTTGATTATATCATGAAACTTCCCCTCCTATCCATCTCCTTGTGGTTCCTTCTTTATGTCTTTAGTTGTAGGGGATCCTTTCTGGTAGTTCCTGGTCTTCTTCATCAATGGTTGTTCTGAGATAGTTGTGGTTTTGGTGTGCTTGTGAGGGGAGGTGAGCTCAGGGTCTTTCTTCTCCACCATCTTGGCTGCTCTCTGATTGCACCCTTTTAAAACAGCCTGGGGTCCAGGCTTGGTGAGAGAGTTCTAGGTGCCGCTCCTGAGACAGCCTGTTGTACTGAAGATGTCATCAGATAGATGGGCTGGCAAGGAAACTGACAACCAAGACAACTCTCTAGACTGACAGTTGAGTGCAACACAGAGAGGGGGATATTCTGCCACCCAGACATGCATGCCTGTTCTTGCTTTTTATCTTGGTTACTATGAATGAGAAAGGGAAGTAGCTAGAACTCTGCCAGCACAGGTGATATTTTACAATGTAGCAGGAGCTGCAGGAACAATAAGGTTGGCTCCACATTCAGTGTGACTCTGGAGAGACTCACCATAAAAGAGACAGAAGTGAGTCATGACTGTTCTGAGTCACTGCAGGAACCCCAAAATAGGAGGTAATGACTTAAGTGGGGGCTGGGATACTGGAGATTTTGCTCCAGGAAACTCCTTGCCCTTGCTTAGCACAGACTCTCCAGATTGGCTTTTGTGTTCCTTAAACCTACCAGCCTGTTCCTACCTCATGAACATGCTTCAGCTTTTCTCAGAGCTCCACCTGGAGAGCTCCTTCTTGGTCTTCCCATCTTAGTTTTGAGGTCACCTCTTTAGGGTGGCACTGTGTCATCAAATCAGCAGCCTTTTCCCAAAGCCCATGCACTTGTCACTCTCAGCCACATTACCCTGATTTCTCTTCACACAGCACCTAAATCATCTTGTTCCATTTGTCTGTTTACATGTTAAGTATCTCTCCCCCTTCCTTGGAATGTAGGCTCCGCTCTTTCAGAGACCTCATCTGCTTCACTCAAGGCTGTACTCTAGCACACAGAACCGCGACTAATTTAGTGAATTCTCAAGAACTACCTCTTGAATTACTGAATGAGTGAATGAATCAATGAGTAGAATGTAGCTGTGTCATTATCATGATTATAACTTTTTTATGCTACTAAGCCCTTGATGGTGGGAGGAAATACGTGTTCCCAGATGGCTAAGGCCCAGACGATCTACTCAGAAACTGACTGAGAGGAAGCAAAGAATAATCAGGTACGGCATCTTTTGTGGGCTAATGTCATCACACATGCTAAGTCATGTAGCTGCTGCAGGTGAAGAAATGTAGGCATAGGCTACATAGGCAGTAAGTGTAAAGAGCAGAGGTATTTACTCAGGTCTCTGGTTCCAATGCTTTTTCCATGCAAACAAAGGGCCAAGTAGAGTTCCAAGTATTCTGTTATTGACCTTATTTTGCAAATTGGGCACAGGAAGTTTTGGTTATTGGCATAAAGTTGTTTAGCTAAAAAGTAGAAGTTAGCTCCCAAATCCATGCTCCTAATCACTGGAATATAACGACGTCTTCCAGATCAGATGAAGAAGAGTCTTCTTCTGACTCCCTTTTGTGAGAGCACTGAAATCACAACTAGCTGCTGAACAGTCATCAACAGGAAGAAACTGGAACTCACCAAAAAAGATACCCCACATCCAGACACAAAGGAGAAACCTCAGTGAGCTGGTAACAGGAGTGCAATCACAATAAAATCAAATCCCATAACCACTGGGTGGGTGACTCACAAACTGGAGAATAATTATACCGCAGAAGTCCACCCACTGGAGTGAAGGTTCTGAGCCCCACGTCAGGCTTCCCAATCTGGGGGTCCAGCAACAGGAGGAGGAATTCCCAGAGAATCAGACTTTGAAGGCAAGTGGGATTTGATTGCAGGACTTCAACAGGACTGGGGGAAACAGAGACTCCACTCTTGGAGGGCACACACAAAGTAGTGTGCACAACAGGGCTCAGGGGGAAGGAGCAGTGACCCCAGGGGAGACTGAACCAGACCTACCTGCTAGTGTTGGAGGGTCTCCTGCAGAGGCAGGGGGTAGCTGCGGCTCACTGCAGGGACCAGGACACTGGCACCAGAAGTTCTGGGGAGTACTCCTTGGTGTGAGCCCTCCTGGAGTCCCCCATTAGCCCCACCAAAGAGCCTGTAGGCACCAGTGCTGGGTTGCCTCAGGTCAAACAACCAACAGGGAGGGAACTCAGCCTCACCCATCAGCAGAGAAGCGGATTGAAGTTTTAGTGAGTTCTGCCAACCAGAGCAACACCTAGCTCTACCCACCACCAGTCCCTCCCACCAGGAAGCTTGCACAAGCCTCTTAGGTAGCCTCATCCACCAGAGGGCAGATAGCAGAAGCAAGAAGAACTACAATCCTGCAGCCTGTGGAACGAAAACCACATTCACAAAAAGACAGACAAAATGAAAAGGCAGAGGACTATGTACCAGATGAAGGAACAAGATAGAACCCCAGAAAAACAACTAAATGAAGTGGAGATAGGCAGCCTTCCAGAAAAAGAATTCAGAATAATGATAGTGAAGATGATGCAGGACCTCGGGCAAAGAATGGAGGCAAAGATCGAGAAGATGCAAGAAATGTTTAACAAAGACCTAGAAGAATTAAAGAACAAACACCTAGAAGAATTAAAGAACAAACAAACAGAGATGAACAATAAAATAACTGAAATGAAAAATACACTAGAAGGAATCAATAGCAGAATAACTGAGGCAGAAGAACTGATAAGTGACCTGGAAGACAGAATAGTGCAATTCACTGCCATGGAACAGAATAAACAAAAAAGAATGAAAAGAAATGAAGACAGCCTAAGAGACCTCTGGGACAACATTAAACACACCAACATTTGCAATACAGGGGTCCCAGAAGGAGAAGAGAGAGAAAGGACCTGAGAAAAAATTTGAAGAGATTATGGTCAAAAACTTCCCTAACATGGGAAAGGAGATAACCAAGTCCAGGAAGCTCAGAGAGTCCCAGGCAGGATAAATCCAAAGAGAAACACACCAAGACACATAGTAATTAAATTGACAAAAATTAAAGACAAACAAAAATTATTAAAAGCAACAAGGGAAAAATGACAAATAACGTACAAGGGAACTCCCATAAGGTTAAAAGCTGATTTCTCAGCAGAAAATCTACATGCCAGAAGGGAATGGCATGATATATTTAAAGTGATGAAAGGGAAGAACCTACAACTAAGATTACTCTACCCAGCAAGGATCTCATTCAGATTCAACTGAGAAATCAAAAGCTTTACAGACAAGCAAAAGCAAAGAGAATTCAGCACCACAAAACCAGCTCTACAACAAATGCTAAGGAACTTCTCTAAGTGGGAAACAGAAGAGAAGAAAAGGACCTGAAAAAACAAACCCAAAACAATTAAGAAAATAGTAATAGGAACATACATATTGATAATTACGTTAAATGTGAATGGATTAAATGCTCCAACCAAAGGCCACAGGCTCGCTGAATGGATATAAAAACAAGACCGATCTATATGCTGTCTACAAGAGACCCACTTCAGACCTAGGGACACATACAGACTGAAAGTGAGGGGATGGAAAAAGATATTCCATGCAAATGGAAATCAGAAGAAAGCTGGAGTAGCAATACTCATATCAGGTAAAATAGACTTTAAAATAAAGAATGTTGCAAGAGACAAGGAAGGACACTACATAATGATCAAGGGATCAATCCAAGAAGATATAATAATTATAAATATATATGAACCCAACATAGGAGCACCTCAATACATAAGGCAAATGCTAACAGCTATAAAATAGAATATCGACAGTAACACTATAATAGTGGGGGACTTTAACACCTCACTTCTACAAACGGACAGATCAACCAGACAGAAAATTATTGACAAAACATAAGCTTTAAATGACAAAATAGAGCAGATAGATTTACTTATAGGACATTCCATCCGAAAACAGCAGATTACACTTTCTTCTCAACTACACACGGAACTTTCTCCAGGATAGATCACATCTTGGGTCACAAATCAAGCCTCAGGAAATTTAAGAAAATTGAAATCATATCAAACATCTTTTCCTACCACAACACTGTGAGATTAGAAATCACTTACAGGGAGAAAAACTTAAAAAACACAAACACATGGAGGCTAAACAATATGTTACTAAATAACTAAGAGATCACTGAAGAAATCAAAGAGGAAATCAAAAATACCTAGAGACAGATGACAATGAATACACGACAATCCAAAACCTATGGGACGCAGCAAAAGCAGTTCTAAGAGGGAAGTTTATAGCAATGCAATCCTACCTCTAGAAACAAGAAAAATCTCAAACAACCTAACCTTACACCTAAAGGAACTAGAGAAAGAAGAACAAACAAAACCGAGAGTCAGTAGAAGGAAAGAAATGATAAAGATCAGAGCAGAAATAAATGAATTAGAAACAAAGATCAATCAAACTAAAAGCTGGTTCTTTGAGAAGATAAACAAAATTGATAAACCTTTAGCCAGACTCATCAAGAAAAAGAGGGAGAGGACTCAAATCAATAAAGTTAGAAATGAAAAAGGAGAAGTTACAGCGACACTGCAGAAATACAAGGCATCATAAGAGACTACTACAAGCAACTCTATGCCAATAAAATGGAGAACCTGGAAGAAATGGACAAGTTCTTAGAAAGGTATAACCTTCTGAGACTGAACCAGGAAGAAATAGAAAACATGAACAGACCAATCACAAGTAATGAAATTGAAAGTGTGATTAAAAATCTTCCAACAGAAAAGTCCAGGAACAGGCATCCCTGGTGGCGCAGTGGTTGAGAGTCCGCCTGCCGATGCAGGGGACACGGGTTCGTGCCCCAGTCCGGGAAGATCCCACATGCCGCGGAGCTGCTGGGCCCTTGAGCCATGGCCACTGAGCCTGTGCTCCGCAACAGGACAGGCCACAACAGTGAGAGGCCTGCGTACCGAGAAAAAAAAAAAAAAAGTCGAGGACCAGATGGCTTCACAGGTGAATTATATCAAACATTTAGAAAAGAGCTAACACCCATCCTTCTCAAACTCTTCGAAAATAATTGCAGAGGAAGGAGCACTCCCAAACTCATTCTCTGAGGCCACCATCACCCTTATACCCAAACCAGACAGAGTTACTACAAAAACAAAATTACAGACCAATATCACTGATGAATATAGATGCAAAAATCCTCAACAAAATACTAGCAAGCAGAATCCACCAATACATTAAAAGGATCATACAACATAATCAAGTGGGATTTATCCCAGAGATGCAAGGATTCTTCAGCATACGTAAATCAGTCAATGTGATACCCCATATTAACAAATTGAAGAATAAAAACCATGTGATCATCTCAATAGATGCAGAAAAAGCTTTTGACAAAGTTCAACACACATTTATGATAAAAACTCTCCAGAAAGTGGGAATAGAGGGAACCTACTTCAACAGAATAAAGGTCATATACGACAAACCTACAGGAAACATCACTCTCAATGGTGGAAACTAGAAAGCATTTCCTCTAAGATAGGGAACAAGACAAGGATGTCCACTCTCGCCACTATTATTTAACGTAGTTCTGGAAGTCCTAGCCATGGCAATCAGAGAAGAAAAAGAAATAAAGGAATACAAATTGTAAAAGAAGAGTAATACTGTCACTGTTTGCAGATGACATGATACTATACATAGAGAATCCTAAAGATATACCAGAAAACTGCTAGAGATAATCAGTGTATCTTGTAAAGTAGCAGGATACAAAATTAAGGCACAGAAATCACTTGCATTCCTATACACTAACAACAAAATGTCTGAAAGAGAAATTAAGGAAACACTCCCATTTACCATTGCAACAAAAAAGAATAAAACACCTAGGAATAAACCTACCTCAGGAGGTAAAACACCTGTACTCAGAAAACTATAAGACACTGATGAAAGAAATCAAAGATGACACAAACAGATGGAAAAATATACCATGTTCTTGGATTGGAAGAATCAATATTGTGAAAATTACTATATTACCCAAAGCAAGCTACAGATTCAGTGCAATCCCTATCAAATTACCAATGGCATTTTTTACAGAACTAGAACAAAAAAATCTTAAAATTTGTAAGGAGACACAAAATACCCCGAATACCCAAAGCAATCCTGAGGGGAACAAAACGGAGCTGGAGGAATCAGACTTCCTGACTTCAGACTATACTACAAAGCTACAGTAATCAAGACAATATGGTACTGGCATAAATACAGAAATATAGATCAATGGAACAGGATAGAAAGCTCAGAAATAAACACAAACACCTATGGTCAATTAATCTACAACAAAGGAGACAAGAACATATGATGGAGAAAAGATAGTCTCTTCAATAAGTGGTGCTAGGAAAACTGGACAGCTACATGTAAAAGAATGAAATTAGAACACTCCCAAACACTGTACATAAAAATAAACTCAAAATGGATTAAAGACCTAAATGTAAGACCAGATACTATAAAACTCTTAGAGGAAAACATAGGAAGAACACTTTTTGACATGAATCACAGCAAGATCTTTTTTGACCTACCTCCTAGAGTAATGAAAATAAAAACAAAAATAAACAAATGGGACCTAATGAAATGTAAAAGCTTGTGCAAAGCAAAGGAAACTATACACAAGACAAAAAGATAACCCTCAGAATGGGAGAAAATATTTGCAAATGAATCAATGGACAAAGGATTAATCTTGAAAATATATAAACAGCACATGCAGCTCAATATTAAAAAAAAAACAACCCAATCCAAAAATGGGCAGAAGACCTAAATAGACATTTCTCCACAGAAGACATCCAGATGGCCAGGAGGCACATGAAAAGATCGTCAACATCACTAATTATTAGAGAAATGCAAATCAAAACTACAATGAGGTATCTCCTCACACTGGTTAGAATGGGCGTCATCAGAAAATCTACAAGCAACAAATGCTGGAGAGGGTGTGGAAAAAAGGGAACCCTCTTGCACTGTTGGTGGGAAAGTAAATTGATACAGACACTATGGAGAACAGTATGGAGGTTCCTTAGAAAACCAAAAATAGAATTACCATATGACCCAGCAATCTCACTACTGGGCATATACCCAGAGAAAACTATAATTCCAAAAGACACATGCACCCCAATGTTCTTTGCAGCACTATTTACAATAGCCAGGTCATGGAAGCAACCTAAATGCCCATTGACAGGGGAATGGATAAAGAAGATGTGGTACATATATACAATGGAATATTACTCAGCCAAAAATGGAACAAAATTGGGTCTTTTGTAGAGACGTGGATGGACCTAGAAGCGGTCATACAGAGCGAAGTAAGTCAGAAAGAGAAAAGCAAATATCGTATCATGTATGTGGAATCTAGAAAAACGGTACAGATGAATCGGTTTGCAAGGCAGAAATAGAGACACAGATGTAGAGAACAAACATATGGGCACCAAGGGGGGAAAGCTGGGGGTGGTGGTGGTGGTGATGGGAGTGGTGGGATTAATTGGGAGATTGGGATTGACATATATACACTAATATGTATAAAATAAATAAGTAATAAGAACCTGCTGTATAAAAAAAGAAATAAAATTCAAAAAAAATGTATCAGTTGTTGAAGAAAAAAAAAAAAGAGTCTTACAAGGAGGAGACAGCCAATCTAGGACTATCACAATGTGAGGGGACTGTGGGAAAGGCCTTCCAAGCCAAGGATATCTGTCTGAGCTATAGCCTGCTGTGTTCTTCCTTCCTGCCTCCTGACTTTCTTACTGACCTGTCTGAAATCCATATATTCTCAGAAATATTGCTGCCTCTGATTTCTGGGTAAATGACACAGTGGATACTAGAGTAGACAGGTTTCATGAAGGCCATTGCTTCTCTTTGAACCATTCTGTCTTTACTGTCTCTGAGCCAGGTTCATGGTGGTCCTAAGTGTTTGTTGTCTGAAGCATGCATGGCCAGGTGGTCCAGCCTAAAGGTTCTGCTCTATAAAGTGTGGACATAGTGCCCACCGAGTGGGCACTATGTTATAGGTCCCCATTTGCCTTTCACGTGTAACAATTAAATAGCTTCACGGCAGCCTGGTTGCCAGCAGGCTCACACCCCATTGCAGTATAATCACATCTAATCTCATTGAGCTGTGCTCAAAGTAGCTATGATTGGTGGTTTTATCCAAATCAATAAAGACAGTTTCTATATATTGATTATCATACAGAGTATAAAATCATCATCAGTTACCTGGAAAAGAGAAGCAGGCTGCCAAGGGAAATGGTCAGATATTCCGTTTGAACAGGGGAGGGAAGGGGGAGGCGGAACCAGTGAATTTTAAGGTAATAGTATCAAATTACCTGAAAATGCACACAGTATATTCTTGTAATTTGCAACAACAGAGAGCCCAGAAATAGGTCAATCATCTAAGTGAGTCTTCCAAGTTTTTCTCTTGGTGATGCACTGAGCCAGCTTGCATTAGCAGTCTTAAAGGGGCTGGGGCCAACCAAGACAGAGAGGGCTGTGGAGCTCCTTCCTTCTTGCACTTTATAACTCATAGTGGTACCTTTTCAGTCAGACATGGCTCCACCCAGTTTCTTGTATCCAGTTAACTATCCACAGAGATTCTCAGCCACTGTCATGAGTGACTATGGGAAGAGTAATGAGCGGGAAGGTGACTGGACCAGTCCGTCTGATCCTGGGGCAGAGAGTGGAGACGCTCACTTCCAAAATGAGTTGGAAGGCATTTTTCTGCAATGGCCTTCCGGAAAGGAAGAAGGAAGGAATCTGCCCATTTCTAAAGGTTACATTTCTAACCACAGAATTGAAAATGAACTGGTTCTGTTATTTATTGCAAGACGAAGCTCATTATTCTTCTTTCTAGCAAATATTGAAACAAAAATTGCATTAAATGATTCAATATCATTCATGAAAAACACAGTACAAAGAAGACAATCCATTCATAATCTTTTTATTGCAACATATTAAGACTGGTCTTGGGTAATTCTTGAGCCCAGTTTCCTCTTCTGTTAAACGGAGATGGCAGTGATGACAACATCTTCCACATAGGGCTTTTTCGAGGAATTTAGATATATATATATAAAAGAAGAAGAAGAAATAGATGGAACTCAACAAATAAGTACAGAATTTCCCTTTAGAAATTATTTATGTGAGTTCTCTTAAAGTTTTTATCCATATAACTATATCATTTTTATACAGCTATGATTATTACAGAAATATCACTGGTATCTCCTTTAATTTTTCCCCCTAGTTCTTTCTTCATAAATATGCCATTGTAAGAGCTGCATAAAATTCTGTTAAATGGGTATTTATTTAATTCATCTCCTGTTGTGAGATATTATCTTTCTATGATAGATATTTCAGTCAATGTCTCTGCTACAAGGATTGTTCTTCCTTTTGGATTAATTTCTCAATATAATGTGAAGTGGGGTTTTGGGGTCAAAGGTATTGTGATACCATAGGCACTGGAAGTAGAAAGGCTTAACCTGGCAGGGAAACCATAACAATAGTCTTATTAGGGGAATAACAGTCAAAGCCAAAGTTAGTTTGCAATGCAAGAGTATTAGATAGAAAATCAGTACAGTTTCCATTTTATAGGTGAAAAAACCCTGAAAATTTGGAGAGGATATTTAAGAATAGAATAGACACATAAAACAGTCAAGAAATAGAGTAAAGGCCTTCACGTACTATGATGTTGTTGAGGACAAGTAGGTTGGTCAACAATATTCTTGCATGTTCTGAACTGGACGGCTATACCATAGCAGTGGAGGAGGGACCAAAGTGTGAGAGAGGAGGGAACAGGTGGTGGCTTGATGGAATAGAATTTGCAACTGGCTGACTCTTAATGAAGATTAATTGTGGCATGTCCATTAATGATCCCCAGGTTTTTATCTCTAAAAGTGGAGGATCTCAGCGCTCCCATTTCATGTGATGGTTGCATGGGATTTCTGCTAGGTAAAGATTGACTTCCATTGTTCCTTTCAAGGAGGCAGAGATGGGGGACAGATTTTAACCTTCACCTATTGGATTTTATTTAACTTAATTATTGCAATTATAATTAAGCATGAGTTCCCAGGGAATTTTTGGTTTCTGAATAATGACTAAAGTTTTAATATTTTGGAATAGCAATTAATAAACAGGACAAAATTAGCAGAATAAATGAAGAGAATAGAATGGGATCACCAAAAGCTAGGTTTTTTGGGTTTTTTTTTTTGCCTTTGATTACATTTGTCTTTATAAACTAAAGTTTTCCCTGATGGCAGTATTCAGTACAAAGCTAGAAAGTGGGTAGTCCTCCAAGTATATGGTTACAAAGAAATAAGGCACAGCCATAGCTGCTGAATTGCTGCTACCAGGCCCGGGGGTCCATCCTTAGTCCCTACAGAGAAAGGAGTGTACATTTTCCCTGGATTATGAAATCTACTGCCATGACTTCAGTTATACTCTCTATATAAGTGACTCCAGTGTCCCCATCTCCAGCTAAGACCTCTCTCAAGTTCCAGACTGGTAGGGATGCCCATGTACCCGCTTCTCCAATTGGATATCCTTGAGCATCTGTAATTCAACTAAACTTTTTCTCCTCCTTCATATCTCATCTGCTGCCCCATCATACCCTTAACTTCATTGCAAGTGCTTCTTCCCTATCTTTGAAGTTTCCATGAATGGCTCTATCCTCCACCCAGTCACCCAGCCAGACCAGGGATTTATCCTTCTCTCCTTCCTCCCTCTTATGTTCAAGCCATCATCAATTTACCCACTTTTAACTGCCGAGTGTCCCTGGGATTCACCCCCTCCTCTCAACCTCTGTAATGTCTGCTCTGGGTTATTCCCTTACAGTCTCTGGCCTGGGCCAGGCCAACAGCTTCTTCAGTGGCCTCCCTGTTTCCAAGACTTGACTCCTTTCAATGTATCTTTGCTTTGCTGCTGAAATTAATATTGTAATAAACAAAGGTGACCGTGTCACTTCCTTGCTTAAACTTTTTCAATGATTTCACATATAATGCTAGGAAATCAGTACATAACATGCACGTGTGTGCGTAAAGGAGTGAATGAGTATAAGATACTGACAGAACACCTTAACTTACAGGACCCTTCATGAACTGCCTCTGCCTCCATTTCTAGCCATATTTCCTGCAATGTCTAACCCACTACTTTAGATACTAGTAGTTTCAGAAATACGCCGTATTGCTTCACTTCTCTGGACAGGCCTGGAAAGCTCTTCCTCATTTGGATAACTTTCAGACTTCCTTTGGGACTCAGCTTGTGTGTCACTTCCTCTGGTTCACCATTTATAATTCAGTTTTCCTCAAACACTTAATTATCCTACTGTGTGCCAGGAACTGTGTTAGGCACTGGGACCAAAATGGCAGATTAGATCATCTCTGCCCTCAAGAGAGGAGGGAACAGACAAGTGAGGAGACAGACATGGAAACAAATAAGCATCATTCATTCACTGAAAGAAGAACTATGAAGAATGCAAGGAAATGGTGAACAGGAAAAAGGGGAAATACAATGTTTAGTTTATCAACTCTACCTGTAGAAATTGAGGGCTTGGTGGTAAAAAATTCCAAGCAAATGGGCCAATATGTGCAAAAACTTTTTTTTTTCTTTTTAAAAAAATGATTTTATTTTGAAACAGTTATGCAAAAACTTGAAAGGGACTGGAGGGGTGATGTTATGGGTTGAATTGTGTCCCCCAAAATTCATATGTTGAGGTCCAAATCCCCAGCACCTCAGAATGTGACCTTATTTGGAAACAGGATCTTTACAGAGGTGACCAAGTTAAACTGAGGTCGCTAGAGTAGACCCTAATCCATATTGACCGGTGTCCTTCTAAGAAGAGGACAGTTGGACACAGACACATAGAGAGGGATAAGAGTGTAAAGACACAGGGAGAATACAATCATCTACAAGCCAAGGAGAGAGGCCTGGAACAGATTCATCCCTCATGGCCCTCAGAAGGAATCAGTACCTTGATCTCGAACTTCTAGCCTCCAGAATTTGTAAGACAATACATTTCTGTTGTTTAGCCATCCAGTCTGTGGTCCCTTGTTACAGAGGCTTTAGTAAACTAATACAGATGGTAATTTCTTTGGGTTTGAAGACGGTAAGAATGGGCAGAGTTAAGAACAATTATGGGAAGTCTCATGTGACACACTGAGGTTTCCTTTTCCAATTGAAGTTTGGAAATTTATTTTGTCAGTGATGAGAGCAGTGAAGACAATTAAGCAATTTAAGACTGAATTGGAGAAAATCCATTCTGGTGGCTGGGCAGGGGAGGGGTCAGGGGTGGAGAAGCATGGGGAATGGTTGACTATAAAACAGCTGTGGCAGTAGTTCAGATGGGAGGGCTGAGAGCTTGGCCCAAGGCAGTGGCTGAAGGTTGGAGGAGATGAAACAGTATGAAAAAATTTAGGAGGGAACATTGGTGGGACTCAGGGACTTGACCAGATGTGTGAGTGAGTGGCACTGCCAAATCGCTTTAATTGCATTTGTCTTTTAATTAATATTATGTGGGACTAAAGAAGCCTATGCCTGAAAGTACAAATAAACAAGACAAGTCAAAGAAGAATCTGATACAGACAATCATACGCTTCCTCCCGAAGACTCCAGCCCTAATTCAGACATCATGGCACACTCCAGACACTTGGAGGTCATAATCCTAATGCTTCAGTATTAAAGAACAATTGGAACTTACTAAAATTGATTATGTATAAAACCTACAAACAGATGAAACTGTTAAAAGAAGCTACCAAGAGAATAAAGAAAACGTCATTGGACTTCCTTCTGGAGACAGCAAAGAACATTCTTCTTCCCTTTCTCCCTTCATCCTTTCCTTCTTTCCCTCTTTCTTCCTTTCAACAAATAATTCCTGAGCTCCAACTTCATGTGGGGTGCTACATTAAATGCTGCGGTACACAGAGAACAAACAAAGCTTTGTCAGAGGAACTTATGATTTACTGGAGGAGAGACGTATAAACCCAGAATCACAGTCTAGTGTAGTAAGAGCTGTAGGCACTGTGAGCTGCTTAGCAATGCCTGCTGTGATTGAAGGAACTAGGAAAGACTTCCCAGAAGTGGTGACTCGAGCTAGATCTTGAAGGCAATAGGGAAGGGCTCAAAGTGTGGGAGAGGGTGGTGTCTTCAAGGAAATGTGCACAGTTGTGTGGCTGCTGATTGAGGCCATCTCAGGGCAGACAGAAGCCACATGAAGTGGCTGGAAGGACAGCCTAGAGGTCTGAGCTTGCAAGCCGAACATTTTGCCACTGAAATCACCAGTATGGACAACACCATGGCACCAGAAAACTTTTTTTTTTTGCTTGGAGTATAAGTTGATTTACAGTGTTGTGTTAGTTTCTGATGTATAGCAAAGTGATTCAGTTATGCACATATATATGTATATATATATTCCTTTTCATATTCTTTTCCATTATAGTTTAGCGCAAGATACTGAATATAGTTCCCTGTGCTATACAGTAGGTCCTTGTTGTTTATTTTATACACAGTAGTTTGTATCTGCCAATCCTAAACTCCTAATTTATACCCCTCCCTTCCCCCTTTGGTAATCAGAAGTTTGTTGTCTATGTCTATAGGTCAGGTTCGTAAATAAGTCCATTTGTATCATGTTTTAGAGTCCACGTATAAGTGATATCATATGATATTTGTCTTTCTCTGTTGGACTTACTTCACTTAGTATGTTAATCCCTAGGTCCATCCATGTTGCTGCAAATGGCATTATTTCATTCTTTTTAATGGCTGAGTAATATTCCATTGTATGTATGTACCACATCTACTTTATCCATTCATCTGTCAGTGGACATTTAGGTTGTTTCCATGTCTTAGCTATTGTGAATAGTGCTGCTATGAACCTCAGGGTGCATGTATCTTCCTGAATTAGAGTTTTCTCTGGATATATGCCCAGGAGTGGGATTGCTGACACCAGAAAAATTTTTTGTTGTTAACATCTTTATTGGAATATAATTGCTTTATGATGTTGTGTTAACTTCTGCTGTATAACAAAGTGAATCAGCTATATGCATACGTATATCCCCATATCCCCTCCCTCTTGCGTCTCCCTCCCACCCTCCTTATCCCACCTCTCTAGGTGGACACAAAGCACCGAGCTGATCTCCCTGTGCTATGCAGCTGCTTCCCACTAGCTAGCTATTTTACATTTGGTAGTGTATATATGTCAGTGCTACTCTCTCACTTCGTCCCAGCTTACCCTTCCCCCTCCCCATGTCCTCCATTCTCTATGTCTGAGTCTTTATTCCTGTGCTGCCCCAGGCTCATCAGAACCATATTTTTTTTAGATTCCATATATATGTTTTAGCATACGGTATTTGTTTTTCTCTTTCTGACTTACTTCACTCTGTATGACAGTCTCTAGGTCCATCCACCTCACTACAAATAACTCAATTTCGTTTCTTTTTATGGCTGAGTAATATTCCATTGTATATATGTGCCACATCTTATTTATCCATTCATCTGTCGATGGACACTTAGGTTGCCTCCATGTTCTGGCTATTGTAAATAGAGCTGCAGTGAACGTTGTGGTACATGACTCTTTTTGAATTATGGTTTTCTCAGGGTATATGCCCAGTAGTGGGATTGCTGTGTTGTATGGTAGTTCTATTTTTAGTTTTTTAAGGAACCTCCATGCTGTTCTCTATAGTGGCTGTATCAATTTACATTCCCACTAACTGTGCAAGAGGGTTCCCTTTTCTCCACACCCTCTCTAGCATTAACTGTTTGTAGATTTTTTTTTTTTTTTTTTTTTTGCAGTACGCAGGCCTCTCACTGTTGCGGCCTCTCCCGTTGCAGAGCACAGGCTCCAGACGCACAGGCTCAGAGGCCATGGCTCACAGGCCCAGCTGCTCCATGGCATGTGGGATCTTCCCAGACTGGGGCACAAACCCGTGTCCCCTGCATTGGAAGGTGGACTCTCAACCACTGCGCCACCAGGGAAGCCCTGTTTGTAGATTTTTTGATGGCCATTCTGACCGGTGTGAGGTGGTACCTCATTGTAGTTTTGATTTGCATTTCTCTAATGATTAGTGATGTTGAGCATCCTTTCATGTGTTTGTTGGCAATCTGTATATCTTTGGAGAAATGTCTATTTAGGTCTTCTGCCCATTTTTGGATTGGGTTGTTTGTTTTTTTGATATTGAGCTGCATGAGCTGCTTGTGTATTTTGGAGATTAATCCTTTGTCAGTTGCTTCATTTGCAAATATTTTGTCCCATTCTGAGGATTGTCTTTTTGTCTTGTTTATGGTTTCCTTTGCTGTGCAGAAGCTCTTAAGTCTCATTACGTCCCATTTGTTTGTTTTTGCTTTTATTTCCATTTCTCTAGGAGGTGGGTCAAAAAGAATCTTGCTGTGGTTTATGTCGTGGAGTGTTCTTCCTATGTTTTCCTCTAAGAGTTTTAGAGTGTCTGGTCTTACATTTAGGTCTCTAATCCATTTTGAGTTTAGTTTTTTTATGGTGTTAGGGATAACATGTTAGGGATAACATCTTTTACATGTAGCTGTCCAGTTTTCCCAACACCACTTATTGAAGAGGCTGTCTTTTCTCCATTGTATACTCTTGCCTCTTTTATCAAAGATAAGGTGACCATATGTGCATGGGTTTATCTCTGGACTTTCTATCCTGTTCCATTGATCTATATTTCTGTTTTTGTGCCAGTACCATACTGTCTTGATTATTGTAGCTTTGTAGTATAGTCTGAAGTCAGGGAGCTTGATTCCTCCAGCTCCGTTTGTCTTTCTCAAGAGCTGAGCAACCTTCTTAAAGGCTCTGCTGTTAACTTTTGTGTAAGACAGCATTACATGGTGGAAAAGCTGTAGAATTTGTATATTAGTTGTTGCCCAGTGATGCACCAGCCTTACATCCTGTTAAGTTTCTGTGTTTCTCTTAGCCTTCTTTGCTTCCTTAGAAGTCCTCGTACACTAGCCTTTGATTAACCTTTTCTTGGGAAAGCTGCAGCCACGTGGACTCAGGGGTTCCATAGTAAAAGTACACATACAATGAGAGGGAAAGAGAGTGGACTCCAGTCTCTTCAGGGGTGGATGCCAGAGCCACCAGCTGGAGTTGCAATGAAAGCTTTGGGGGAATTAGAGCATGGCTACCACCAGCTTCCTGGGTGAAGTAAAGGATTTAGAAAATCAAAGTTCTCCAGTCAGTAGCCTTTGGCTCCAACAGGGCCATTCTACTCAAAAGGCACACCCAGGCATGGAAAATCACAGACTAGAAGAATCATAGGGCACCAGTACAAGAAGGAACCTTGTAGATCATTGAGTCAAATTCCCACATTGCACAGAGGAGAAACCAGGACTGGGAGATTCTAGGGGGGCTCAGCTAATCAAGCATCATTAAGCACCTCTTTAATCCCCTTTATTAGGAACTTTATTAGTGGAAACCTGGTGTTGGAAAAAAGCTTATTTCGCCTGAGCAATTGGTTTGTTCCTTGTCTTTTGGGCATGGAAAACATAATTACCGTTAGTATTACCAGGTAAGATACAGGAAGCCCAGATAAAGTTGAATTTCTGGTGAACAATAAATATTTATTTTGTATAAATATGTCTCAAATATCATATGGGACAACTTACACTAAAGTTATTCATTTTTTAAAAACAAATTCAAATTTAACTTGGCATCAAATTATTATTATTATTATTACTATTATTATTATTATTTTGCGGTATGCGGGCCTCTCACTGCTGTGGCCTCTCCCGTTGCGGAGCACAGGCTCTGGACGCACAGGCACAGCGGCCATGGCTCATGGGTCCAGCCGCTCTGCGGCACACGGGATCCTCCTGGACCGGGGCACGAACCCGTGTACCCTGCATCGGCAGGCGGACTCTCAACCACTGCGCCACCAGGGAAGCCCCTATTATTATTTTTTTAGCAACCCTAATCATAGTGTCATTTCATGTATCACCATTGCCTCCTAATAGGACTTTATGGTGTGCACTTAACTTTATCTTTCCTTCCCATTTGTTTGTGTTCCCTTCACCTTCTTTTGTTTATTAAAAAAAATCAAATTGTTATAAGTATCTCAGTAAGCCATATCAAAAACTTTGCTTTTATATGATTTAAAAAAAGAACAACACAAGATTAAGTAATTATTAAGGGCCAGACTTTGTACTGTATCCTGCAGATGTTAATGTGAGTAATAATTGCTATTTGATCTCAAAAACCCTAATCGTGTGGAGGAGATAGTCATTCATGTAAACAATGATAATGTAGAGAAATGAATGATGAATATGGCCCAAGGTCACATAGCTAGTTGGTGGCAGAGCTAAGGTGTATTTCATCATGCTATATTCCATGTAGTTGGCTAGCTGACAACTCTTTCTTACACATGTCTACCTGTAAATGCCTATAGGACAGTGCAGAGGACACTGGCTTTCTCAGAACTCATCCTTTTTCTGGAAGTAGCACCCCCTTTGGGGGCAAAATTGCTCCCCCTCTTACTTAAACTTTGTAATATGAATAGGAGTTAACAATCAGAGAACTTGTCCTCCACAGTCTTGGGTGATTGCTTCAGAGTGTGGACACATGATCCAAGCCAGGCCCGAGTCCTTCCCCAGGAATTTCCAAATCGGAAAAGGCAAAAGCCAGTCCCTCTCTGGTGGCAAAGAAGCAAATATAAGTATCAGCCATATTGTCTGCTGTGTCGACAAAGCCTGGCTGAGCACATACAGGTAATATGCAGAGAGCAGCAGAGACAAGAGATGAGATAGCTCTTGTAACAAGTGAGTTTTTAATTTCAGCTGTTCTCAGAGCTCAGCTGCAAATCTGCTTAATCCTTTTAGCCTAAAATAATTTGAATTGTGTTCTGTCACTTGCAATCAAAAGGGCTGGAGTTAATAGAGATGGTTTGAGTTGAATAGCATTATCATCTCCCCAACTCCTAAACCATAAAGGGGCACCAGAGTGGGCTTTTGGAATTCTGTGGCTCAGAGCACAGTTTATACACAGAGCTGCTGATTCTGCCTCCAAACAGTGAAGAAAACCTCCTGACCTTCTAAAGACTCTGCCCAAACCAGTGTTTTCCCGACCTGCTTCCATGATGCCCTCAAAATTCTTTCACTTATGACAAGGTTGTATCCAGCAAAATCAAACAGCACTGCAATGGGTCGATGCTGAAGAGCTAAGCTGACCTCAAGATCTCTAAACTAGTTTCATGCTGCTGTTATAACTGCTTTGATTTTAAAGATGCGGACATTGAAACCCAGAGAGGAAAAGTAGGTTATTCAAATTCATACATATTTGGCTAGGTGTATTCTAGAATCTATGTCTTGCCAATTAGAACATTGCATCTTTCCAAGATGCTCGCTCTTAATGGCTGGTATCATTCATTGAGGATCCTCAATGTGGAAAGAAAGTGTAGATTGTGATGAACATAAAAAGAGCAAGAACTTTTCAGGCTATATGGTTGTGTATTTAAATGAAACGGTCATTTGGGGGAGAAAAACCGGGAACGTTGTTAAGACATAATATTCATTTGAGCATCTCCATTTTGGGTACACATCACAGTCATTTGTGAAACTTTTCAAAAAGAAAGATTTTGGGGTTTCCTCCACTCACACCAAGATCTACTGAGTCAGAATGTTTGGGAGGTGGGTGTCAGATTTTATATATTTAAAGATCTCCAAAGATAATTTCGGATTGAACTGATCTGAGGACCAGCATTTGGCATTACTAATATAGATTTTTTGGTCTATATCATCTATTATTTTATTAACAACACTTAGGAAAAAAACCTCTGTTAGGTGTATTGATGTAAAATCAACACAACTGTTTATACAACCAACGTAGACCTGCTATTTAAACAATGCTATAACCCACTCGGTCAACAAATATTTACTACTTCCCTACGAGTTGCTGGGTTCTGTGCTAGACTCTTGGATTCAAAGATGAGTCGGATGGAAACCCTGCCCTCAAGGAGCCTAGAGGGGGAGATAACACATGTTCAAATGAGGTTGGGATGTCAGAGCACCATGGGTGAGTGTTCCAGGGAAGAAGTTGGAGAGAATTAGGCAGAGCTTTGTGGAAGAATATTTGAACAGGGTCCTGAAAGCCAGGTAGGATTTGGATTAACAGATGAGAGGACTCAAGTCAGACAGAGGAAAAAGCATTAGCCTGGGAGCAGGGAGATAATAGCAATAATTATGATGATAGTTATAATAATAAAGCAGCAAGCAATTTTTGAGAGCTTGCCATATGTACCAGTTACTTTTATAAGTGCTTTACATGGTCATCTCTTAATCTTCACCACAAAGCAATGAAGTAGGTCGTTCTGTTATTCCCACTATACAGCTGAGAAAACTGAGTTCATGGTAGATTTGGTAACTCGCCTAAGGTCCTGCCTAAGTTCAAATAAATTAGGTGGTGGAAGAGGGGCATTTCTATTTTGTTCTATATTTGTTTGTGGAATGAATAGATATTTTAATTCAACACCTTCATTTCACAGATGAGGAAACTGAGGCTCAGAGAGGTCAAAGGACCTCCCCAACGTCACCCAGCTGGTTAGTGGCAGAGCCGGGATGAGAGTCATTTTAGTGCGCTTTGTACTATGCCACGGTGCCTGCGTGCACTATGCATGCAGTGTGAGACTGAGTGAGAAGAAAGGGTTAGGATAGCATTTCCTTTTATCATAAAAATTTGGAGGAAATGTGATATCTGGAAAGGTAACTAAATCCAGAGCTGACCCCTAACCAAGCTATAGCTTTTAAATGCGGGAGAACAAATACAAGGAAGAGGAAGTAAGTAAAGCACAGTAGAGTAAACTCATTTTGGACAAACCTTACCTTTGTGTCCTCATCTGTAAAATGAGGAAATTAGATGGTTCTTCCATTTTGGCTATTCTGTGTGATCCTAGGAAGGACTAGAAATAGAGATCATGTCCATGTCTGTCTGTCTGTAGGTTTAATGGCCTGAAATATAGCCAGCAATGGATAATCATGGTCTGTGAAACCTACATCTGGGGGCCACAGGGCAGCTGCTAGATAAACGGAGAGAACAGCATTCTTCGGCTGAGATCTGATTCTACACGTATGGGGCTGAGAAAAATCTCTTTATCCATTTATGGAAACTTCCAGGACCCAATCAGTTTCCTCCTTCCAAACGAAGGGACGTAGCAAGAGAGAGCATCATTTTCTGTGGTGGGAAAGCTGAAGAAAAGACAGAGCAGATCTTGGGTCGAGGCCACCTGGCCTTTTCTGGTTGTTGTTTGTTTTAGCCCAGACAGCATGCCTCACTTGACCCCAGAATCAAAAGCTTTACCCCCTTTAAGTAACAACACAGGTTCACATGTATTCCTTGTGCTGTGCTATATTTTTTTTAATTAAAATAAAAACAATTAAAATATATGAGAGTTGAGGGTTGTTTATAATTCATTTTGATTTATGCCTTTGCAACTAATGCCATCTGTAGCTGCTTTACCTCTTTAGCAGCCTGAGAAGAGCAGGGATCCTGGAAAACATTTTTTTCCACACAGAAGCAATGATTACACTTTGAATTTAAACAGCACCCATTTCTGGAGAGCCTCAGAGAGACCTTGAGAATATTTTTTCATTTCTCATTTTAAGAAGACTGTGAGGCTGGTTAAAGAGGGTCTTTTGCCAGGTAGACAGTTAGACAGTGAGGCAGACAACTAGCCTCCTGATTTCCTGAAAACTTCTCCAGTGAGTCTTTTCATTGCCAAAGTCAAGGTTTTACATGACCCAAGCACTAAAGGACAGTGCTTATTTATTGAGTCCCTGTTCTCTGGTGAAATGCAAAGGCAAGGAAAGTCCTTGCTCTCAAGTTTTGTTTGTTTTGTTTTGTTTTTTTTAATATCAGAGTCAATATTGAGCATAATCAGAGAAGAAATTTATAAATATGGAAAAGGGAAGTCTAGAAAGAAACCTGAGGTGTTAGTTTGTAATTGAAGATGGAATAAATTCATAGCTTTGCTTTGAAATGTCTATCTATCTAGATATAGAAATACACATAGATGTGTATACATGTATGTATATGTATGTGTGTTAATGTATGTATATATGTGCACAAGTTTCTTACCTCTGTCTGCTGAAAGGGCCTAGAAGCAATGCCATTCCCATAGCAATGAGCACACCAGGCCCCCACATCTTGCTTTTCAAGTAGAATTTTCCACTAAAAGGAGTCAAGGCCCCTTGGAAAAAAGGGTTGACTCCAGAGTTGGGGCATGAAAAGTGTAACATGAGCTTCCCAATTTTTGGCAACAGAAAGTAGGAAAGTGCTGGAAGAATATGGGGAGAAGTCAAAAGGAATCAGGGGTTCCTGCTGACCAAATCTAGGACAATTTAAGAATCAAAAGAAATGGTTGTAGCAGATTGCCTCCTGTTGCAGAAAACAGGAATTACTGGGTCTGTCGTGAAGAGAGAGAGAAAGAGGAAGAGAGGGAGAGAAGAGAAAGCTCTTCCTTGTAGTAAAACGCCAACTAATCAATGATAAATGTAGTGAGGATGAGGAAAATAGGGAGTGCTTATCAGGGCAGTGGCTGTTTCAGGCAGGAATTATTAATGAATGCCAAAGCAGGTGAGTGGAGGCTTGTTGAAGTACAAGATATTGGTTAGTTTGGAATATTCTTGCTATAAAATATTTATTAGTCACAAAGATAAATTCCAGAGTGGAGAAACCTGGCAGAAAGCAATTTGGACCACCTGGTTGACCAATTGGGGCTGGTTAGAGTGACATTAGGTACCTCCCCATGGAATGCATTATGAGGAACAGAGCAGCAAGTCTATGATATTTTTGCCAAAAGTACATGCTCTGGGTCTGTTCATGAGGAGACATTGGATGAACCCAGATTGAGAGACATCCTATGGAATGAAAGGCTTATCATCCTGTCAAGTTCAAGAAAGACTGGAAAAGATGGAGGAACTCAAGAGACATAGCAACTAAGTGCAATTCATGACACTGAATTGGATTGTAGACCATAAAGTGAAAAAGGGACACTGTTTAGAGAGAGAAACAGCTGAATGGGACCTGTAGATGATGGTGCTATATTGATGTTGATTACCTGAGTTGAATGGGGACACTGGATTTTGTTGGAAAGGGTCTGTCTCTGTTTTGGGGATATACATATTGATCTCAACAGATTAAAAAAAGAAGAAGAATATTTAATGTGTGTGTGTGTAGGGTGGGGAGCAAAAATACAGCCCAAGGCTGACAACTGAGAAATCTGGGTGAAGAAGATATAAGATCTCTTTGTACTGCTCTTGCAACATTTCTTTTTAATTTTTTTAATTTTTAAATTTATTATCATATCTATTTTATTTAGTTTTTAAATTGAAGTATAGTAACTGTATAGTATTATATAAGTTACAGGTATACAATATAGTGATTCACAACTTTTAAAGGTTATATTCCATTTATAGTTATTATAAAATATATCCTTGTAGCTTCTTTTATACCTAATAATTTGTACCTCTTACTCCTCTACCCCTGTATTTCCCCTCCACCTTCCTCTCCCCATTGGTAGTCACTACTAGTTTGTTCTTTAGATTTGTCATCTGCTTCTTTTTTAAGTTATATTTGGTAGATTGCTGTATTTTTTAGATTTCACATACAAGTGATATACAGTATTTGTCTTTTTCTGTCTGACTTATTTCACTTAGCATAATGCCCTCCAAGCCCATCCATGTTGCTGCAAATAGCAAAGTTTCATTCTTTTTAATGGCTGAGTAGTATTCCATTGTATGTAGACACCACATCTTCTTTATCCATTCATCTGTTAATGGGCACTTAGGTTGCTTTCATATCTTGGCAATTATAAAAACTGCTGCTATGAACATTGGGCTGCATGCATCTTTTCAAATTAGTGTTTTTGGCTTTTTTGGATATATACCCAGGAGTGGAATTGTTGGATCATATGGTAGTTCTAATTTTAGTTTTTTGAGAAACCTCCATACTGCTTTCCACAGTGTGCTCTTGCAACATTTCTAAACATTTAATACTACTAAACAATCAGAGCTAGTATTGTGAGTTCAGATGAAAGTATGCTTCAGTCTGAAGCCTTTCTCATGTCCCCACACCCTAATCGCAAATATAGTCATTAAAAGAATCATTCTCTCTACACCAAGAATTTGTTTATTTATTCAACAAACATTTTCATGTACTTAGTACAAGGTACAAAGTATGGTAGTAGATGATAAGAAAGGTAGAATTAAGCTATGGAGCTCAAAAGTAAGAGATTGTATTTCATTGGGAGGACAGACGAGATTTCATAGAAATGAGGTTTGAGATACGTCTTTAAAGCAGGTTAAAATGCAGTAAGGGAGAACCAGGAAGAAGGCATTCAAAGCAGAGGAAGGAGACAGACAATGACATATAGTTAGGGAAAGAGGAGTGCTGACATCAATACTATTTGGATTATAAGGGGCAGAAACCTATTCAAACTTCTCAAGAACAAAAAGAGACCTTATTGTTTCCTACAAATGAAAAGCATATAAGTAGTCTAGCGTCAGGTATAGTTTGAACCAGGTGCCTACAATATGCCATTGGGACCAGATTCTCCATCTAGAGTGGCTCTGCTTCCCTCTGTATTGACCTAATTCTCAAGTCACCTCTCCCTAGTACTAGCTGCAGTGGAAAGGCGCAAGAATCTTGGTGGAAAAAAGAGTTTTTCTTTCCCAAGAGCTTGGGAAAGAATTACACACCAATTATGCCCCATCGGTGTAGCTTCAGTCTCAGGCCTGTTTCAGAATCAATCACGATAAAAAGAATGGAATACTCTAATTGCCAGGTCTTGCCATTATTCTTTACTGGGGTTGGGGTGGGGTTAGCCCTGAAGAACCACAAGACTGAGAGTTGAAGATTAGCAGTTTTCTAAAGGAAAACTCAAGTGCTGTAACCAGAGAAAGAAAAAATGGGCATGGAGCAATCTAACTCCACCATTGAGTGTTTGGGGAGCACTGACTGGTCCAAACTGACTCTAACATGGGCCATGTTAAAAGAAGAATAGTAATTAAAGTGGGAAGCAATTGTTTGGAAGGTCTTAAATGCTAGACTGAGACCATGGTTCTTACTTTTTTTAACATATATTTTTTAACAAATTTATTATTTTATTTTATTTTATTTTTTGGCTGTGTTGGGTCTTCATTGCTGCGCGTGGGTTTTTCTCTGGTTGTGGCGAGCGGGGACTACTCTTCGTTGCAGTGCATGGGCTTCTGATTGCAGTGGCTTCTCTTGTTGCGGAGCACGGGCTCTAGGGTGCACAGGCTTCAGTAGTTGTGGCACGCGGGCTCAGTAGTGTGGCTCGCGGGCTCTAGAGTGCAGGCTTCAGTAGTTGGGGCTCATGGGCTTAGTTGCTCCACGGCATGTGGGATCTTCCCAGACCAGGGCTCGAACCCATGTCCCCTGCATTGGCAGGCGGATTCTTAACCACTGCGCCCCCAGGGAAGCCCCATGGCTCTTATTTGATGGGTTAGAGCAGGGAGTAGCAAGCTCTTTCTATTAAAAAAAGATGGAAAATGTTTTAGGCTGCAAAGGTGATATCGTCTCTACCACAACTACTCATCTCTGCTGTTGTAGCGTGAAAGCAGCCATGGACAATACATAGAAAAAGAACATGTCTGTGTTCCAGTAAAACTTTATTTCTGAAAATAGATGGTGGTCTGGATCTGGCCTGTGGGCTGTAGTTTATAGATATGTGATTAGAGGAAAAGCCATCTAAAGTTTTGAGCGTACAAATGATATCATCAGAATTATGCCTTGGGAAGAGGCATCCAGGTCCTGGATGGAAAATGGATTAGAGGGAATAGATTGAAAGTGGGAATACAAATTAGGAGGCTGTTGCAATGGTCCAGATGTTTGTACCATGAAGAAACCACAGCTTTTATGAGCCAAATGTACCTGGGAGTTTGGCCTTACAGACTTTAGCTGGCGCACAGCTGGGTCTGTCTGTCCTTAGCTGACCTAGTTTCTCAACATCTTGCCAGTTCAGCCACCTCTGAAATCCTAGCCACCTCTGAAATCCTGTGTCGGAGTTCGTAAATCATCTTGGGAACTTGATTATTCCTTTTCTTTGCTCTACAGTATTTTTGATTTTGAGGACTAAGTCTGTACTATTTGTATGAGACGGAAAAATCAATAGAAAGAGAAAGTTTAATAAAAAAAATACATTCTCCATTGACTTTAATTAACTTGGCCTTAGGTTTACAACTCTGGCAAGTATGGAAAATAGAAAAAAAAAAACCCCAACCTTACATCTCACCCTATACACCAAGCTTTTTAAGACTAAAATCTCAAATTAAAATTCATGTGTATCAGCAATTTATTTGCCAGCAATAAGTGGAAGAAAAAGAATAAGAAAGGAAAGAAAAGCAATTTTCTAGTAGGATCTGACTGAACAGCCTGGCACTTCTGATTCCCACGATAAATGACTGAGTACCAAAATCAGGTCAATGATTTACTGATGTCAGAGAACCTTGCATTTTTCTCAGATGCTCATGGCTTTGCTGTGTTCTTCAGTCTCATGACTCAAGACTCATAGTCTTTAAGACCTGTCTGCTTGTCCCTTCAGCATGGCTGCTTTCTGCTTTAGGGTGGGGTTCTCTTGTGAGGGGGAATGACATGACATGGGTACCTGCCTTCTGCCAGGTGCCTGCAGAGAAAGCCCATAAATTTGCAGACAGTTCATATAACTGTGAGATTTTCCTATCATTTACAGTGACACATGGCTATCTGTAGACATGTACGCTAGTGTAGTACATAAACACACACATACACACACACACACACTCATGCGTATGGGGTGCCACTGCAGTCCATAAACTCACATGTACATTCAATTGCACGATAGGTACATGAATGAACCATTATACCATTATCATAGGTATAGCTTATCTAGACATAATCAAATGAACTGTGTCACACAAATATATACATACTATTTCTATTTCTCTATATGTATATAACATATTTAGACAATAAAAATACACATAAGGCTAAATGCATTTAAGACTAAAAACATAAACATGTCTCTGTGTGTATTCCACATACATGCATAGCATCATCATATTGTACCCATATGCTTTATATGATCTGGTCCCCAGCACCTCTCTGACTATATTCCCTATAATACTCTCCCTCCATCCTTAACATTCCAAGATACTCCTTGCTGTTCCATAATGTCAGGTTACATTCTCACCTCAGGGTCTTTGCACTGATGGCAACTGGAAAACCCTAGCCAGCAGCTATCACATAGACTATTTTCTCACTTTCTATAAGTCTTTGTTCAAACATCAGCTTCTCAATGAAATCTACATAACACTCTATCACTCTGTTTAAAATTGTAACCCACCCACTCCAGCCACATTTCTCATCTCAGTCCATAGTAGCACTTACCTTCTAAGATACCATAAAATTTATTTATTATGTTTACTCTTCAACATTGTGCCCCCCCACCCCAGAATGTAATTTCTAGAAGGGGCAGGGATATTTGTCTGGTGTGTTCACAGACATATTCCAAGCATCTAGAACAGAGCCTGATTCATAGGAGACATTTGGTATATTTGTTGAATGAATGAATAGATATATTCGTATATGAATATGTAAATATTTGTAAATCAACATATATGTATGTATGCTTGCTGGACCATATCCATATAACAAGAGTGGCAACATCCATCCCTATAAAAATGTGCATTGTGGCATAATCTGAATACATGTATATATACGTGTATGTGTGTATGTTCAAAGAAACTGAGACACATTGGTAAGGGGTGTGTGTATGTGTGTGTATGTGGGTGTGTGTGTACTGAAAGTATTTGCTCCTGTTAACTGTGCTCAGCAAAATTCACATTAGGGTGTGGAAAGAGTTGGATCTCATGACTCTCTGTGAGCCCAGCTACAGGAACCTATCATTACAATCAATCCACAGAGAGATAAGTTCAGGGTGATAAGAAGTTTTGGAAAAGAAACTTACTGGACACTGGGACACAGATTTTGGACTACGAGAACTATGTTAGTTCTTAGAACCTAAAGTTTATGCATTTAGCTCTGTCTTCTGTTAAGCTTGATAACGAACACAGAATTTCAACTTTGAAAACTTTGCCATAAGGTGAGCTAGAGGAACAAGACAGAACAGCTTTTACTGCTTTAGATCTGGGCTCAAATATATCTCTCTCTTTCAAGATTTCCATCACGTTCAACCTGGGGAATATGAACAAGATGGGAAGTTTAAGTCAGAGGCCTTGACTTTTGGAGATTAGAGAAAATAGAAAAAGTCACATACTTCTCTGCTTTCCTCATCACTAACTAACTCTGTGTCTGTGTGTTTGTGTGTATGTGCGTGCACGTAAGCATGTGTATAATGGGGTAGGAAATGTTGAAGAGATAGTTTGATTTTTTCCACTAATGTAACAAAGAAACCAAGTCCAGATCTGAGCCTCCCTCAAGGAGTTAGATAGATGCAGCCCATCAGAGACTCAGGATACCCCTGAGGCTCCTTGAGAGTCTTCTGGAACTACCAGAATTTGAATTGTCCTATCTGGCTTTCTGACTGCCTTGTGACTTCTCTAGAGACATGGCAAATTTCCAGGTCCTAATCTCCCTCACATCCTTTGCTCTTTGACCTAAAAGTATCTATGAGACATAGCTATGGTGACCATATAATTTATTGGCCAAACTGAGACCCTTTGGAGAGTAACGGGGACTATATTGCTAGTTATGTCTCTTCTGCCTGTTCTTCCTCCTCTTCGCCTTGCTTCCTACGTATTCACATGACTGTTGAGTATGTATTTTGTGCCAGCTACTGTGCGGGTCCTTAGGCATACAACGATCTGCAAAAATAACAGTATATGTCCTCATGAAGCTTTCGAGTTTAGTGAAAGAGAGGTGCTCACTCATTCTTTCAACAAATAGTTCTTGAGTATCTACTGTGTATTTGGTGCTATTTTAGACACTGGGACACAGCAGTGATCAAAATAAATAAAGTCCCTGCCCTGCCCTTATGAAACTTAGAAACAGACATAAATAAAATTTTCATTATAAACTGTAATTCCTTCTCTGAAGCAAAGAGGTACAATGCTAGGAAAATCAAACAACACCCGATTCTATTCTGGGGTCAGGAATGACTCCTCTCAGGAAATGATATTTGAGTGAAGGGTTAACTAGATGAAGGAGAGCAAAAGGATAGAGAAAGAACCTTTGGGGCAGAGGAAAGAGCATGTGCAAAGGTCTTGAGGCAAGAAGAAATATGGTGTCTTCAAGGAACCAGGAGATTGGAGTACAGATGCAGGCGTGGAGGTGGGTGGTGGGTGACATGAGGTGAGTCTGGAGGAAGCAGGAACAGACCTCATAGAACTTTGTAGGCTGCGGTAAGGCCCTGCTTTCCACCTGGTTGCCCAGGGAGATGGTGTGTTCCTGAGATAGTTCCTGGGGTATTGCAGCAGTTTCCCAAAGTGCTCAGGAAGATGAGCCTGAGTGTAGCCCCACAGACAGAGTCTAGGGCTCTGATAAGACACAGAGAACAGTCAGATGTCTTCCTGTGTGGTCACACACAGGACAGGAAGTGGCAGTGAGAACTGGTGGGACAGAGAAAACCTGCGGTCATGATAAAAAGGTGCGGTCTCAGATGAACTGGTAGAGACCATGCCTGGGGGTACTGTTTATATTCATGCAAACCATTACCATGATAGATGCTATTTCCACCACCAAGGGAATTATATTCTACTTGACAGAATAGGTCTAGGCACCATATTTTAAGAGAGACACTGAAAACTAGAGTCTGGGCCTTACAAAAATGATAAAGAATCTAGACGTCAGAGCCCATAGAGAGTTGAAGATCAAAGGTCAACACGGTGATTGTCTTTCTGGTCTCCGCAGGAGAGGGTGCAGGAGTATTCTGTTGTATTTCAGGAGGTGGGAGTTGAAGCAGGGGATAAGAGTTCTGAAGAGGTCTGTTCTGGTAAAAAATAAGCAAGAAGACTGTTTTCACGGCAGAAGAGTTTTGGGATACAGTAAGGTTCCCTTTCACAGGAAATGCTTCAAGTTTGATCTAGTGAGCATCCAGTACAGATACTGCTTCCAGGGACAGAAGATGAGCTGAGAATTTTCAGTTTCCTAAGGGACCAAATGTACGCATATAATGTAGAAGAAGTAAACCCAAGAGTGGGGAGGTGAAATGAGGTGGTGAAGAGAAATGGTTAGTTGTGCAACACGGAAGGCTCAGGCTTCCTGGTTGTACCCTGAATCACTGCTGGTAGGTACTTCATTATTCAACGTGCCACCTCCGAGCTCTGGTAGGTAAAAGGATGTCCTCTCAGGTTTGGGAACAGAAAAATTGTCTGGGGCGACACTGTGCTGCTCTATCAGCTCCTAGCCAAGTGGTCAATGGGAGGCACATCTCTTGGATCTGGAATCTTTCAACTATAAAATTTTTTAGTTTTAAGTCTCGGATTCTATTAGGCAATGTTTAAGCAGTGGATTCCGATCCTTAATGAAAGTCTGGTGATAAAGTTCATCGAAGATTTTTGTTATCCCTGAGACTGCTCTTCACCTAAAGCCAAACCTTGAGAGAAATGTGTTGTGAACTCACTTGGAGAAGGTAAATCCCTCCATCCTTAGATAATCTGGCAGGGACGCCGTTAGAAGGATTTAGTGTGTGTGTGCTAATTTTAGATCCTTGGAAGAGCTGATGAGAGTAGCTATTATTATAGTTATCTCCATTTTAGAGGTGAGAAACCTGATGCTCACAGAAGCAAGAGTTTTGTTCAGTCATCTACGGAAAGGACTTGCATCAGTCTGAATAGACTGGATTACATGGCAGTAACAGGCAACCCCCAAATCTGTGGGATATCAAATAATACAAGTTTAATACCCTCTCATGCGAAGTGTGGGATTGAGGGTCCACTAGGAGGCCTGCTCTGCATCATCAGGGTCCTCACTCTGGGACGCAGACTGACAGGGCAGCTGTAATTGGTGCATTGGCCATCACCATGACAACAAGAAACGAGAATTCACCAATTCTTTAATCTGCCATTGAGAAGTGGCTCACCCGACTTGTGCTCATGTTTCATTGGTCAGACTTAGACCACAGCTAACTTTAAGTGGGTGGAAAATTCAGTCCAGCCTGGGAGAGGAACTGGACTATTTGTAAACGGCCCTAGTGACTGCCAAAATGCTAGGGGTGGGATTCCAATTCATTTCCTCCATCCTAGCAAATCCATTTCCTTTTCTCTGAACTCATTGTCTCTTCATGCTAAGTGTGGAATCAAGACTGAGGTTGACATAAGCAGTCCTAGCTGGAAAACTAGCTGGAAAAATCCATTACTTGCTCGCTTCTCAGTTTTGTCTCTTGGTTTCTTTTTTTCCCCCTAGACCACAGCCTTTTGGATGTTAACATATGTCAGGTTCCTCCTTCCATGTGACAGTGTGGTCTGGCTGGGAGACATTGGACTAGGCTCCTCTGAGAAAATTTAACTGTTATAAACCTTGTTATGTTTTCTTAAGTGAATTGTTCAAAGATTTACCTGGAACACAAGTCCAAAGGAATGATAGCTGTTCTCTCCATAGAGGAGACACATTTCATCTACCATTAAAACATGCTTCCAGCCCTACCACCAGCCTTCTCAATACATACATACATACGTATATACATACATACATAAAAATTCATAAATACATAAAATTATTGGTGGGGGGGAGACAGTGGAAGAAGTAATCCCAGAAACATTGTTACTTATTGTTCCCAAATGTCATCTTTGATCCTGTGGACACTGTGTCTTCAAGAATCTCTAGCCTAGACTACTATGTGTTGAGTTTTTTCAAATTGCTTGAACTACTGCAGACAAGAGAATCCCAGAGTCCCTCATTTCTCCAATAAATTAATCCTAACATTCATAGCGGCATCAGAAGTGAGAGAAACAGTATCAGCTAAAAGAGAGAAATGAGATATTTATTAAGAATTCACACAACAAAAATAATAAATAATCAGGTAAGCAGTAGTAAGAAGGAATCTCAGCAAAACCAAAAAAGGTAAATGGTGACGATTTTTGACTGAAGTTTCTCTTCTCTGAACCCAGTGTATATAACTGGAGAGTTTTGAACCAATATCCTTTTTACTCTTTTGTGCCCTGGATGTTAAAGACATCTAGATAAAACGAACATATAGACAGAATCGTCAAGTCGGTAGATGATGTGTGTACTTGCTATACCTTGATTTATGGCCCCTTATGCCACAGAGCCCAATAGGTTGATGGGAAGAAGGAGAAAACATAAACTGATCAGGACCCATGCTTGGTGGTCTTACATATATTAACTTATTTAATACTATGCAATCCCTGCAAGTTAAGTGTTACTATCCAGCGAGGAAGGGAAACAAGGATCCAAGAGATTTAAGAGCTTTCTTAGGAATACACAATTGGCAGAGCAAAAATTCAAACCCAGATCTGGCTGACTCTCAGATGCACGCTTCTTTTTTTTGTAAACATGCATTACTTCCTCTTGCTGACCATAGGGCTCATACCTGAGAGGACTAGCTAATGATTTAACCAAATTGTAATTCCCTAGAGGAATGCCAACAAGGGCTAAAACTGGGCAACCCCATCATGCAAGGTGGTACAATCCACTGGCTGTGGTTGGAGCGTAGGTAGTATATGGTAGCATCCTGGATGCAGCTGTTCATTTGCCACGGAGGAGGGTGTTGGAACAGATTTCTATTGTGAATATATGCTGTACACAATTTGCACAGCTGTATATGGCACTGTTTCCTGGATGAAAGGTTTAGAAATGTGGACAGCACTTAGCTTTCCATAGATGGGTGTAGGCAAGAGTTAGCGTGGAATCCAGGGCCCAGCCAGGCCTGCTGGGCTGAGAGCTGGACTCCATTACCAACAAGTAAGAAAGTGCTAGTTAGCAAAGAGAATCCAAATGTCTTCATACACACTAAGTAAACACATGTAATATAAGGACCCAACACTTCAAAGTCGATCAATCATTGCTAGAGATAGGCAGAATGTTTAATTACTTGGGATTACAACTCTGTAGATGGGACAATGGCCAAAATAAATGACCTGCTAAGCTTCTTGGATATGGTGACGTCTGAGCTTAGTCTTGAAGGACATATGTGAGTTAGCTCTGAAAGGTCGGGAAGGACACTTCAGTAAAAGTGAGCGGTATGTGCAAAAGCAGAGAAACAAAAAGAAGGTACTCCCCATTCCAAGAATGTGTATTTCAGCGTGGTTAAAAGAAGTAGCACTGAGATACGACCCTGAAAAGGAGACAGGAACCAGATCACGAAGGGCCTTTTATGCTATGCTAAAGAATTCCAACCTTATCCAAGGGCAAGAAGAGTCCACGAAGTGTTTTAAATAGAGGAATACCATAAGCAGATCTGTAGTTTAGGTAGACACCGTGGCCATAGAAAACAGATTGTTGGAGGCAAAGGAGGGGGACAGAGATTGGGACAGAAAGATCAGTTGGAAACTTGCAGAAATCCAGCCCCCAAATGGAGCAAGGCAGGAGGTTATGGGTAAGGAATAAGGAAAAGGACAAAAGAATCTTTAAGTAATAGTCCCATAGAACTTGGTAATTTACAGGATGTGGGGTGGGGAGGGAGAATAGAAGTCAAGGATGAAGCCCTTATTTCTGGGAGCGTGAGAGGGTGGTACATTCAAGCAAATGAGGAATAAAGGAGGAGGAGCAGGTTGGGGATTAGAAGAAGGGATGTGCTAAGTTTAGACTGGGGTACATCCCCCAATGTGAGATTCCTTGGGGACATCCAGTGAAGACATGCCATGGGACGTCATGCGTATGAGTCTGTTGCCCAGGAGAGAGGTGTGGGATTTGTATTCTCCGGATTGAGTTGGGACTCATCCAAGCACGAGCCATGGTTGAAGCCACAGGGGTAGTGAGATCATTCAGAAAGAGCAAGCAAATTGAGAAGATAGCCAAGGACATGACCCTGGGGAATATCAGTGTGTGCAGTATGGGCAGAGAAGGAGAATTCTGGCGAATTAGATATAGAGGAATGATCAGAGAAAGAGCAGAAAGGCCACGGAAGTGGAGTGTAATGTAATGCAAGGGAAGTGAGAGAGCCAAGGAAGGCATGTGCAACAGAATTAGATGCTACGGAGAAGGCAAGTCGTATAAGGACTAAATAATTTTAAGTGAAGTTGATGACGATAGAAGCCAGACGATAGGGAGTTAAGTATGAGGTGCAGACAGGGAGTGTAGACTATTCTCCAACTTGAGTCTAAGGACATTTATTAAATACAAAATAAGTATGTAAATTCCCACACGATAGTAACTATTCCTTTTTCAGCCAACAGTTGCCCCTTGCAAGTTCTCTGTCTGTTCCACCAGGACCCCAGATATTCCCAGCTCAGAGGCTTCAACTCCTGGGAGCTCTTTGAAGGAAGAGTCCATGTGAGGGGAAAGTGTAAGAAAGGTTGTCTCTAAAAGGTTGAATGTTTTCTGCCCCCCTCCCCCAAGATGGATGAAAATGGAGTATGCTCCTATAATAGTAGCAATGAAATACGTTTGTTGTCATTAAAACCTGAGGTAGATTTACCTGTCATTCCTACAATCCTCATAGCTATGAGGGAAAGATATTATCACGCATGTTCCTGCTTCCTCATCTACCAAATTCAAGTGGGAAAATAGTTTTCCAAAATTATAATTTAATGTTAGTAACTATGTAAAATAAAAAGTTGACTTCTGCTTCTATCAAAAACAATCATATTTATGTTTAAGAAATGAATAACTATTTGTAAGAAAGTTCTTTAATAAATAAAAAATTTAAAGCTACTTTTAAAGACTATTTAGTTATGAAGCTTCAACTATTTGATTTTGGAAAAAGATTATTATTCTTTTTCTCTGACCATGATTATCCTTGGCTAATCTAAAGAAATAGATTAAGAACCAGGAACAAGTGCCGGTCCCCCTCCCTATCCTTATACATCCATCAGTGTTGTAGGGAATGTACCTTAGGGAGAGATTCTCTTCTTGGGCAAAGTGTCAACCTACCAGAGTCTTGGTTTCTTCATCTTTAAATGGAGAGATTTATCTTTACCTTATGAGATTGTTATGAGAATTAGAAAATTAACACAGCGCCCGACACATAGGTGTTTCATAGATGGCAGCTCTACTAAATGCTCATGTTGAGATTAATTGCTCACAATAAAGTGAAAATCTTAGCTTTATAATGGAGTGATCAAATTTAGCATCACTAATCACAGAACAGCCTGACATTATGTGTTTCTGAAGGAATATGGAATACTCGGCATCACCATTGAAACATTCTTGCAAAATACCATATTTAGCTTGAATCGAATCAAGTTTCTAGTCTTAGCTTCTAGGTTAGAGGAAACACAGGTAATTGAGGAAGCAGTTAAATGACACCACAAAGAAACCATGAGACAAATTCAGAATGTGGATATTTTAATGACAACTGACATGGTATCTCCAAAAAGTGTCATGATACAAAGTTTGTGTGGGGACTTCTGTAGAGTAGAAGAGACAAAAGTGACCTAACAATCAAACAAAATGTAGGAGCCCTCATGGATCCTAATTTTTAAAAAATCCAAAAAATATAATTTGGGATCAGTTTGGAAAATTTTTAATATAGACTAGTCATTAAATGAAGATTATTTTCTGGATGAAATGGTGGTATTGAGGTTATGTAGACTAATGCTTTTATTTTTAGGGGATGCAGGTTGGAATATTTAGGAGTAAAGAGTCATAGTGTTTATGAATTATTTTCAGCAAAAAATAAACACATATATGTATAGATAGAGGTATAAAATAAATACAGCAAGATGTTAATTATTGAGTCTAGATGGTGCGTATGTTAGTGCTCATACAATTCTTTCAACTTTTCTGTGTGCTCAAAAATTTGATAATAAATATTCAGAAGAGAAATGGAAAAGAATTTACTTAGTAAGATGACGACAGCCAAACTGACTTAATCAAAAGCAGCAAATTTAGCAACAGAATCTCAGCACACTATCCATAGCATGGAAGAAAAGTTTTTGTATATTTTTATATGAACATGGAATGCTAAAAATAAAATATAGATAAAATGTAAACAGTTTATTATATACTCTAAGCAATTTCATAAATTATTTAAATAAAAATACATTCAGGAAGCTAAGGATTTATCTGGCACTAACTTGAACTTCTTGAATTTGCTAATACTGAGAACTAACCAGGTGGTAATAACTATTGCTCCCTCTTTTGGAGAAGAATGTAGATCTGTCTCACTTTTATTTTTTTCTCTTTTGGGTTCTGACCATTGTAGCAAGGGTGGGCAGAAAGTTTTCATCCATCCCTCCATCCATTTATCCATCATTCATTTATTCTAGTCACTGAGTTCTAGGGATACGGAGATGGAGAAGCCCACAGCATAGTGTGAAAAACAAGCATTTGCATGAATAACCACAATGCAGCATTACAGGGGGATTAGGAAAGGCTATAAAAAGTGCTTTAGGATATTAAAGAAGGGAATATCCAACTCTGGCAAGGAAAGTTTGAGAAAGTTGAATTTGAGTTAGTTAATAGGAGAAAGCAAGGGACAAATCAAATGCACTACATTTTTAGAACTCCATTTGAATTTATCTACAGACTTTTAATTTATACCTATTAAAAAGTTTTGGTTCTTGTACCATTTCACAGAAAACATAAGACTTAGTGAGAATTTCTAGAGGTCCTTCTCTATATAGCTCTCTTCTTTCTAGCACCTTGCCTTGCAAATTCTAGCTGCCATAGCAGCCCTGAACTCTGATCTACGTTTCCTGTTGCCCAGGGAGACTGATGCTTTCTGTTTGGCTCCACTTCTGTGAGCAGAAGTTTAAAAAATACTCCCATGCAGAAACCTAGGATGAATGTGGAGCTCACCTTATGTGTCTCCCTGCTCTCAGAATTAGAGTTCTGTACTCTGCTGTGCAATGCCTGAAAACAGTTGCTTCATGTATGTGTCCCATTTTAGAGTTGCTTACAGTGGGACAGTGAGAATGATACCCATTAATTCATCATGGTTGAACTCCATGACTATTAAAAAGGTCACAGGAGAGTATTGTCAAGCCCATATTATAAGGTACAGAGAAGATATGTATATATCTAAAATATATATACATACATATTATATGCATGTCACTGTATCACTGCATATCAATAAATATCTATATAGAGTGATATATACAAAAATATATGTATACACCATGTGTTATTTTACATTTCCCTCAATGCATTCTTTCAGAAAGATGTTTTAAAAGGGTCCTATTTATTCTTCACTCAATTTAAACCAGTTTGTAGACATAAAAGACCAACTTACCAATTTGGGAGAATTTGTCAAGTGAGGCCTCCAGGACTATGGATAACATCTAAACCCCCAGTGGCGTTGTAGTTAAGCCTTCCTCACCCTCTGCCCTCATTTCCTGTTATTTCATATCCCATCCCAACCCCTGTACCATTTAAGGCCCCTAGAAATCTACTTGTGATTTCCTAAATATATCATACTCTTTCACACCTCCATGCCTTGCATATGCCATTGTCTCTGCTTGGTATGTCCTTCATTTCTCCTTTTTTTTTTTTTTTAAAGATAACTGTTTCACCTTTTCTTCAAAGGCTGTTTATTTTCCACCAGAAAAACTAATTATCCTTCCTTATTGCTGCCATAGCTTTAAATTCTTTCCTCTAATATGTCATTTATCTCAGTGTCTTGAAATTACATCTTTATGTATCCATCTCCCTACATCCCATCCCCATTAGACCATAAAATTAGAGTCGGATCATGTCTTATTAATTGGTGTACATTCCCATCACATTCGCAGTACCTGGAACATAGTAGATTCTCCGTGAATGTTTGCTAATTAGATGAATTAATAAATATACATATGGTGAAATGAAAATAGTTGTTGCTACTTTCTAATGATAATACTCCTAACCCCTGGACAGTAGGATCTAAAGACCAAGTCACGTGCTTCCCAAGCTGTCCAACATTCACTCTTTTGTCTCCGGGTGCAGATCTGAATTGTATCATTTCTCAAAGACCATTAAGAAGCCTTCAGAGAAAGCACGAAAAATTACCGCCAGTGCCGGTTTGCAATAATGTCCTTTTGTTCTCAGATAGTCTCCAGTTGACAGTTATCAAGGTTGTTCTAATTTGTGTCAAACGGGCCATCTACAGGGAACATTTTGGAATAGGGAAGGTTCAAGAGACAGAAAAAAAAGTAATGAATATAAAGTGTAAATGCCATAGAAAGTAATAGAGACATATAATAACATCAAGGGAAATTTGACCTTCTGGCCAGAAACTCGATCGTGAACCAATTGGAGAACTTTAGAAAATTGGATCAGCCTCAATAGTCACAGAGTAAACATGGGAAGTGCAATCCAGTCTTATTAAACATAATGCACACTTAATGCATAATTTTATTGCAACCAATTTCATGCTGCTGCTTTAAGTGAAGCTGGGTTTACTTCCATTGCACCAGTCCACTACCATTAGTGCCCCTTAAGAGAACAGCAAGGCCAGTAAACTGTTACTGAGCTGATCTCTTCCTCAGCCCGTATTTTCTGCTCCATAAATTCACCCTGCTCCCACTGCTTGTACTGAGATCTTGTCTCCATTCAGAACATGGCTTTTGAAACACTACACTATTTTGGCAAGTTGTTTGCATATGGGAATGTTAGAGCATTTCCATTTTATGCCAGCATGGAAAGCAGTGAACCTTTGTCATGGTAGAATGTTTGTTGAATCCTAGACCCAAGACCTAGGGTTCCTATTATCTGTACATTCAGTCTGGGACAGAGGTAGCCTCTGCTCTGTGATAAGAAGGGAGATGTGATTATGAACCAAATAAAAAAAAGAGAGAGAGAATAAAACCCACAATATGCCTCTTCTTTGCCTCTTCTTGAGGCAAATTTTTTCCTGTTAATGTTAATTTTGGAAAATATGTCCTCACATTGTTATGTTTGTCTTGCTCTGGGGTCTGGTCTTCATATGTCTAAGTATAATGGGATAAGGTGAGATGCTAAGGAGAGATTATAAAATCCAAAGCCTGATTACTGATTTTGGGGTCCCAGTTCCGCTGTTACCTGTGTGTGCACTCAGGAGATCATGACACCTCTCTCAGCCTCTTTCTTCATCTCTAAGATGAAGTCCATAGTCATCTTGCGAGCAGTCGTTGAGGGCAGGCTGCAAAAGTACTTTGTAAGCTTAAAAGTGGTTTGCACATGTTATTGGAATGAAAGAAAAAATATCAAATGTGTTAAGTTATGAGCAAACAAAATCCTGGAAAAGCCACGCATCTTCCTGTAACCTAATAGACATTAGATTTCTAAAGATACCTAAAAGTGTATTGGATGCCTTTTAATTCTTCCACAGAATTCTGCATTCACCTCTCCAAAAACAAAATCTACATAAAATTTTTGTGTGGAAACAAAATTTCTGAAAATATTTTCCATCTGCTATGAGGTGAGAAAGCAGATAGTACCAAAGTCTATGAACATAGGCAACAGCAGCAGAAGAGCTTCAGAGATTTCCGGGGCTCTTTAAATCTTGTACAAAGCTTTGCTTTCCCCTTGAACAGCTCACTCACCACAGGACTCCCTTGAACGCGCCTCTCTGCAGGAGCCGTGGAGAGCTCTGGCACTGGGGTTTGTAGAGGCCTCGTAAGAAGTACTCTCAAGGAGGCCACGGGAGATCCAGAAAGAACAAGACTCATCTGCATTCTGAATTCTGGATTCATCTGTATTTCAAAGAACATCTATAGAGGAAGGCAACTGCTTCCGGATAGTTAAACATTAAGGCCAGTCAGAGTTTTCTACAATTTCCAAAATCTACCTAGTGTTGTAAAGGGAACAGTGTTCAGTTGTGCATCACGCTATGGCTGTTCAAAAACGCTAAGCGAAGCCGCTCCAATGTAGCAGAGGATTGGGGCTGTGCCGCTGGGGAAACTGAGGCTGGTTTGGGGAAGGGCAGAGGCAGCATAGGCTACAAATTCCCTTTGCTTCTGAGATCACCAACATTCTTACATTGTTTTGTTTGTTTTTTTAATTCTTTATATGTGTACTCTGTCCATTTCCAAATGGAATTGGAGGTTCATTGATTTGTTCACCAATAAACATCTGTAGAACCCAGGATACTGTTAGCTGGTCCTGTGCTAGGCCCCCAGGATACAGAGAGGATTCTTCACTGAAGGATTTATAATCTATCAAAGAAACAATCCAGACCTGAAAGCAGCATAATAGAAGATAGGGTGCAATTAAGACCCCAGAGAGAGAGATGAAATTCAAGGTTAGAGAAGTTCAGAGGAGAGATTGGTCATCCCAGCTGAAAAGATATTTATTTTGTACTATATCAAAATTAGTTATTAGTACTCTATTATTATTAATATTATTCTTATATAATCTTTAAAAATCCTTTCCAGATTTAAAGCATAATGTTTTAAAAATCTGGGCAGCACACATCACCTGCTCTAGGGCACATCAAGTTATCTACCAGACGTGTGGCACCCACAGCATGAGGTACCAAAGCTCAATGTTTAGTATGTTAGGAATGAAGTTGTAATTGGTGAGTACAGTTTAAGATGACCCCTGACATTAAGTGATGGGTTGAAAGGACCATGTGAATCTGGCATTTCAATGAATCTAATCTTCATTGAAGAGGTGGCCAGCTTACCTTCGGGTCATTTTTCTGCATTCTTGGACATCATTGTCCTTCTTTACTTCCATGTGGTAACTCGACGTTTAACATTTGCTATCTTACTTCTCTCTCTCCTCCTCCGTTCCCTCCTCTTTATTCTCTTTCTTCTTCTCCTCTTCTTCCTTTTTCTCCCCCTCCTCCTTCTTTACATCTTTAAATTGAGATATAATTCAAATATCACCATTCACCATTTGAAGTGTACAACTCACTGGTTTTTAGTATATTCTTAAAGTTGTACAACCATCACCACTATCTAAATCCTTCACCCTCTGAAAAGAAACCCCATAACTCTCAGCCATGACTTCCCTGCCTCCCACAAACTCCTCCTTGTGCTTCCCTAACCCCAGTCCTAAGCAACCACTAGAAACCTTTGTCTCTATGGGTTTGCCTTCTCCAGATATTTCATGTAAATGGAATCGTACAATATGTGGTCTTTTATGCTGCCTCCTTTCATTTAGCATAATGTTTTCAGTGTTCATCCATGTCGTAACACGTATCCTTTGTATGGTTGAGTAATATTCCTTTGTATGAATATACCACATTTTGGTTATCCATTCATCACCTGATTGACATTTGGGTCGTTTCCACTTCAGGTTATTATGAATAATGCTACTATAGATATTTGTAGACAAGTTTTCCTGTGGACATAACGTTTTTATTTCTCTTTGTTATATACATAAGGGTGGAATTACTAGGTCATAAGGCAAGTCTATGTTTAACATTTTGAGGAACTGTCAGACTGTTTCCCAAAACAGCTACACCATTTTCCATTCCCACCAGCCATATGTGTAAGTTATAATTTCTGTTCGTCCTGGTCAACATGTGCTCTTGTTCGTCATTTAGATTATAGCCACCGTAGTGGGTATGACGTGGTATCTCATTGTGGGTTTTATTTGCATTTCCCTAATGGCTAATGATACTGAGTAATCTTTCATGAGCTTATCGGCCATTTGTATATCTTATTTGGAGAAAAGTTTTTTGCCCTCTTTTGATTATTGAGTGATAAGAATTCTCAATATATTCCAGATAAAAGTTTCTTGTCAAATATATCATTTGTAAATATTTTCTTCCATTCTTTGTGTTGTCTTTTCACTTTCTTGATGTCCTTTGAAGCACTAATGTGTTTACTTTCAATGAAGTCCAGTTTTTCTATTTTTTGCTTTAGTCGCTGTGCTTTTGGTGGTATACCTAAAAAAAAGGCTTTGCTTAACCCAAGGACACCAAGATTTACTTTAATGTTCTCTCCTAAGAGTTTTATAGTTTTAAGCTTCTACATTTAGGTCTCTGATCCATTTTGAGTTGATTTTTGTATATGGTCTGAGGTAGAGGCCAACTTCATTTTCTGCCTGTGGATATCCAAATGGCCCAACATCATTTGTTGAAAAGACTACTGTCTCCCCATTGAATGGTCTTTGAACCTTTGTCAAAAATTCACTTCATTTCTTGATCAGTACAAGACATCCACAGTGGAGACTTGAGAGAAAACTACCACATTATTCTAGACAAGGGAATAAAAGAAGTCTAGGCATCTAGATAACCCTGATAATTGTGTGTTGCTGTAAGATTGGAGGAAAAATGATTAATCCAGGAGTAATAAGCAAAAGAAAATATGGCAATATTACATGAGTCCAATTGTTTTTCCTATCCTTCTCTACTAATACTAAGTGTGTGCTACAGGCTAGAGATTGGCAAAGATCTTAGAGATCTGATAGCAATATACAGAGTTAATGTTTCTCATTAGAAAGAATGCTTGGAGTTTTTTTGGGGGGTGTATGTGCAAATCTGGGAGCAGTACACATTTCAGAGGCATTGAATAAGGACACAGGAAGGAAGGAAACCTCTCTCTCTCCGTCAGCATCCATGGGTGGACAATATGGGCATTCATAGACTCAGATGGCCTAGCATCGTATGTAATTCACAGGCATAATGCTTCTTGTTTTGTTTTTTTATGTATTTATATATGTTTATTTGACATGTTTATTTGGCATGATGATTACAACAAACATATCCTTCATTTTGGGGGGTTTTTTTCAGCCATAGTTTATTCTTGAAAAGATGATTAAGGAAGGTAAGATTATAATTTCTTATTTTAACAAAAAGAAATATCTTTGCCAAAAATAAAACTGCTACATTAACATTTTTAGATAATTCTACATTATAAAAGGAATGAGAATTATTTCATATTCTTTGTGTAATTTTACTTTTCTGGTCACACACTACTGGAGAGGTACTGTAATATGAAAAATTAGTTCTCCCTCAATAGAGTAGAGCAATGGTAAAGAATATTGCTCAAGAGTGATCATCCCCAAAACATGACTTTGATACCTACTTTTACATTTACATTTGAGTTAGGGTTATAGTTAATGATCGGGCACCTTTACGTGCTAAAAGAAATATATTTTGCATCTTATGTAAAAGACCTAGTTCTTAAACATAATTAATTTAAGTAGTACTTTGAAAAACATGCAATACAATGCAAATGACCTATTTAAAAATTAGTTTTTTTATTTATAAAAATTTATAAAAAATTTATAAAAATTAGTTGAAAGAAATGTGTAATTTTTTAATATAGGAGGAAACCTAAAAATACTAACTCCTTTAGTCAAAGAAAATATGAGTCTTGGAATTTCTCATTTGGTACCTTTTATAAGTACTTTAATTCTTTTCATTTCTGTTTAATTTTTTGTCATTGTTTTTTACTTTTTACTGTGAAAAAAATTTTTTTGATTTCAATTTTATTTTATTTATTTATTTTTATACAGCAGGTTCTTATTATCTATTTTATACACATCAGTGTATACATGTCAATCCCAATCTCCCAATTCATCACACCACCACACCCACCCCCCACACCCCGCTTTCCCCCCTTGGTGTCCATACGTTTGTTCTCTACATCTGGGTCTCTATTTCTGCCTTGCAAACCAGTTCATCTGTACAGTTTTTCGAGATTCCACATATATGCGTTAATATACGATACTTGTTTTTCTCTTTCTGACTTACTTCACTCTGTATGACAGACTCTAGGTCCATCCACATCTCTACAAATGACCCAGTTTCATTCCCTTTTATGGCTGAGTAACATTCCATTGTATATATGTACCACATCTTCTTTATCCATTCATCTGTCGATGGGCATTTAGGTTGCTTCCATGATCTGACTATTGTAAACAGTGCTGCAATGAACATTGAGGTGCATGTGTCTTTTTGAATTACGGTTTTCTCTGGGTATATGCCCAGTAGTGGGATTGCTGGGTCATATGCTAATTCTATTTTAGTTTTTTAAGGAACCTCCATACTGTTCTCCATAGTGGCTGAATCAATTTACATTCCCACCAACAGTGCAAGAGGGTTCCCTTTTCTCCAAACCCTCTCCAACATTTGTTGCTTGTAGATTTTCTGATGATGCCCATTCTAACGGTGTGAGCTGACACCTCATTGTAGTTTTGATTTGCATTTCTCTAATAATTAGTAATGTTGAGCATCTTTTCATGTGCCTCTTGGCTATCTGGATGTCTTCTGTGGAGAAATGTCTATTTAGGTCTTCTGTCCATTATTGGATTGGATTGTTTGTTTTTTTGATATTTAGCTGGATGAGCTGTTTATATATTTTGGAGATTAATCCTTTGTCCATTGATTCATTTGCAAATATTTTCTCCCATTCTGAGAGTTGTCTTTTCGTCTTGTGTATAGTTTCCTTTGCTTTGCAAAAGCTTTTACATTTCATTAGGTCCCATTTGTTTATTTTTGTTTTTATTTCCATTACTCTAGGAGGTAGGTCAAAAAAGATCTTGCTGTGATTTATGTCAAAGAGTGTTCTTCCTATGTTTTCCTCTAAGAGTTTTATAGTGTCTGGCCTTACATTTAGGTCTTTAATCCATTTTGAGTTTATTTTTGTGTATGGTGTTCGGGAGTGTTCTAATTTCATTCTTTTACATGTAGCTCTCCAGTTTTCCCAGCACCACTTATTGAAGAGACTGCCTTTTCTCCATCATGTGTTCTTGTCTCCTTTGTTGTAGATTAATTGACCATAGGTGTGTGTGTTTATTTCTGACTTTCTATCCTGTTCCATTGATCTATATTTCTGGTTTTGTGCCATTACCATACTGTATTGATTACTTTAGCTTTGTAGTATAGTTTGAAGTGAGGGAGTCTGATTCCTCCAGCTCCATTTTTTCCCCTCAGGTTTGCTTTTGGTATTCCAGGTCTTTTGTGTCTCCATACAAATTTTAAGATATTTTGTTATACTTCTGTAAAACAAATTGCCATTGGTAGTTTGATAGGGATTGCACTGTAGCTTGCTTCGGGTAGTATAGTCATTTTCACAATATTGATTCTTGCAGTTCAAGAACGTGGTATATCTCTCCATCTGTTTGTATCATCTTTAATTTCTTTCATCAGTGTCTTATAGTTTTCTGAGTACAGGTCTTTTACAGGTAGGTTTATTCCTAGGTATTTTATTCTTTTTGTTGCAATGGTGAATGGGATTGTTTCCTTAACTTCTCTTTTGGATCTTTCATTGTTAGTGTATAGGAATGCAAGAGATTTCTGTGCATTAATTTTATATCCTGAAACTACCAAATTCATTGATTAGCTTTAGTAGCTTTCTGGTGGCATCTTTAGGATTCTGTATGTATATCATGTAATCTGAAAACAGTGACAGCTTTACTTCTTCTTTTCCAATTTGTATTCCTTTTATTTCTTTTTCATCTCTGATTGCCATGGCTAGGACTTCCAAAACTATGTTGAATAATAGTGGCAAGAGTGGACATCCTTGTCTTGTTCCTGATCTTAGAGGAAATGCTTTCAGTTTTTCAACATTGAGAATGATGTTTGCTGTGGCTTTGTCATATATTGCCTTTATTATATTGAGGTCGGTTCCCTCTACGCCTGCTTTCTGGAGAGTTTTTTTATTATTATTATAAATGGGTGTTGAATTTTGTCAAAAGCTTTTTCTGCATCTATTGAGATGATCATATGGTTTTTATCCTTCAATTTGTTAATATGGTATATCACATTGATTGATTTGCATATAGTGAAGAATCCTTGCACCCCTGGGATAACTCCCACTTGATCATGTTGTATGGTTCTTTTCATATGTTGTTGGATTCTGTTTGCTAGTATTTTGTGGAGGATTTTTGCATCTATATTCATCAGTGATATTGGTCTGTAATTTTCTTTTTTTGTAGTATCTTTGTCTGATTTTGGTATCAGGGTGATGATGGCCTCATAGAATGAGTTTGGGAGTGTTCCTTCCTCTGCAGTTCTTTGGAAGAGTTTGAGAAGGATGGGTGTTAGCTCTTCTCTAAATGTTTGATAGAATTCACCCGTGAAGCCATCTGGACCTGGAATTTTGTTTGTTGGATGATTTTTAATCACAGTCTCAATTTCAGTGCTTGTGATTGGTCTGTTTATATTTTCTATTTCTTCCTGGTTCAGTCTCAGAAGGTTGTGCCTTTCTAAGAATTTGTCTATTTCTACCAGGTTGTCCATTTTATTGGCATAGAGTTGCTTGTAGTAGTCTCTTACGATGCTTTGTATTTCTGCAGTGTCAGTTGTTACTTCTCCTTTTTCATTTCTAATTTTATTGATTTGAGTCCTCTCCCTCTTTTTCTTGATGAGTCTGGCTAAAGGTTTATCAATTTTGTTTATCTTCTCAAAGAACCAGCTTTTGGTTTTATTGATCTTTGCTATTGCTTTCTTTGTTTCTCTTTCATTTATTTCTACTCTGATCTTTATAATTTCTTTCCTTCTACTAACTTTGGGTTTTGTTTGTTTTTCTCTCTCTAGTTCCTTTAGGTGTAAGGTTAGCTTGTTTGAGACTTTTCTTGTTTCTTGAGGTAGGATTGTATTGCCATAAAATTCCCTCTTAGAACTGCTTTTGCAGCATCCCATATATTTTGGATCATTGTGTTTTTGTTATCATTTGCCTCTAGGTATTTTTTTATTTCCTCTTTGATTTCTTCAGTGATCTCTTGGTTATTTAGTAACGTATTGTTTAGCCTCCATGTGTTTGTGTTTTTTATGTTTTTTCCCCTGTAATTGATTTCTAATGTCGTAGGGTTGTGCTTGGAAAAGATGTTTGGTGATTTCAGTTTTTGTAAATTTACCGAGGCTTGATTTGTGACCCAAGATGTGATCTATCCTGGAGAATGTTCCACGTGCACTTGAGAAGAAAGTGTAATATGCTGTTTTTGGATGGAATGTCCTATAAATATCAATTAAATCTATCTGGTCTATTGTGTCATTTAAAGCTAGTGTTTCCTTATTAATTTTCTGTCCGGATGATTTGTCTCTTTATATAAGTGAGGTGTTAAATTCCCCTACTATTATTGTGTTACTGTCAATTTTCTCTTTTATAGCTGTTAGCATTTGCCTTATATATTGAGGTGCTCCTATGTTGGGTTCATATATATTTATAATTGTTATATCTTCTTCTTGGATTGATCCTTTGATCATTATGTAGTGTCCTTCCTTGTCTCTTGCAACATTCTTTATTTTAAAGTCTATTTTATCTGATATGAGTATTGCTACTCCAGCTTTCTTTTGGTTTCCATTTGCATGGAATGTCTTTTTCCATCCCCTCACTTTCAGTCTGTATATGTCCCTAGGTCTGAAGTGGGTCTCTTGTAGACAGCATATAGATGGGTCTTGTTTTTGTATCCATTCAGCGAGCTTGTGTCTTTTGGTTGGAGCATTTAATCCATTATAGTTAAGGTAATTTTCAATATGTATGTTCCTATTACCATTTTCTTAATTGTTTTGGGTTTGTTTTTTCAGGTCCTTTTCTTCTCTTGTGTTTCCCACTTAGGGAAGTGCCTTTAGCATTTGTTGTAGAGCTGGTTTTGTGGTGCTGAATTCTCTTTGCTTTTGCTTGTCTGTAAAGCTTTTGATTTCTACATCGAATCTGAATGAGATCCTTGCGGGGTAGAGTAATCTTGGTTGTAGGTTCTTCCTTTTCATCACTTTAAATATATCATGCCACTGCCTTATGGCTTGTAGAGTGTCTGCTGAGTAATCAGCTTTTAACCTTATGGGAGTTCCCTTGTATGTTATTTGGCGTTTTTCCCTTGTTGCTTTTAATAAGTTTTCTTTGTCTTTAATTTCTGTTAGTTTGATTACTATGTGTCTTGGTATGTTTCTCCTTGGGTTTATCCTGCCTTGCAGTCTCTGCACTTCCTGGACTTGGGTGGCTATTTCCTTTCCCATGTTAGGGAAGTTTTCAACGATAATCTCTTTAAGTATTTTTTCGGGTCCTTTCTCTCTCTCTTCTCCTTCTGGGACCCCTATAATGCAAATGTTGGTGCGTTTAATGTTGTCTCAGAGGTCTCTTTGCCTGTCTTCATTTCTTTTCATTCTTTTTTCTTTATTTTGTTCCACAGCAGTTATTTCCACCATTCTGTTTTCCGTTCTTCTGCCTCAGTTATTCTGCTATTGATTCCTTCTAGTATATTTTTCATATCAGTTATTGTATTGTTCATCCTGTTTGTTTGTTCTTTAATTCTTCTAGGTCTTTGCTAAACATTTCTTACATCTTCTTGACCTTTGCTTCCATTCTTTTTCTGAGGTCCTGGATCATCTTCACTATCATTATTCTGAATTCTTTTTCTGGGAGGTTCCCTATCTCCACTTCATTTAGGTTTTTTTTTGGAGTTTTATCTGGTTCCTTCATCTGGTTCATAGTCCTCTGCCTTTTCATTTTGTCTGTCTATGAAGGTGGTTGTCATTCCACAGGCTGCAGGACTGTAGTTCTTCTTGCTTCTGCTGTCTGCCCTAACATACCCTTTATAAATTAATTATCTGTCTTTCTATATTCTTGTCCAAAGATTAACTATCAAGGGGGTATGGGCAAGACTCCACTTGTTCTGCCTAACAGACATTCCCGGGACTGCTGGAAGCAGCCTTCTGGAAGTGCGAAGTTTGTGTGTGTGTGGCTGACGATAGCTTAAGACATGCACATGTTGCTTTTGAACTTTGGAAAAGCTGATTTCAAATGAAGACTAGCCATAATTCCACAACCTGCCTCTCAGAGTGGGGAAGGTGGGAAGAGAAAGTGAAGCAAATCTTAAACAGGCAGTTCTGACTGTAAATCTATGGGGCAGCCCAAGTGGGAGAGATTCTAAGAGCAAAGATGGCTGTAACAAAGGAAGAAAGGAAAAACAGCATGTAATAGAAGACAGTAGGAGAAGGCATGGTAGAGAAAAGTTAGGATGTATCAAAACTCTTGGAATGTATGAAGGCACTAGAAAAGGTGAATCAAACATGGTTAGAGGGAATCAAAGCCCATCCATGGTTTCCATTATGTTTCATATCATGTATTTTCTTTTACATCTTTACCTCCCACTTATGCATCATTCATCAACCATATGGCTCTGGCCCCTCCACCTTCTCTAAAATTTTTCTATCCAATATTACCAGGGACCACGTAAATTCTAAACCTTATAGGCATCTTTTAGTGTTCACCATCTTCTGCTCATCTTCTCTAAAGTATTGCAAAGCTCAAACAGTTCTTCCTTTTTGATATTCTCTCCTCTCTTGACCCTTCGCTCTCCTCCTCCTTTCCTAATTTCTAGTTTATTTCCATCTACCAATCTTTTTTTTATTGGAGTATAATTGTTTTATGTTGTGTTAGTTTCTGCTGTACAGTGAAGTGAATCAGCTATATGTATACATATATCCCCTCCCTCTTGGACCTGTCCCAACCCCATTCCACCCATCTAGGTCATCACAGAGCACTGAGCTGAGCTCCCTGTGGTATACAGTAGGTTCCCACTAACTATCTATTTTACACATGGTACTGTATTTATGTTAAACTTAATCTCCCAATTCATCCCACCCTCCCCTTCCCTGCCGTGTCCACATGTTTGTTCTCTACATCTGCCTTTCTATTCCTGCCCTGCAAATAGGTTCATCTGTACCATTTTTCTAGATTCCACATATATGTGTTAATATGTGATACTTCTTTTTCTCTTTCTCACTTACTTCACTCAGTATGACATACTCTTGGTCCATCCATATCTCTACAAATGACCCAATTTCATTTCTTTTTATGGCTGAGTAATATTCTATTATATATACGTACCACATCTCCTTTATCCATTCACCTGTCAATGGACATTTAGGTTGTTTCCATGTCCTGGCTATTGTAAATAGTGCTGCCAGGAGCTCTGGGTAAATGTGTCTTTTTGAATTATGGTTTTCTCTGGGTATATGCCCAGGAGTGGGATTGCTGGGTCATATGGTAATTCTATTTTTAGTTTTATAAGGAAGCTCCATACTGTTCTCCACAGTGGCTGTATCAATTTACATTCCCACCAACAGTGCAAGAGGGTTCCCTTTTCTCCACACCCTCTCCAGCATTTATTGTTTGTAGATTTTTTGATGATGGCCATTCTGACTGGTGTGAGGTGATACCTCATTGTAGTTTTGATTTGCATTTCTCTAATAATTAATGCTGTTGAGCATCTTTTCATGTGCCTCTTGGCCATCTGTTTGTCTTCTTTGCTGAAATGTCTATTTAGGTCTTCCGCCCATTTTAAAATAATTAATTAATTTTTGACTACGTTGGGTCTTCGTTGCTGTGCGTGAGCTTTCTCTAATTGTGGCGAGCAGGGGTTACTCTTTGTTGCAGTGCGTGGGCTTCTCACTGTGGTGGCTTCTCTTGTTGTGGAGCACAGACTCTAGGTGCGCGGGCTTCAGTAGTTGTGGCTCGCAGGCTCTAGAGTACAGGCTCAGTAGTTGTGGTGCATGGGCTTAGTTGCTCCGCGGCATGTGTGATCTTCCTGGACCAGGGATTGAACCTGGGGTGCCTGCATTGGCAGGCAGATTCTTAACCACTGTGCCACCAGGGAAGTCCCCACCCATTTTTTGATTGGGTTGTTTGTTTTTTTGATATTGATCTGCATGAGCTGTTTGTATATTTTAGAGATTAATCCTTTGTCTGTTACTTTGTTTGCAAATATTTTCTCCCATTCTCTGGGTTGTCTTTTCATCTTGTTTATGGTTTCCTTTGCTGTGCAAAAACTTTTAAGTTTAATTACGTTCCAGTTGCTTATTTTTGTTTTTATTTTCATTACTCTAGGAGGTGGGTCAAAAAAGATCTTGCTGTAATTTATGTCAGTGAGTGTTTTTCCTGTGTTTTCCTCTAAGAGTTTTAAAGTGTCCGGTCTTAACGTTTAGATCTTTAATCCATTTTGAGTTTATTTTTGTGTATGGTGTTAGATAGTGTTCTAATTTCATTCTTTTACATGTAGTTGTCCAGTTTCCCCAGCACCATTTATTGAAGAGACTATCTTATCTCCATTGTATTCTTGCCTCCTTTGTCATAGATTAGGTGGCCATAGGTATGTGGGTTTATCTCTGGGCTTTCTATCCTGTTCCATTGATCTATATTTCTGTTTTTGTGCCAGTACCATACTGTCTTGATCACTGTAGCTTTGTAGTATAGTCTGAAGTTGGGGAGTCTGATTCCTCCAGCTCTGTTTTTCTTTCTCAAGATTGCTTTGGCTATTCAGGGTCCTTTGTGTTTCCATACAAATTGTGTAATTTTTTTGTTCTAATTATGTGAAAAATGCAATTGGTAATTTGATAGGATTGCATTGAACCTATAGATTGCTTTGGGTAGTATAATTATTTTCACAGTATTGATTCTTCCAATCCAGGAGCATGGTATATCTCTCCATCTGTTTGTGTCATCAGCATGCCCTGCCGTTCACTCACACTCTAAGAGTTTTGTATAATTTGTCCAATAATGAACTAATTATTTTTCTCAAAAATTATCATCATCCTCCAGCATAGACAGCTGCTATAAATGCCAAACTAGTATCTCACACTCAGCTTCTCCCTTCTGCATTCACTAGGTACATTCTCCATGACATCTTTCTCCATCACTCTCTAACACCTTTAATGACTCCCCATCATTCACAAGTTCAAGCCTGACTATAAGGCTTCATTTCTGTTTCTGGGTCTTTAGACCAAGTTTCTTGGTTCCCAGGGTTCCAGGCCCCATCGTGGTTGATGGCTTTGGGATTTTCTTTATGATCTCCCTACTCTGGTCCTGGTTGCTTGACCCTACTTCTCGGATTATGAACAAAACCATTGCCCCTTCACTCCATCTTTGCATATGAAATATTCTCCAATGTTCTCAAGTCATACTGCTGTCATTTGACACAGGTGATTTTGTCAATATTCGATTTATCTTTACACACACATAAACACACATATTGCAGCATTCAGTTGACCTGAGCACCCATTATTTACTCAAATGCGTGCCTTTGTTCATGTTAAACATGCATGCATGTGCTCGTGCATGCACATATATAGCGACATGGATCATGATGAGTTAACTCTAACAGGTGTGTAAAAGCCTTTGAAGTTATGGTGAACAAGAAGCTGAATATGAATCGATAGTGAGATGAATTTGTCAAAAAAATGTGCATGCTATCTTGGTTTGAATGGAGGGAGGTAAATCATACATTCATCTAACAGTATTATTGATTTTCTATGCTGGATGTTCCAGATGTGATACAGTTCCTGCCTTTTTGAAGTTTAATGTCTATAGGGAAAATATACATTAAACAATTGTATCCGTAGAAATGAGTATAAAATTATAAATTGTGATAAATTCTGTAAGGGAGAAGAACAGAGTGCAGGTATAATGGAGAGCTAATTTGGATTAGGAGGTGAGAATGGCCTCTCTGGGGAAGTGAATGAGAATTGAAGGGCAGAGCCAGGAGATGTGTGAGAGGAAGAGAATTCCAGGCAGAAGGAACCAGGTGACAAAGGCCAGGTTAAGGAGCTGAATATTATCATAGGTTTAATGGGCGATCATTGAAGCTGGGTTTTAGTGGATAGGCATCATCTCTTTCATGGTGGTTATACCACCGCAGTGTGGAGTAGACTCTTTATTCTATTTTGCAAAGTTAATGTTATTATAGATAGATTATAACTTTTAAAAACCAGTGTTGCAGATGAGAAGAGCCCCTGAAAGCCGGGAGGAAGCTAGTGGTGATTAATCTGGAGAAGACAAGATGCCAGGAAGAAGAAAGGAAAGAAAAATAGTATTTGTTGAGCGTTTGTTATATGGTAGTCACTGTGTTAGGAACTGTCACATATATTATCTCATCCGATCCTTACCACAACCCTGAAAGGTAGGCATTAGTTCCATTTTACAGATGGAGAAATTGCGGTTGGGTAAGATTTAATTGTTTGCACAGTTAATAAATGGTAGAACCAGCTTTCAAACTTAATTTTACTTGATGTTGGTGCTCTTCTGTGACACCATTTTCACAAGATAATTATTTTCAGATCTCCAAAGGGTTGTCAAGAGTCAGAAAGATAAGCTTCCTAGGTTCCCATAACAGACTAAGGCAGCATGTGCAGCTGAGGGTAGAAAGGGTTCAGTTGAAGCAGCATCAATGGAAACAGTGGAGTTAGGAGCCCCATCAGTGAGGAAGTTAGGTGAGGCAAATAGACCTGGAAAGCCAGGGGTTAGCAGAGGAATGCAACCGAGCGTCTGGAAGATGCAAAGGAGAGTCTGAGAGTGGGGGGAACCTATTCAGTGAGTCCAAAGCTGTGGCAGCCATATGTGCACTCCTTGGACCACCCCTAAAGAACGAGCTGGGCCGTGAGCCGTGAGGTATAGAGCCTTGGAGCCACACTCTTCCTGGGCATTCTTCTCTGGCTGGTTACCAAACACAGCAGCCATACTAGGGCCTGACCACTTCTGCCCAGGGCGAGATTCCTCAGGCAGGCATTCTTTGCTCCGGAGCCTCTCAGTGGATTCTCTAAGACTTTGTCAGAGGGTCATTGAAGTCTAAAGCTCTCCCTGCCCAATCCATCTGCTTCCCAGAAGACCTGAACTGACGCAGAAGCAAAAAGTAGAGGGAAACTAGGAGTCAGGCTGCTGGCTTGGACCATGATATTAATAACAAAGTTTTATATAGCACTTATTATGTGCCAGGCACTGTCCTAGAACCCTTATGTCTATTTACACAAATAGTACATTTAATCCTCAAGACACTGTGAGTGAGGACTACTATTATTATCACTTATAGATGGGGATTCTCAGAAAAATACATAAATTACTCTAAGATCTCACAACTAGTAATTTGAAGATCCAGAATTTGTACCTGCGCAGTCTGACATAGAATTAAAGTTTATAACCCCTGAGTTCTCTTTGGGCAACCCACTTCAGGGCAGTTATAGATAAACTTGAAAGACACAGGATGAAGACCTTGTAAAGTATTTGCATTGGTGTGGGGTGGCCTTCCTGATCTCTCTCTCCCCTCTCACTCTCCTACACTTTGTTCCCCCAACAATGGGCTTCCTTCCTTTTCCAGATTTCTCTGGGCCCGTTGTCTTCAGGGCCTTCACAAGAGCTACTGCCTTGGCCTGGTACCCTCCTCCTCACATTTGTCTAACTTCACTGGTCCAAAGTCTACTGATCCTCCAGGTCTCGGATTAGCACCATGGCCTTGAGGAAATCTATCCTAACCACCAGCCTGTGTTCAGTCACTCCATTACACTCATTCATGGCATCCAGTACTTTTCTTCCAGAACTCCTATTACACCTTCAATGATGTAACTAATTTGGCAATGACTTGTTTGATGGTCATGAATACATTGATTGGATGTGGCTCTACCCCAGCAGCTTGGGTCTCAGCCAAAAAGGAGAGAGGGTAGACAGAGGCTTACAGTAGATAGATGCACATCCTACTCAGAAGAAGAATATATGTTTGAAAAGTAGGTCGGGATGGCATAGACAGGCATTGCGTGTACCATCACCAGAGGCTGTGAAGAGGATAGTTGACGCCTGGTGGGAATTTGGGAGAGGAGAAGCCACATTGCAGGTCTGATTACAGAGCCCATTGTAAACCTTCTGTCTCTGAGCATCCCCGAGTGACCTCTCTGATGTTATACATCCACAGGTGACCTTCCATCACCCAGAGGATGTGTATTTGATCCTCATAAAATAAAGCAGCACAATGTGGTGAAACATCTAGAGGCAGAACGTGGAGCGTCTTCTCTGTTTTGGGTTTGGTTTTTATTCCTGCACTGCTGAAAGCCAGGCCCCTCCTTCCCCACACCACCCATCCTGTTTCCTTAGCTGAGAAATGAAGAGATAGACTAGATGATCCCCAAGGTCCTTTAATTCTGAGAATTACAGGCTATATTTCTTAGGATGACTGTTCCACCCTTTCAGAGTCCAACCCTTTTTAATATCATAGGCCTTTTTCCTGCCTTATCAGTGATCGACACAAGGAAAAAATGATCCTTGCCTAATACAGCTGTAGCTTGAAAGAATTGTAATGAAAAAGAATTATTTTCTATAAGACTTTGAATTTCCTAAAGCTCTTACATAAATAAATTGTTTATCTAATTTATCTCAAGAATGATGTGACACGGATGATATTATTTCCACTTTATGAATGATGAAACTAAGTTTCAAGGAGGAACGTAATATGCCCAGGGTCTCAGTGCTGGAAGCATTTCTGAGGCTCGAACCAGCTCTGAAGCTCAGCAATGTTGTCATTATTGTATGTTGTCAAGTAGGGTCAAGGAACAAAATTTAAGTAGTATTTGTACACGGTGAACGTGCATGTAAACTTGGTCACTGGCTTTGTATATGTAATCATAACTGAGAACTGAAAACCATTATTTCATTCAGCGGATTATTTCACTGAAGATCAGTTCATTAAAGAAATATTTGTGGAAGTATTTAGCAAGTGAAAAATCCATATATTCTTGCTATGAGTGTACTTAATAAAGGAAAAAACCCCAAGGACACCTGTTTCAGTCATTCTTTTTCAGGCTAAACATTCCAAGTATCTCAGCTTTTACAAGTGGTAACCAAGTAATATATCTAAGTAGTGGGGAAGAAAAAGAAATTTGAGGAGAAAATTATTTTGGTATCCATCTTTCAAAGAGTTATTGTTTGAAGGCAGATTTTTTAAAAAATTCTGAAAAGGACCTTTGTTTTTTTCTCTCTTGATGGCTGAATGGGCTTTATGTTGGAGTGGTTTGGGTGGGGAATGTTTTCTCCAGAAAGACAGCATGGTTGGGGGATACAGACTGGGGTTGAGCGGAGGTGGACTAGGTTCTCATCTCAAGTCACTGGTCTCTGGGAGATTCTGGATGAGCCAGTGTTACCTGTCTGGGCCTTCCATTCCCTAACTGTAAACTGGGAGTAACTTGTCAAATGTTCAGACGTAATGGCCAACATAGACATAGTTACTTTAATCCTTGTGTGTAAGACTTTAGACAGCTTAAGTTCTTCCTTATTCATCATCTTATTTATTTTCTCCCCAATTCCTGAGACATAGGTAAGAAAGAGAAGTGCACGTCCCCTTGGTAGACAAGGAAACTATTACCCAGGTGAGGTAAATGGACTTGCCCAAAGTTGTAGTGCTAGGATGGTGGGGAGCCCGGACTTGACCGCAGGTCTGACGGTTCTAATCTGGGATGTTTTCTCCTCCACCATGAGGTGCTGACTTGCAGAGGCGAGCCAGCTGAACGAAAGTTCTGTGTTTCCTTTCTAACATGCAGCTCTGGAGAAGGATGTGTAAGGTGACTGAGGCTGGTGAGAAAGGAATTTATGTGGAAGAGGCATCTGTGCATTAATGCGGTGAGTGAGAAGTCGAACTAACATCTAATTTTAGTTTGCAGCTAGTGCCGTGTTCCTGTTAATCGTATTCAGTCAGGCTGACTAAGGAGAAAAGAATAAAATAAACATTTCACTTAACCTTTACAATTTGTATATTTTGATGGTCCCACCAGCTTTAGAATACCATTCCCCCTGTAATTGTCAGCCATTGTCTATGCTCCCCACATACTCAACTGCTTCTCTGCTCTCAGTTCTTTCTCTTCTCCTCCTATTTCATCCTTAAGATGTTTCCTTCCCCTGCTTCCTACCTCCTGGCACCCCTCACGCCCACTGCCTTCAGTCCCGAGTCCCTGTTTGTTCTCTCTTCTCCTCCTCTACTTGGAGACATGAAGCTGGTGCAAGTGGAGTTGGAACAGAGGTCACTCAGAGGTGACCTATTAGATGTTCTGCACACAAGGATCTCCAGGAGGAGGAGGGGCATGAAACCCCCTAAACCACAGAAGCAGGAATTTGACAACCTCTTCAAGGCACAGGAAACAAAGGAGGAGGAAAAGAAAAGAAACAAGTGAAAGAGTAAAGTAAAAGAATCTTTTTATCTTGACATTCTCATCCTACCTAGGAAAAAACCACCACCAGGAAAACATGAAGTGAAGGCTATGGAATGGAAGTACTCTTTGTGTTATTGTGTTCAACGTGGTAACTATGAATGCAAGAATTCAACAATAATAATACAAGGGATTGGGGTGGATGAGGCAGTGGAGTTTAATACAGAGGGATCATCATGGTACAACTCCTCAGTGGGAGTTGGAAGTTATTTTCAGGTTGATCTGAATCAGAAAGTTATATATCCCAACAAAATGTGAGCAGGGTGCAAATCTCTCTTACTGTAGCCAGCTGGCCAGAACTCAAAGCCTGTAGAGTAGATTTGTGCTGGACTGTCCAATGTGGTAGCCACTAGCCACATGTGCCCTTTGAACACATGCAATTTGACGAGGCCAGATCCAGATGTTCTGCAAGGCTGAAACACACACCAGATTTTCAAAACATAGTATAACAGAAAAAAATAAAAAGGAATGTGAAAGATCTCATTAATGATTTTTGAAACTTGATTACATGCTGAAATAATGTTTGATGATTTTTAATATATATATAAAATTATTTTTTGACTCTTTTTAACGTGGCTGCTAGAAAATTTGAGAATACATATATGATTCATATTTGTCCGTCTCATTCTGTTTCTATACGACGGCCCTGGATTAGAGTTCCAGAGTTGCAATTAGGAACAAACAGAAAGAGAAATCCTTTCCAGAATAATGATCACTATGCCCAGTCTAGGCAACACTGGAGAGTATGTGAGGCAGAAACTTGTCTTAAGAGTGTTGTTGATAAAATCTAGGTACTCCAAGTGAACGTTGAACAACTGTGGGTAGAACTAGAAAAAACAGGCCGACGTTGGCAGCGTGCGGTAACAGAAACAACTTCTCGGAGAAGGCAGTGCATGGAGCGAGTGGAGTTAGAATCCCTCCAGGAGGGGAAGCCAGGCCAGATCAGCCAGACGTTTCCTTTTCACTATATTTCCCTGAAGTTGTTTTCGGTTTCAGTGAGGAAGAATGGAAAGTTCTTAGGAGGAACATACTGTTACCTACATATTACTGTATAAGACATTGTGCATGTTTGCACACAAATGGTTACACTTAATGTAAAATTGCAGTTAGTCCTGCACGGAGCGTGAATTTTATAATGCCCAATAAATCCTTTTGTGGGCTTTGTTAAGGTCCATTTTAGGAACTGCTTTAGGTATTCTTGTGGCTCTCCATCTCAATTTGTATTTCTTTGGCGTGCAGGATCTTAGTTCCCCAACCAGGGATCAAACCTGTGGACCCTGCAGTGGAAGTGTGGATTCTTAACCACTGGGCTGCCAGGGAGGTCCTTCCATCTCAATTTGGAACTACCTCAGACAAAATTCCAGCGACCAGAGGATCCAAAAAAAAAAGCAAGTGATCCTTCATAATGAATGTGACTTCAGCCAGGCCCATCTTAGCAGGAGATGCTTCAAGTCCTGTTATTAACATTCCTGTTCACTGAAATCCAGTTTTTCAAAACCCACTGTGAAAAGGAGTCCTAACTTAAGATCTTTGTAAACCCAGTGATCCAAGAGGAGACACACCCATCAAGCCATCAGTGTAACCATGTATGTGTGGGTCACTTCCACAGGGGGAATTTCATGACGATTTCAACTGTTCCTTCTGTATCCTAAGGCCACTCTTCCCAGCGACTGTGGCTGTGGACCAAGCTGGGTCCCTTTGGGTTTTCTGTTAAAAATATAATATTGGTTTTTGAAACAATCAAGAACTCTAATACCAGAAACTATTTTTTTTCCTTTGTGTTTAGTCTTCTTTGGCTCTAAATTGCAACGTAAGAATAGAAGAGGTGGCTGTTTTTAAACCTGAGAGATAATAGGTAACTGAGAGTCTTTGCTTGTCTAACATAAACACAAATGAAAGGGAAGCCACTGCAGGATGAAACCCAAAAGCCAGATTTTAACCCTCTAGCGGGAGATACAACAAAAAAGACTGAAGTTTTTTGCATTCTCTTTAGAGACACCCCAGTAAAGAAGTCTTCTCTATTCCTTCTAGGTTTAGAAATACTCAAGGGAGAAGCTAGTCCCATCTATAAACACTCGTCATAAGCACGTGTCTTACAGCTGCCTGCTTCAGGCTTATCAACAGCCTTGCCTCCTGGGTTGACCATTAAGGACATCTGCAACTTACTGTTTCTCTTCTTCTGTTTTTCAACAGTACAGGTACCAGTATATAGTTTCTTGATTACTGTCATCAACATAGGTTGCCAAGCTTTATAAACTTTTCCATTTGGTAGTTTTTCACAGAATCAATATCATGTTCTGACCTTAGTATTCAAGATTCTAATTGTATCACGGACAATCAAGCTCCCGTTCTGTCCCTTAAAAGTTATAAGATCTTGGGCAGGTTATATAATCAGTCTGAGACTTAGTTTTCCTCATCTATAAAATAAGGATAATGATTTTTCCCTCATCTGGAGATTGAGTGAGATGTGATCTACAACATTGAGTGAGATGTGATCTACAACAGCTATGCTCTCTGTGTCACATAGTAGGGAGGCAAATCATGGTTGCTGAATAGCTGCTTCTTAAACGTGGTTCTAAAAGGCTATTTTAAGAGACAGCTGCAAGAAACCTCAATTTTCTCCCACAATGATGCGTGGTGATCAACAATGCAATTCTGTTACTGCCAATCATTACAGCAGGAAGAGATGGAAACACTTGGGGCAGGGAAAGAAGCTGAAGGAGGTTTTGGGCTCTTCCATTTAAGTTAATAATCAAAGAATAATTGTTGAAAAGTTCCCAGTTCTCAGTGGGTGTGGTCTTACCCCAGAACCTCATTTCACAAGATGTTGGCTACCATTGTGATCCAGGTTAAACGCAGATCATGTTACCATATCTTGATATTGCTCAATTCATTCCTCATCCACTCATCAAAAAATGTATTGTGCTCCTAACAGGTGACAAGTACTGTTCTAGTTATTGGAAATACAGATGTCAGCCAAGTAGGCAGTGTCCTGGCCCCCACAGAGCGTCCACCCTGGAAGGAAACTGGCATTTAAAAACATCACCAAAAATAAATTCACAGAGAGGATCTATGTTAGAAAGCATATTGCCTTGGAACTTCATAACAGTAACCCACCATGGCAGCACAGATCACATCATGTTATATGGAAATGAGCCTGTAAGGCCCCGGGGAGCCAGGAGCAGAGGTGAGGCTGGGCTTTTCCAGCTCCATCACCCACTACAGGGAGCATGCTGGGGCCGAGGATGCAAAATAAATAAATCTTCAGTTGCCTCATTGTAAAGAGGGGAGAATTCCTCACTCTTGGGATGGTAAGAATTAAAGCAGCTATAGAAGAAAAGTGCTTAGAACAATACCTGACACTCAGGTTTCATTTAAAAACACATGGTAGCGACCTTCAAGATGGTGGAGGAGTAAGACATGGAGATCACCTTCCTCCCCACAAATACATCTACATGTGGAACAACTCCTACAGAACACCTACTGAATGCTGGCAGAAGACCTCAGACTTCCCAAAAGGCAAGAAACTCCCCATGTACCTGGGTAGGGCAAGAGAAAAAAGAAAAAACAGAGACAAAAGAATAGGGGCGGAACCTGCACCTCTGGGAGGGAGCTGTGAAGGAGGAAAATTTCCATATACTAGGAAGACCCTTCACTGGTGGAGATGGGGGGTGGGCGGGGGAGAAGCTTTGGAGCCACGGAGGGGAGCACAGCAACAGGGGTGCAGAGGGCAAAGTGGAGGGATTCCTGCACAGAGGATCGGTGCCGACCAGCACTCACCAGCCCGAGAGGCTTATGTGCTCACCCGCCGGGGCGGGGGCTGGGAGCTGAGGCTCCAGCTTTGGAGGTCAGATCCCAGGGAGAGGACTGGGGTTGGTGGCGTGAACACAGCCTGAGGGGGCTAGTGTGCCATGGCTAGCCAGGAAGGAGTCCAGGAAAAAGTCAGGAACTGCCTAAGAGGCAAGAGACCATTGTTTCAGGGTGTGCAAGGAGAAAGGATTAAGAGGACCGCCTAAATGAGCTCCAGAGATGGGCGCGAGCTGCGGCTATCGGCATGGACACCAGAGACGGGCATGAGACGCTAAGGCTGCAGCTGCAGCCACCAAGAAGCCTGTGTGCGAACACAGGTCACTCTCCACACCTCCCCTATCAAGAGCCTGTGCAACCCACCACTGCCAGGGTCCCGTGATCCAGGGACAACTTCCCCGGGAGAACACATGATGCACCTCAGGCTGTTGCAACATCACGTCGGCCTCTGCCACCACAGGCTCATGCCTCATTCCATACCCCTCCCACCCCCTGACCTGAGTGAGCCAGAGCTCCCGAATCAGGTGCTTCTTTAACCCTGCCCTGTCTGAGTGAAGAACAGACACCCTCAGGCAACCTACACACAGAGGCGGTTCCAAATCCAAAGCTGAACCCCAGGAGCTGTGAGAACAAAGAAGAGAAAGGGAAATCTCTCCCAGCAGCCTCAGGAGCAGCGGATTAAATCTCGACAATGAACTTCATGTACCCTGCATCTCTGGAATACCTAAATAGACAATGAGTCATTCCAAAATTGAGGTGGTGGACTTTGGGAGCAACTGTGGACTTGGGGTTTTCTTTCTGCATCTAATTTGTTTCTGGTTTTATGCTTATCTTAGTTTAGTATTTAGAGTTTATTGTCATTGGTATATTTGTTTATTGATTTGGTTGCTCTCTTCCTTTTTTTCCATATATAGATGTATATATTGTTTTCCTTTTTCTCTTTTTGTGAGTGTGTATGTGTATGCTTCTTTGTGTGATTTTGTCTGTATAGCTTTGCTTTTACAATTTCTCCTAGGGTTCTGTCTGTCCGTTTTGTTTGTTTGTTTGTTTGGTTTTCTTAGTATAGATTTTAGCACTTGTTATCACTGAAAGATTGTTTTTTAGGTTTGGTTTCTCTCTTCTTTCTTTTTTATTACTTTTTAAATTTTTAATAATTTTTATATTTTATTTTAATAAATTAATTTTACTTATTTATTTATTTTTCTTTCTTTCTTTCTTTCTTTTCTTCTCCTTTTTCTTCTGAACTGTATGGCTGACAGGGTCTTGTTGCTCCAGCCAGGTGTCAGGCCTGTGCCTCTGAGGTGGGAGAGCTGAGTTCAGGACATTGGTCCACCAGAGACCAACTGACTCCACATAATATCAAATGGCAAAATCTCTCCCAGAGATCTCCACCGCAACACTAAGACCCAGCTCCACTCAACGACCAGCAAGCTACAGTGCTAGACACCCTATACCAAACAACTAGCAAGACTGGATTGCAACCCCACCCATAAGCAGATAGGCTGCCAAAAAATCTTAATAAGGCCACAGACACCCCAAAAGATGCCACTGAATGTGGCCCTGCCCACCAAAAAGACAAGATGCAGCCTCATCCACCAGAACACAGGCACCAGTCCCCTCCACCAGGAAGCCTCCACAACCCACTGAGCCAAGCTTAGACACTGGGGGCAGCAACCAAAAACAATGGGAACTACGAACCTGCAGCCTGCGAAAAGGAGACCCCAAACACAGTAAGTTAAGCAAAATGAGAAGACAGAGAAACACACAGCAGATGAAGGAGCAAGGTAAAAGCCCATCAGACCAAACAAATGAAGAGGAAATAGGCAGTCTACCTGAAAAAGAATTCAGAGTAATGATCGTAAAGATGATCCAAAATCTTGGAAATAGGATGGAGAAAATACAAGAAACATTTAACAAGGACCTAAAAGAACTAGAGGACAAACAAAAAATGATCAACAACACAATAAATGATATTAAAAATTCTCTAGAAGGAATCAATAGCAGAATAACGGAGGCAGAAGACAGATAAGTGACCTGGAAGATAAAATAGTGGAAATAACTATATTGAGGACAGTCTCAGAGACCTCTAGGACAACATTAAACACACCAACATTCGAATTATAGGGGTCCCAGAAGAAGAAGAGTAAAAGAAAGGGACTGAGAAAATATTTGAAGAGATTAGAGTTGAAAACTTCCCTAATATGGGAAACGAAATAGTCAGTCAAGTCCAGGAAACACAGAGAGTCCCATACAGGATAAATCCAAGGAGAAACATGCCAAGACACATATTAATCAAACTGTCAAAAATCAAATACAAAGAAAAAATATTAAAGCAGCAAGGGAAAAGCAACAAATAACATACAAGGGAATCCCCATAAGGTTAACAGCTGATCTTTCAGCAGAAACTGCAAGCCTGAAGGGAGTGGCAGGACATATTTAAAGTGATGAAAGGGAAAGCGCAACAATCAAGATTACTCTACCTGGCAAGGACCTCATTCAGATTTGATGGAGAAATTACAACCATTACAGACAAACGAAAGTTAAGAGAATTCAGCACCACCAAACCAGCTTTACAACAAATGCTAAAGGAACTTCTCTAGGCAGGAAACACAAGAGAAGGAAAAGACCTATAAAAACAAACCCAAAACAATTAAGAAAATGGTAATAGGAATATAAATATTGCTAATTACCTTAAATGTAAATAGATTAAATGCTCCAACCAAAAGACATAGAGTGGCTGAATGGATACCAAAACGAGACCCGTATATATGCTGTCTACAAGAGACCCACTTCAGACCTAGAGACACATACAGATTGAAAGTGAGGGGATGGAAAAAGATATTGCAAGCAAATGGAAATCAAAAGAAAGCTGGAATAGCAATTTTCATATCAGACAAAATAGACTTTAAAATAAAGTCTATTACAAGAGACAAAGAAGGATACTACATAATGATCAAGGGATCAATCCAAGAAGAAGATATAACAATTGTAAATATTTATGCACCCAACATAGGAGCACCTCAATACATCAGGCAAATGCTAACAGCCATAAAAGGGGAAATCGACAGTAACACAATCATAGTAGGGGACTTTAACACCCCACTTTCACCAATGGACAGATCATCCAAAATGAAAATAAATAAGGAAACACAAGCTTTAAATGACACATTAAACAAGATGGACTTAATTGATATTTATAGGACATTCCATCCAAAAACAACAGAATACACTTTATTCTCAAGTGCTCATGGAACATTCTCCGGGATAGATTATGTCTTGGGTCACAAATCAAACCTTGGTAAATTTAAGAAAATTGAAATCGTATCAAGTATCTTTTCTGACCACAACGTTATGAGACTAGATATCAGTTACAGGAAAAAAACTGTAAAAGTACAAACACATGGAGCCTAAACAATACACTACTAAATAACCAATAGATCACTGAGGAAATCAAAAAATAACTAGAAACAAATGACAATGAAGACACGATGACCCAAAACCTATGGGATGCAGCAAAAGCAGTTCTAAGACGGAAGTTTATAACAGAACAATCCTACCTCAAGAAACAAGAAAAATCTCAAATAAACAACCTAACCCTACACCTAAAACAATTAGAGAAAGAAGAACAAAAAAACCCCAAAGTTAGCAGAAGGGAAAAATCATAAGTTCAGATCTGAAATAAATGAAAAAGAAATGAAAGAAACAGTAACAAAGATCAATAAAACTAAAAGCTGGTTCTTTGAGAAAATAAAGAAAATTGTTAAACCATTAGCCAGACTCATCAAGAAAAAAAGGGAGAAGACTCAAATCAACAGAATTAGAAATGAAAAAGGAGAAGTAACAACTGACACTGCAGAAATACAAAGCATCATAAGAGACTACTACAAACAACTCTATGCCAATAAAATGGACAACCTGGAAGAAATGGACAAATTCTTAGAAAAGCTCAACCTTCTGAGACTGAACCAGGAAAAAATAGAAAATATAAACAGACCAATCACAGGTACTGAAATTGAGACTGTGATGAAAAATCTTCCAACAAACAAAAGCCCAGGACCAGATGGCTTCACAGGTGAATTCTATCAAACATTTAGAGAACAGCTAACACCTATCCTTCTCAAACTCTTCCAAAATATAGCAGAGGGAGGAACATTCCCAAACTCATTCTACGAGGTCACCATCACCCTGATACGAAAACCAGACAAAGATGTCAGAAAAAAAGAAAACTACAGGCCAATATCGCTGATGAACGTAGATGCAAAAATCCTCAGCAAAATAGTAGCAAACAGAATCCAACAGCACATTAAAAGGATCATACACTATGATCAAGTGGGGTTTATCCCAGGAATGCAAGGATTCTTCAGTATATGCAAATCAATCAATGTGATACACCATATTGACAAACTGAAGGAGAAAAACCATATGATCATCTCAGTAGATGCAGAAAAAGCTTTTGACAAAATTCAACATCTATTTATGATAAAAACCCTCCAAAAATTAGGCATAGAGGGGACTTACCTCAACATAATAAAGGCCATATATTACAGACCCACAGCCAACATCATTCTCAATGGTGAAAAACTGAAGCCATTTCCACTAAGATCAGGAACAAGACAAGGTTGTCCACTCTCTCCACTATTATTCAACATAGTTTTGGAAATTTTAGCCCCAGCAATCAGAGAAGAAAAGGAAATAAAAGGAATCCAAACCAGAAAAGAAGAAGTAAAACTGTCACTCTTTGCAGATGACATGGCACTATACATAGAGAGTCCTAAAAATGCCACCAGAAAACTACTAGAGCTAATCAATGAATTTGGTAAAGTAGCAAGATACAAAATTAATGCACAGAAATCTCCTGCATTCCTATACACTAATGATGAAAAACCTGAAAGAGAAATTAAGGAAACACTCCCATTTATCATTGCAACAAAAAGAATAACATACCTAGGAATAAACCTACTAAGGAGACAAAAGACCTGTATGTAGAAAACTATAAGACACTGATGAAAGAAATTAAAAGTGATACAGACAGATGGAGGGATATACCATTTCTTTCATTGGAAGAATCAATATTGTGAAAATGACTATACTACCCAAAGCAATCTACAGATTCAATGCAATCCCTATCAAACTACCAATGGCATTTTTCACAGAACTAGAACAAAAAATTTCACAATTTGTATGGAAACACAAAAGACCCCGAATAGCCAAAGCAATCTTGAGAAAGAAAAATGGAGTTGGAGGAATCAGGCTCCTGGACTTCAGACTATACTACAAAGCTACAATAATCAAGACAGTATCGTACTGGCACAAAAACAGAAATATAGATCAATGGAACAGGATAGAAAGCCCAGAGATAAACCCACGCACATATGGTCACCTTATCTTTGATAAAGGAGGCAAGAATATACAGTGGAGAAAAGACAGCCTCTTCAATAAGTGGTGCTGGGAAAACAGGTCAGCTACATGTAAAAGAATGAAATTAGAACACTCCCTAACACCACACACAAAAATAAACTCAAAATGGATTAGAGACCTAAATGTAAGGCCAGACACTCTAAAACTCTGAGAGGAAAACATAGGCAGAACACTCCATGACATAAATCACAGCAAGATCCTTTTTGGCCCACCTCATAGAGAAATGGAAATAAAAACAAAAATAAACAATTGGGACCTAATGAAACTTAAAAGCTTTTGCACAGCAAAGGCAAACATAAACAAGACCAAAAGACAACCCTCAGAATGGAACAAAATATTTGCAAATGAAGCAACTGACAAGGATTAATCTCCAAAGTTTACAAGCAGCTCAATATCAAGAAAACAAACAACCCAATCCAAAAATGGGCAGAAGGGCTTCCCTGGTGGCGCAGTGGTTGAGAGTACGCCTGCTGATGCAGGGGACACGGTTTCGTGCCCCGGTCTGGGAAGATCCCATGTGCCACGGAGCGGCTGTGAGCCATGTGCCTGTGAGCCATGGCCGCTGAGCCTGCGCGTCCAGAGCCTGTGCTCCTCAATGGGAGAGGCCACAACAGTAAGAGGCCTGCGTACCGCAAAAAAAAAAAAAAAAAAAAAAAAAAAAAGCAAAAATGGCCAGAAGATCTAAATAAACATTTCTCCAAAGAAGATATACAGATTGCCAACAAACACATGAAAGGATGCTCAACATCACTAATTATTAAAGAAATGGAAATGAAAACTGCAATGAGATATCACCTCACACCAGTCAGAATGGCCATCAACAAAAAATCTACAAGCAATAAATGCTGGAGAGGGTGTGGAGAAAAGGGAACCCTCTTTCACTATTGGTTGGAATGTAAATTGATACAGCCACTATGGAGAACAGTATGGAGGTTCCTCAAAAAACTAAAAATAGAACTACCATACAACCCAGCAGTCTCACTACTGGGCATATACCCTGAGAAAATCATAATTCAAAAAGAGTCATGTAGCAAAATGTTCACTGCAGCACTATTTACAATAGCCAGGACGTGGAAGCAGCCTAAGTGCCCATCGACAGATGAATGGATAAAGAAGATGTGACACCTGTATACAATGGGATATTACTCAGCCATAAAAAGAAACGAAATTAAGTTATTTGTAGTGAGGTGGATGGACCTAGAGTCTGTCATACAGAGTGAAGTAAGTCAGAAAGAGAAAAACAAATTCTGTATGGTAACACATATATATGGAATCTAAAAAAAAAAAAAAAAGGTCATGAAGAACCTAGGGGCAAGACGGGAATAAAGACACAGACCTACTAGAGAATGGACTTGAGGATATGGGGAGGGGGAAGGGTTAGCTGTGAGAAAGTGAGAGAGTGGCATGGACATATATACACTATCAAATGTAAAATATATAGCTAGTGGGAAGCAGCTGCATAGCACAGGGAGATCAGCTCTGTGCTTTGTTACCACCTAGAGGGGTGGGATAGGAGATGCAAGAGGGAGGGGATATGGGGATGTATGTATATTTATAGCTGATTCACTTTGTTATAAAGCAGAAACTGACACATCATTGTAAAGCAATTATACTCCAATAAAGATGTCAAAAAAACAAAAAAGAAATGTAGAACTTGAACAGGCTTATTTAAAAAACCCAAAAAACAAAAAACCACATGGTAGCTGCTGTCAAAAAGTACCTAGAAGACGAATAACCATATAATGGTGTCCTAAAATTCCTAGGCAAAGGTCCTAGTCGCTTCCAGAAGAGAGATTGACTGTAGCAGAGTGTGCAGGAGCCTAGATGGGTTTCAAACATGAAATAGGAGCGTGAGGTGGGACCTGGCTGTGATGACATGAGGAAGTAGCACGCCCCACACATGAAAGAGCATGGCTCGTGGTGGAGGGTAGACTGTAATTGCTTCTTATGGTTGGAATACGAGTGCCCTGGAGGAGGGGCGAGAGATGGGCTGGCTGAGCCCAGAGAGTAATCCCCTTTTCCATGGCTGTCAGGAGCTCCGGAAGGTGATGAGAGGACAGAAGAGCCGGAGAAAACCTCCCAGACCCAGGCGCAGACGCGGTGGGCCATTTGGACCTCCATCATCTGAGAGGTGAAACCCCAATCGTGTGCCAAGTTGCCTCTTCAGGCTCTGGTCTCTCCCCACAGTGGACTGTTTGCCTGTCTGGAATGAGATAATTTGTCAGACACCAGCTGCTGATCATGCTTTCCTCATGGGCACATTTATTATGATGTTACAACGCGCATGAAGAATCTTTACCATCTCTCGAGTGAAAATTATTGAACTTTTTTTTTTTGGCAGAAATTTTCAAACCTTCCCTCTGCCAGAGACAGCATCGGTCGTAGACTGTGTCGAGGGAGCAGAGCGAGGGGGGGATCCTTGTCATAATGAACAAAACAGCAAGCAGAGGACCCCAGGGTGTGGGGCTGGGGAAGGAGGACCCTCCAGAGCTTTGTGAGTAGCCTGGGAGTTTGGGAGCGAGGAAGTTTGGGCTGTGCGTTTCTGAGAGAGTGCAGAGGATGCGCTGGCTGGCTGGCTGGTTTCTAGAAGTTCACCATGTCTAATTATGTACCAGGAAGCAAGAAAAGGTGTAGGTCTGTCTTTCCAGTTCAGAGGGAGAAAAAAAGATGTGGTGTCTCGCGTCTAAGAAACGAACAGGCTGACCTTTTCAGAGCGTCTGAAAGAAAAAACCAGATGTATTCCTCAAGAGTCACTGTGACTGAAGGCTTGCATTGTACACTCACATAAAGGGGGAGCTAACCAGAAAACAGCAGCTGATGATCTGAAGCCAGGCTGTGCTATTGTCCGGCACACAAATGTTCTACAAGGACCCGGACCACCATGCGGTTCTCTGTCCACAGACTATGGAGGTTGGAGGCGGGGCTGGGGAGTAAGGGCTTTTTTCCCTGATTTTCTTTCTTCCCCTTCTGAAACCTTTTCCTTCCAATCCCTCTCCAACCACTCACATTCAACTGCTAGCAATTCTTCCCACTGACCCTCTTCGCTCTCCAAATGGGGTGTGGGTCTCTGAAGGTTTTTCTCTTTGTACCTGACAATCCCATGTTGCAGGCCGGCTCCAAGGGAGGAGGTGAGGAGGTCTCAGCTCCCTGGGGACAGTGACCGGGAACGGAGTGGCTGTGATTTATTTTCCATCGAGCAAAGTCATAGCCAGGCAAATGTGGCTTGGGAGGCAGACAGGAGATTCCCCCCAGTCTCATCAAGGGCTGCTTCCCTATTGTCCTTGGGGAGGCTCGGGTGAATGCGGGTGGTGTTGGAGGGGGGAGGGGGAGGGGGAGGGGGAGGGGCAGCAGGATGAAAAAGAGGAGGCAGCTGAGGGAGGTGAAGTGAGATCCCGTGTCCATTCCAGGTCAGGTCTTTTAGGTTTGCTTCATCAGCCTTCACCGTCCTCAGCTTCACTGGAAACACTGCAGCCTCCCTACAAACTGTGAAGTCCTTGAAGGGAGACGCTTGCCTTATCCTCCTTCTTGCCTTTCCATTGCCTTCACTCTTATATTGGCTCCAAGCAGGTTCCCCGTGAATGTCTACTAAATGGCATTAACTCTGTGCCCCCAGATCTTTGGATCGGGTTCAACCTTGTCATTCACAGACTATCTCCTCCCAGCAGCAGCTCCATTGACTAACTAATGTGAAGAGGCTCCTGTCCCAGAAATTCTTTAACACTTCATTCTGCTGGAGTTTTTAATTGGGGGCGGGGCATGTCTGTAGACATTTACTAAACAACATTTATTGGCCAGCAGGCAAAAAGAAGTTCATCTAACAAAATGAAATCATAGCTCTCTGTCCTTTTAAGTGGTCTGACCACACTTTTCATAATCCGCTTGAGGCAGACTCAACAATATTCCAGAAGCAGGATCTTATTACTTCTATAGTTGAGATGAGAAATCCTACTACCTAATGGCTGGACACTGGAACACTTCGGGTCGAGCCTCAGGTGCTGTCCCTAAAGTAACAGGTTAGACCCTGTTTTATATTTGCCATTGCACTTTGCATTGAAAAGAATTCTGATCATACATGTTTGTTTCTTGTCTCTTTCTCCCACTGGACTCTAAGTTCCAATGTAAAGACAGCAACAACAACGATTAATATTTATGGAATGTTTAGTGTGTGTCAGGTCCTATTTCAAAAGCTTTCCATGTATTATCTTATTCAACTTTTCGTTTTATGAAACTGTATTCCCAGTGTCAAGAAGAGTGGTTGGCACATTTGGAATTTAATAAATACTTCTCGAACCAGTAGAAGGAATGAATGCTAGACTCTTCCAAGATTGCAACAACTAACAATCAAAGCAAAGTCCTAGAAAAAAATAAAGGTGTTATAAGGATGTGACCAAGTCAAAGAAATATCCTAATGCATCCTCGAAAGTACAGGTAAACCTTGTTTTGTGTGATAAATTTCCTGGGCCCTGGATTTTTCAGGATATAATCTTATTTAAAAAGCATCAAGGAGTTAGTTATTTTAAGTCAATTCTGTTGTGGAGTCTTTTGTTAAGCAAAGACACGTTTTGTAATGAAAATAAATCATCCCCCTCTTCGAAAATAGTAATCACTGGCAAGAACATCACAGATTAGCGTTCTTCAAAGTGCTTTGCTACATACATACACATATATTTACACATAGGCTTTTAGCATCACCAGAGAACTCAGGCATCTATTCAGTGACAGTTCCTTTAAATACTAAGAAGCAAATACAATACTCCATGGAACAGATAAGGAAACTGAGGTGCAGGGCAGTGACATAATTAGTCCAGAGAAAGTCCCTTTGACAACTTCTGCCTCTGAAGGGTCGTCTCAGGCATGTTGTCATTTTGAATCTTGACCTGGGATAATTCAAACTTAGAATTAGCCTCACTGGTTAGGTTGTTTCCTGATCAGAAATGCCTGTTTCATACCCAGATTTAATAATTTATTAAAAAAAATACTTATTGAAGTCCTTTTATGTGGCTGGCATTGCTCTGGGAACTGGGAAGTCTGAAAGGAAACAAAATAGAAAAAAATGCATGCTCTCAAAGACTTTTCTGGTAACTCACTGTCCAAAATGATAGTCACTAGCCATATGTGGCTATTTGAATTTGAATTAAATTAATACGTGTTTAAAAAATTAAAAATTCAGTTCATCATTTTCACTAGCAGATTTCAAGTTCTCAAATACTTGAGTTTTAAGTCAAGTATTAGTTGCTACATACGACTAGGGGCTCAGGTATGGGAGGGCACAGTTATAGAATGCTGCAGAAAGTTCTATTAGATAGTGCCACTATCTAAGGGACAACAGACAGACAATAAACAGATATCAATACATACAGTAATGTGTCTGGTGGTGGTGAGGGCTGTGGAGCTGATTAAAGCAGCGTTAGAGGACCAACAGAGATGGGCAAGGAAGTGCTCATTTATACGGGGTAGGAAGGGAAGATCTCTGAACAAGGGCCTGAATGGAGATGACTCAGACCCCATGGGTGGCTGGGGGGGGTGGAACATTCCAAGTAGGGAAGTGCTTTAGTACACTGCCCAACAGGTAGGATGCTTGTGAGGCCTTTCTGGTGGGAATGGGTGCATGAGGAATGATTGGGGATGGAATTAGAGTGGAAGGCTGGACCAGATCACACAGGGCCTCGCAAGTCATGATAGACCTCGGATCTCCTTGAGGGCTGAGTGCCAGCCATTTGGAGATTTGCCTTTACCTTCCCTTTCCTCTTTTCCTCTCAAACTTTCCCTCATTCTCTTTCTCCCTCACACCCCTGTGCCTTATAACAGCTCATGTCTTTGTAAGAATAACAACCGGGAGAGTCACGCTTGGTTGACATTTTCACCTTCTGGCAGAGAGATACTGTGGGTAGTAAACAGTAGTCATCAGGGTAATCCACGCGAGTCCTAGACTTTACTATTCACCAAATCAAGGTGCTACACCATTTTTCTTCTTCATGCATCTAACTCCTTTATTGAGCATGTACTGTGTAACCAGTGGTTTGCCCAGGAATGAGGGGATTCCCAGGACACCGCACTTTTCATGCTAAAACCAGCAAAGTCCCAGGTCAATCGTGGTCTGCTTGGGGTGGACATTGTGACTATAAAAACACAGTGCCGTATATACACTAATATGTATAAAATGGATAACTAATAAGAACCTGCTGTATAAAAAATAAATAAAATAAAATTCAAAAACAAAACCAAAAACACAGTGCCTGCCTTCGAGATGTCACAGCCTGGGAGAGAAAACAGACAATACAGAGCTCTGAGTGCTTTGATGGAAAAGAACACAGGAGCTTTGGCAAGTCGTACACTTGCAAGGCCTGAGTGCAGTGAGGGCAATGAGGGAGGACCTTGGCTTTAATTCTTTATTTTTCCCCTCTCTTTTTTTAAATTGAAGTGTAGCTGATTTACAATGTTGTGTTAATTTCTGCTGTAGAGCAAAAGGATTCAGTTATACATATATATATTCTTTTTCAAAAATTCTTTTCCATCATGGTTTATCATAGGATACTGAATATAGTTCCCTGTGCTATACAGTAGGACCTTGTTGTTTATCCATTCTATATGTAATAGCTTACATCTGCTCACCCCAACCTCCCAGTCCATCCCTCCCCCAACCCCCTCCCCTTTGGCAACTACCAGTCTGTTCTCCATGTCCATGAGTCTGTTTCTGTTTTGCAGACAGGTTCATTTGTGTCATATTTTAGATTCCACATATAAGTGATACCATATGTTGTTTGTCTTTCTCTTTCTGACTTACTTCACTTAGTATGATAATCTCTAGTTGCATCCATGTTACTACAAATGGCATTATCTCATTCTTTTTTATGGCTGAGTAGTATTCCATTGTATATATGTACCACATCTTCTTTATCCATTCATCTGCTATTGGACAGTTATGTTGTTTCCATATCTCGGCTATTGTGAATAGTGCTGCTATGAACATAGGGGTGCATGTATCTTTTTGAATTATAGTTTTGTCTAGATACATTTGGCTTTAATTCTTGAAGCTGACTAAAGATGTCTACCTTGCTGCCTCAACTCCCATGTCTTTCTGGGCTCTCTGCAGAGACTTCATTAACAGGTAGACTGATGTGCACCCACGTGGCCGACTGTTTTCCACTGTGCCTTCCCCACCGGAAGACCAGATCACCACCTGACCTCAGAGATGCCACCAGCTCCCAGTTGCTCCATTCCTATTGCTTTGTTTGATTAGGAAGTCCTAGACGGGGAAGGAGTGACTACATATGTGTCCACGGGGGTATCAATATTTGGGCAAAAAAGGCTGTTGATCACATCTGTCATTCTTTGCTGGCATCAAGAGAACTCGAGGGCATCTTCAAGAATGTATGTTCATCTAAATACGTGGGACAGAGGCGTCAGGCGGAAGGGCTTTTCCGAGGCGTGCTGCATCTTGCTCGGTGAGTGCACGTTTCTCAATTCTTCCTCTGAAGCAGACGTTAAAACCTGCAGCACAGTCATTTAGAATTTCAAAGGTTTATTCTTCAGGGGGTGGGCCACAAAAGACACCACCATTATTCACATAATGCTGGGATGGTGGGGAACAGCCACACACCATTAACGAAGCCTGTGCAGCAAACCTTTACGGAGAAAGGCAAGAGCTATTCTGCCAGGATAAAGAAGATGCCTCATTACAGTGGCTTTAAGAAAAGATTATTATCATTATTGCTTTTTAAAATGCGCTCCTGCATCCTACCTAGGTTGGGAGAGCTTAAGAGGAGAAAAGCCAATTTTTAAAAGTAGTTCATAGATCACTAAAAAGTCACAAAACACTCAACATTCAGTACACATCTCCCCCCACCCCCAACCCCATTCTCCTCTCAGAGTTGAGGATGTCAATCTGCTTTTAGAAAAAAATCCAACACCCCCATCAAGAGACCCTTCCTTTCTTCAGACAGACACCTCTCAGTACTGCTCTGCCTGGTTTTAAATGGTGCCAGAATCCTAGCCAATGGTTCTAAGGACCAAACAAGATGGAGCTTCTCACACAGAAAGCTGCTGGTCCTTCAACATTATCTTGCTTGGCTTCACCTGTCATCTCCCTTTCCTTTGTTTTGGAATCACAGGAGGCGAACGCCACAGATCTGAGTTGGAAAACCAGGAGCCCAGGCTGCAGAACAGCCAGCAGACAACATTGTCTCTGAACTGCTATTGTTTCTATTTTAGGAGCACATTGAGTGATTAGCTTGGGTAACAGTAACATCGCATTACCTTGCACAGGCTGGAAATGTCTTTCAATAAGGAGGCAACACGGAGGCCATGTGATACAATCCCGTAGACAGAGCCAAGTGGAATACATCAAAGAGAGCCTTGATGCAGATGTTTCATGCAGAAGAAAATTAGGTCAGAGACCACTTCAATTTCAGCTTCTGCCAGCCTCGTTTGAGAGCTTCCAGTGAATTCGTAATGAATAGCTTCTAGGGCACTTTTCTCTCACTCAGTCACAGGCTGCCACAGCCAGATGAGCGTTCCATGTGGAATCTTCTCTCATTATTTAAAACTGCTACTTTGTGTTCTGAAATTCCAGAACCCTTCCAATGCACCACCACTCTGGCCTGAAACAAAAAGACTTGGAAAAGACAGACAATAATCTGTATCATATCCTCTCTCTCTCTCTCCTATGCATCATACACATACATGTTTTTTAATACATCCCAAGCCCCTTTTTCATCTGTCTGTGCAGGTACATAAACCTTTGCTGAGGAATATTGGCGATGTCAGGCTTTTTTAAATCTTACTCAACTTTGAAGAAGCTGAGTGGCCTATAGATGACCAAAATGCTTTGTCGGCTTCTTGCAGGGAGCGTGCATGCGTGAGTGAGTGCGGCATGCATGTATAAAAAAAAAAAAAAAGCTTTTCTCTGAAAAGAGCACAGAAGGGCAGTGTGACCTCCATGAAAGTGAATGATGCATCTTTTCCCTGCCCACCCTCAGCCCCATCGCACATGTTATTTATTATATTGGAGGGTGAGATTCTAGAGCACCCTGGGATCTTCCTGTTTCAGATGCTTTTTCTGCCTACCCTTTGCAGGGTTCACACTGACAAATCCTTGCTGATTGGACTGGGGGTGTGTGGAGGGATGACTTCAATTCATGGCAGGAGAAGAATCATTAGATTCTGAATGCATTTAGAAGAGGGGCAGAGAGACAGACACGGAGGATCACAGAGGCTGCTCAAAGCTGGTGACGCTCCCATTTCCCATGGGAAAGGAAAGGAAGTGGCGGCCACAGCTCCAGCTCCCCATGACACAATTGCTTTGTCTTTGCAACCTCCAAAGCACCAGGGCATTCATTCAGGGTTGTTCTCAATTCTAGGGTTTGCACAGCGGTGGCAGAAAGCCTCGGAAAAGCCCTCAAAGGTCTGCTTCTGCTCCAGTCAAGGATGGAAAGGCACCAGGAAGATGTTGCCTCTCTGGTCCTGTCATTTAAAATGCTTTCTCTGCCTTAAAAAGACACTAGTCTTTCTGCCATGCTTCCCCAACTTGGTCTCCTCCCTGCCAGCGCTGTCCTGTGATCTCTTTCTTTCGATTTCACAGAGATGCACACACGCACACGCACACGCACGAGCGCTCACGTGGATACATGCTTACACTCACACTCAGTTAAAATTTCTGAGGAGGACAGAAGTGCAGCGGAGGCAGTTACAGTGAAATAAAAAGATGACCTGATGGAAAAGGAGAACTAGTTTAAGCTCCACCTATGTGTGAACTTGGACCAGCAGCTCTCTCCTCTGGGCTCAGGGTCCATATCCGGAAAATCTGGGTACCAATCCCTACATCCCTCACAGCTTTGATGCTGACTCAGTAAATGATCTTTCTCATGTGTTATAAGCAATAGACATCATCTGGAAATGTTTGGCTGTGGTTGTAGCCCCAGATCTACCTACTGAGATGCTAACAAAGACCTATGATGCTCATAGACTAGCAGCAAGGAATATGGGCTTGGTCATGCAGCAGTGAGACAGCGTGATTCCTTCCAGACACACTGCAATGGGGCAGCTCAACACAGCAGAAATAACATTGCCTTTGGAATCAGCTAGACTTGAGTTGGAATTTCGGCTCTGTCACTTCCTGGCTGTGTGACCGCAGACGAGTCACTTAGGTTCTCTGATCCTGAGTTTCTTCCACAGTAATACTGGGATGATACTCACTGTGAAAGGTTGTTACAAGATTAACTGAAATATATGAAATATATGTGCCTGATACATGGTAGGTACTCAGCAAATATTAGTGTTATTTTTATTATTGCTATTAAAATTAATAATGGAGACATTCATGCATATATGCAGAAATGGCACGTATGACTTAATGTAGTCAAAAATTAACACTTTATTTGAATTGATTTTTCTTGCTCCGTGTGGAGAATCTAGACACATGTATAGACACGCACAACATACCACATGTGTGCATGCATGAATACACACATATGAAATTCAGTTTATAAAGGCAGTAGCAACCATTAGTTATTTCAAATGCTTATTAGAGATTTTGGCAAATAAGTGCTCAGTATGTGCTAATTACATTTATTTTTATTTACAACAATATCTTTTGGTGTGAGTTCCCAACTTATCATGTACCCCTTGCCCATTCTCTTCTCTGAAAAGGCCTCTTCTTAAGAGGCAACTTGGTGCAGAGAAAATCTGTGTAAGTAGGAGTCAGGAGCCATCAATATGATGCTGAGTTCTTGATCACAAAACCGTAGCACTTCAGAGCTTGGCAGGTGAGAAACTGAAACACAAAGAGATTACGTGACTTGACCAAGGTCATAGAGGAACCTCAGTTCTCATGGAGTCCTCCCCTATGTCCTTCAGCATCATAAGGTTCAACGGAGGCCCTGAGCCTGAAAATGCTTGGCAGCAGTCAGGTGCTTTCCACCTGCCAGTGCCCCCTTCCCCAGCACCTGCCAGCCTTCCTACCGCAGCCCTGGCAGAAGGCCATCGTCACTGCAGTGACTGCAGAGCTGTCTGCCACCAGTGGCACCACTGTCCGACAGAGCACTGCCTGCCCAGAACTGGATTTTGTCCCTGTCAAGTTATGGGCCATGGAAGACAGCACAGCCTTGGGAAGGATGTCCGTGGCCCAGCACGCTGAGCAGCCTGGGCCAGTACCAAGACTGAGAGTCAAATATTGGTCTGCCAGGCTCTGGCTCTGTGTGCTGGTATGTGACCATGGGCATTTCCAGAAGCTAGAGAGGCCAAATCGGGGGAAGAGAAACATCCATTTGTTCTGTTCTACACCTATTCATTCGCTCTCTTGCTTACTCATTTTCCCATTCATTCATTTAGTTATTCTTTATTGAAACAAGGCTTCTACGATTTCACTATTTAGTGAAAGAGATTACATGGATAGAGATACAAACCAATTACAATACAATATGGCGAGTGTTATAATAGCGAAATACTGTGGCCGCACAGGAGAGGGAGGCGTTCAGTTTTCCTGCTTTACAAACACTAGTGGAAGTAGAGATTGTGTAATAATCAGGGTTGGATACTAGAAATAAAACCGCTGATAAATAAATGTCTATATACACACATTTCTACAGACATACACACATATGCATTATACATATGCCTATATTCGTAGAGATTTGGCCTTATACGATTGTGGGAGTTGGTTTAACAGTCTATACATGGCTGTTGTCTGTACCAGGGTTTGGGAAACTTTTTCTGCCAGATAGTAAATACTTTAAGCTTTGCAAGATATATGGTCTCTGTAGCAACTACTCAGCTCTGCCAGTGAAACACAGAAGTAGCCCTTAACAATTCATAAACAAATAGGCATAGCTATGTTCCAATAAAACTTTACATGCATAAACAAGACAGGGGCCGGATTTGTCCTGTGGGCCATAGTTTGCCAACCCCTGGTCTTTGAGACTGGGTATGGAGGCCAGAGTCAGTAGGATGGACACTGGGGAAGGAAGATGGATGTGAAGGGGAGGAGAGCAGTGCAAACTGGAGCCCATTGACCTGGGACTTGTGTCAGTCTCTCATTGCCTTCAAGTCTTCAGCTTCAGTGATGTATGTGTCTTACAGGAAAAGCGGTGCCTTTCATCCTGGAGCTAAACCTACACGTGACCCAGGAATTGGAAAAACTGATAGAAGGTTCATTGGGAACTGGAGTTGCTGCTGGTTTGGCTGCTGCCCCATGACAACAAGGTAAGTCAGCAGATAAATAACAGTAGTGCCTGGTGCTCTTAAGTTGGTTGACCTTCTGAGTGTAAAATGCATATAGCTCCTGCTTCAATTCAACCGTCCAAATCTCATGCAAAATGACACTTAGGACCCACTCTAACTTGGAACAATGTAGGGAAGGAAATTCCGCCACATCATTCTTGTCTAGCTAAGTGATTCAATCAAGTCCACACAGACGAGAACATTTCAGAAGAGTTAACACTGAAAGCGGACGTTAAGCATGGGTGAGGATTTTCCAGGCAGAGGGCGTCTGTAGAATCCTCAGACAGTGTGTTTTGTGAGTGATCCGTTTTAAAGTGACCCCAACACAGAGCTCAAAAGGAAAAAGAAACAACCTGGTTTTTGCCTGCTAAACATTTGAAAAATTTATTTTCCTAATTTTTCACTGATTAACCATTTCCATCAGAATCCAGATGTGAGCAGTAAATGCTCACAGACTTGACTCAAGTCCCCACCCCCAGCTCCCGCATCCCTTGCAGAATGAGGATCAGTCTGCCTGGCCATCCCCAGCAGGCAAACCCACTCCTGGGACAAGCTGGCTGATCTGTCCATGTAGCTCTGGGCATCTAATGAGAATATTCACATTTAGCGATGGTTTAGCAGACAATTCCCATAAAGCTCTATTTTGAGTCACAGCACTGAATGTTTCCCCCTTTTTTAGTAACTTGTTCTTTCTTCTTGTGTTTTGTCTTCATTAATGCTGTCAGATTTTACTAGATGTTCTGGAACCAAGAGTTATATTTAATGCCTTATTCTTTCCAGTTCTTTCACTATATTGACATTACCTCCACAATACTTCTGGTCACCATCCACTCATCCATTCTCTACCCATATGTCCATCCTTCCATCTGACTTTGCATTTATTTGTCCATCCATTCATCTCCTTTTCTTTTTGGGTTACCATCCCATTTCAGTCTTCTATCATCTTTTGCTTACATGATTATAAGATCCAGTATATTTATTTTACTGAAAGGCTGAGTGAATGAACAGGATGTAGAGCAACATAGGCTTAGATTTGAATTTGTGTCTGTCCTTTACTAACTGTACAACCTTAAGCACATAATTGAAACTAAGTCTTACTATTCATGTCTCAGGGTTGTTGTAAGCGTTGAGATAAGGTGTATGTAGTAGGTGATAGAATACCAGGCACATGAGAGGTACACAGTAAGTATTATTTTACCCCCTTCTCCCTATTTCTGCCACTACCTTCTACCTTTTTTCAGATATCTTCTTCATAACCGCAACCAATTGTTACCTAGCATCCCAGCCTTTGCTGAAGCCATACTGCTTTCTAAAACTGTATCCTCAACTCCTAACTTACTATTGAGATTCACCACTATTTGTCTCTGGGTCTTTGATCATGGAAACTCTTCTCATCAAATTATCCATTGTCTTATTTTTTTCTTTGTAAGAAATTTATCTGATTTCTTGGATCTACCCATTCCCCAGATAAAATGCTACCTCTTCCCATAACCCTTCCAGAATCCCCCAAATTTAAACTTTTGCTTCCCCTGCATTATTATAAGACTTTATTTGATGGGAAGGGGAAAGGGAACTGCGTTTTTGAGCACTCTATTGAGTGTTGATACTTGCATCATATATTTTTTACAACCTTATAAAGTAGTTATTATCTTCATTTTTCAGCAGAACTTTCCCAAGGTCATTCAGCTAGTGAGGACCAGAGCAAAAATTCCAACCCACATCTGTCTGATTCCAGATGTCCTTTTCATTTCCCTCTGCCTTGCCTTCCACTTTCTACACAATAATAGTGATAATTACATTTTGACATCTATGAAATATTAAAAAATAAAAAACATGATTGGTTCCATTAATGAATTATATTAAAGGATAGGGATAGTATTTTATTTTTTCTTATATCACCTTAAGGGTTCTGGTTTAACAATTTAAACATACCATTAAGGATGTGGTAAATGTTCAATTAAATAACCTTCAATGAGCATATAGAACTTTCACTAGAATTCTTACTCTTGGGAGGTTTTTCCCCAATTTCAAATGTGGTAAATGACCAAAAATCCTTCAGCCATCATATTCTCAGAGTATGGTCAATTTCAGCTTTCTTTATTTTTAGTAAGGATGTCTAAAACAAAGAGAAAATTATTATTATTTGGTTAAGTTCTTATCACAATGGGCTATTTTGTGAAAATCCTTGGGCCGATCCCTGCAGCCAGCAGGCAGCCAGCCCACTTGTTTATCTCTCCATGGCATTAGTAACCCTGTAAAAGTTAAATTTGTTTTATTTATAGGTTGGAAGAAACTTCACCCATGAGGAGTACTGCATAAATAGACTTTCACCATCATTCTCCAAAGAGGTTGGGAAGGAACCACTCATGAGGAAAGCCTGGAGGGGACAAATTGTCAGAATGAGGTATGGTCCTTTATTCAGAATCAGAAGAGTTACCCACTCGAATCATAAAATACCAGATGAAGCTCACTTCACTAAACATGGGTGAACAAATGGAAAGAAGAAAGACATGGTGACAGTGAAAATGCCCAAGATGTAGTCCCTCCAGCTTAAATGAAGGCAAGTTCATTTGGGATCCCAGAGGTTATACTTTTGCCAAAGCATGCTTTGAGTTAGCACAGAAAAGAGTTAGAGCTTTATTCTTTCTTTCTTTTTTTTTTTTTTAATAGAATGAGATTGATTGGGCAATGTAGAATAACCTGCCTGTGTTTATGTCTAGTTATTTGTCCTTGAGTGTAAGAAGAGCAACTCAAAGTTATTTAATTAGGGGACTGCAAAGACCAACCCGTCATTAAATATATTATGAATTGAATCAACATCAGTTAAATAATCATGTTATATCTTAAGTCTGCCAACTCTTTGGAGAGGAATGAGATAGTTATGCTCTTTGATAAACCCCCAAAGTCTGTGCTGTCCTCATAAAAGGAGATGCTGCTGATTCACCATGAGCTTTGAGATCTTTTCCAAGAGAAAGAATGGGTTTTTGCTGCACAGTCCACATGACCTTGCCTGGTGCCCCTGCTGATTAATGGCATTTATTCCCCAGAGAGCTGCCTGAGGCTGAAGGCAGAGATATGACATTGAGACAGAGCTAACCTAACTGGCTCTTATGGGGATCAATCTCATGCCTGACTCTTCACTACAGTGTTCTAAGCATTTCAGTTAACTGAGTGTATCTCCCCTTCCAAATAAGTCTCAGCCAGTCCATAAAGGGGAAGACGGCATTCTCAGATATCAGGTTTCAGGCACTGTACCTTTAGGATGAGTGGAGGTTTGCTTTCAAAGCTGGGTGTGGGACCTTCTAAAGAGAAGCCCTGCGTGGTCATAAACTATTCATGTAACTTATCATGTTTCTAGTACTAGCTACTTTCTAGTTCCCTTCCCTTGTCTCATCACCACCTGTCTCATCTTGACAACTCTGATCTCAGATCTGCCTTCCATTTATTTTTATTATATTCACCCTCTCATCCTGGAAATGACACCCAGTCTTGTCGATTTGATACCTGACCTTGACTTACCCTGACTCCACTTTCCCTACTTGTACTAGAGGTGGGTGTTGGCATCAGACACATTTGTCAGTATCTCTTCTCGATTCCATCCCCTGCCCCATTTTTGGCTTTGCTCTTTTTATGAAAACATCGGTAACTCCCAGACATCTCACTCCATGTTGCAAAGCCAAAGGCAGGACAGGGGACCGAAAAGGCTCCCACAGATGAAGTCTGAAATGTTGTACGCCTGAGGGAACATACTCCATCATCCTTGCACCCAAGCCACAAAAGGGGTAGTGCAGTTTCATATATTCCAGAGAACTCTTAACTAAAGAGGTAGTTGCACCCATTTCAGACTGTACCTCAATGTGTCTTTGTCTTGAGAAAAACCAACTATGTCATTGTGCATCACCCAATGTGATACAATAGAATATCAAGTGTTTTGGAGTCAGGCAGACTTGGGTTTGAATCCCGATTCTACTCTTTGCTCACTGTGTCCTCTCAATTAAGCATCTTAACTTCTCCAAGCCTCAGTGTTTTCATCTATAAAATGAGAATACCTACTTTATACTGTCATTGTGAGAAATTAAAGGGGTAGTGTACATAAAATACAGAATGTTGCATATGGTGTTTAATAAGTAGGGTTTATTATTTTTTTTTATGATAGCCATGATAAGGTCCTAATGCCCAAATTCTGGCAAGAATGGAGAAATTCTTAAATATTCAGGCAGCTCATTTACTGATAGATGGGCCACAGGTTTCTTCAGGCACTAGGCTGGTTGTTCAGTGTTGTAAGTCACCAGCTGGCTTCCTGCCTGAACTTTTAATCTTGTCCCCATCTCAATTTAAAGAGGGTGAGAAAGCAGAGACATCAATCGTTTCCTTGTCAAGGACAACAGCCCCTTCCTTCTTCCTTAGTTCTCTCCTGGGGCCCCATCCACCCAGTGCCAAGGGAGGGCGCTGCCGCTGAATACAAATCACCACGTGGTGGGGAGGCTTTGTGCCTCCATGGGAGCCTGGAGCAACTTCACTGTCTCTGTGTAAGGCTGTGATGAGTCCCATCCAGTCCTCCCACTCCTGGGGTTAAGCACCCCACCGTGTTCCACAGTCTCCCTGGGTAGTGATGTAACCACAAGTATGGCAGTTACCCAAGGTACTGGGACACAGACTTTATTGATTTGTTCTTCTAATGCATTAGGAGGAAACAGGAAACCTCAGGAAGGTCACAAACGACAATTGTGCATTGACTGGCACAGACATTGACTTCATTCAGGAAAGAACAACTCAAGTGGCCTTGCTATCAGAGAGGAAAGGAGACCATAGATGCATGACTCAAAAATGAAGACGATAAGCATGGGCTGGATCCAAAGGAATCAGAAAGAACTGAAGCATGTAATGCTCAAGCTCCAACTTGAGGGAGAGTCTTTGTTCATTGACTGGCAAGGCCAGATTCTCAATCAATGTTGCTTAACAGTGGGATGAAGAAATAAACCAGGCAAGAGTGATCCCCTTAGGTCTTTGCCCTATTAAGTCCCTAAGCAGCTCTCTAGTGTTCTGCTACTTGATCCTGTGGTTACATGTCCTTCCATCCCACCTTCATGATCTTGAAAGCGGAGCACTTCAGACAGCTTCCCATGCATCCTTGCTCTTCTCCCTAGCTTGCTCCCCTCCATGATCCACCTTGGAATCATTAATCATTAAAAACTCACAGCATGATTGAAATCACCCTAGACTTTCTACACCCTCTTTCTTTTCCAGACCTGTGTTCTGAACGTTTGGGGTCTGTCTCCCGTATGTCTAGGCCAGCCTTGTCTTCCCTGATGATTGGAAGAGTTGAAATCTTCCTCTGAGGGTTCTGATTATTTCAATGTTATCAACAAATTCTTGTTTGCTGGTGAGGAATTATTCCAAAATGTCAACTCCCCATGTTAGTCCTTTATCTTCTAAGAAATGAAACCTTCTACAAAATCAAGCCTTTCCACATGTTCGGCCTTTAATCATTTCAGGAGATTCTGGATAGGATGCTAAGGTCCCTTCTAATCCCATGAGTTTAGATAACTAAAGCCAAATCATTGGTCCAAGACTCGATGGAATATTTACATTTTTCTAGAAGCATTTCCATATTGATTACTAGAAATGGAAAAGTGACAGAGTACCAAGGAGGGATGGGCCTTCAGAATGTACTTTTGTTTAGGCTTTTGTGGGCTCTGTATTGACATTTAGTCTCTAATCCTGATTTGAGCAGCCGTATGAAATACCATCTTGGCATTGGGAGAAGCAACAGAGAAGTGGTATCTCTAACAAAAAACATTATGCTAGAGTTTACTCATAATCAGTGTGGAGACTGAGTAAGGACAGCCCAAGGCTTCTGTGGAGGTCAGATTCTAGCAAAGGGATATTGCTTGTCCCAACTCTGCCAGTCACTCTGTCTGTATCTTAGGTACAAGACATAAATTTTGTGGGCCACAGTAGACTCATGTTTCAAAGGGATTTCTAATAAATTAATTTGGAGTTGCTTTGAAGATTAAATGAGACAGTGGATTGTAAATAGCTTAGCACATAGTAAATGCTCAATAAACATGTGTTTTTTCCCTAAGGGTCCATAAGATGTCTAGTCAGTAGAATGTAGTTTCACTCTTAGGATTAAACAGCTAATATTTATTAACCACTAACTATATGCAAGGTAATGTGACAAGCAATTTGAAAGTAATATTTTATTTACCTAGATACAAGTTTTATACTTATTTTTCAAATAACGAAAGTCAGGCTCAGAGGGATTAAATGACTTTCCTTACATTATACAGCTAATCACTAATAAACCAAGATTCACATCTTAAACTTTCTCAGTCCAGAACCCATTCTCTCAATCACTTTGTTGTAAGGACATTTTAGAATGAGAAGTCAGTGGTATGACTTTAATAAGCTAAAAAAGAAAAAAAAATCCAGTGAACTGTAGAGTCCCTGGGGAAATAGGAACTGGAGAGTAGAGGTGGAAAAGCACTAAAATAATAGATTCCAGTATCGATCTAGTGAGCTGGGCTAAGGAGAAGGAAATTAGTAGGATTTGTAAAGTTGTTATTAGTATTTGCCAAAGATGTTTGCCATCTCCCATGTTCTTCTTGGAAATGTTGCCTTTTGAATATATTTCTGGCAAACAAGATCACACACAAAAAAAACCCCATTCTTCTTTCCTTCTTACTCAATCTTTTCAGCATTGGGTGCCATATTAGGTACTGAGAGTACAGAGATATGGAAAATGGGGCAAGATTTTCTTTTTTTAACAGCTTTATTAGAGTAAAATTGCTTTATAATATTGTGTTAGGTTCTGCTGTATAACAAAGTGAATCAGCTATATGGATGCATATATCCCCATATCCCCTCCCTCTTGCATCTCCCTCCCAACCTCCCTATCCCACCCCTCTAGGTGGTCACAAAAAACCGAACTCAACTCCCTGTGTGATACAGCTGCTTCCCACTAGCTATCTATTTTACATTTGGTAGTGTATATATGTCAATGCTACTCTCTCACTTCGTCCCAGTTTACCCTTCCTCCTCCCCATGTCCTCAAGTCCATTCTCTACATATGCATCTTTATTCCTGTCCTGCCACTAGGTTGATCAGAACCTTTTTTTTTCATATATATGTGTTAGCATATTTCTGACTTACTTCACTCTGTATGACAGACTCTAGGTCCATCCGCCTCACTACAAATAACTCAGTTCCGTTTCTTTTTATGACTGAGTAATATTCCATTGTATATATATGCCACACCTTCTTTATGCATTCATCTGTTGATGGACACTTAGGTTGCTTCGATGTCCTGGCTATTGTAAATAGTGCTGCAATGAACACCGTGGTACATGACTCTTTTTGAATTATGGTTTTCTCAGGGTATATGCCCAGTAATGGGATTGCTGGGTCATATGTTAGTTCTATTTTTAGTTTTTGAGGAACCTCCATACTGTTCTCCATAGTGGCTGTATCAATTTACATTCCCACCAACAGTGCAAGAGAGTTCCCTTTTCTCCACACCCTCTTCAGCATTTATTGTTTCTAGATTTTTTTGATGATGGCCATTCTGACTGGTGTGAGGTGATACCTCACTGTAGTTTTGATTTGCATTTCTCTAATGATTAGTGTTGTTAAGCATCCCTTCATGTGTTTGTTGGCAACTTGTATATCTTCTTTGGAGAAATGTCTATTTAGGTCTTCTGCCCATTTTTGGATTGGATTGTTTGCTTTTTTGATATTGAGCTGCATGTGCTGCTGCTTGTATATTTTGGAGACTAATCCTTTGTCAGCTGCTTCGTTTGCAAATATTTTCTCCCATTTTAAGGGTTGTATTTTCATCTTGTGTATAGTTTCCTTTGCTGTGCAAAAGCTTTTAAGTTTCATTAGGTCCCAGTTGTTTATTTTTGTTTTTATTTCCATTTCTCTAGGAGGTGAGTCAAAAAGGATCTAGCTGTGATTTATGTCAAAGAGTGTTCTGCCCGTCTAAGAGTTTTATAAAGTGTCTGGCCTTACATTTAGGTCTTTAATCCATTTTGAGTTTGTATGATGTTAGCAAGTGTTCTAATTTCATTCTTTTACAGGTAGCTGACCTGTTTTCCCAGCACCACTTATTGAAGAGGCTGTCTGTTCTCCATTGTATATTCTTGCCTCCTTTATCAAAGATAAGGTGACCATATGTGCGTGGGTTTATCTCTGGGCTTTCTATCCTGTTCCATTGATCTATATTTCTGTTTTTCTGCCAGTACCATACTGTCTTGATTACTGTAGCTTTGTAGTATAGTCTGAAGTCAGGGAGTCTGATTCCTCCAGCTCTGTTTTTCTTTCTCAAGATTGTTTGGCTATGCGGGGTCTTTTATGTTTCCATACAAATTGTGAAAATTTTTGTTCTAGTTCTGTGAAAAATGCCATTGGTAGTTTGATAGGGATTTCATTGAATCTGTAGATTGCTTTGGGTAGTAGAGTCATATTCACATTGTTGATTCTTCAAATCCGAGAACATGATATATCTCTCCATCTGTTTGTATCATCTTTAATTTCTTTCATCAGTGTCTTATAATTTTCTGCATACAGGTCTTTTGTCTCCTTAGGTAGGTTTAATCCTAGGTATTTTATTCGTTTTTTGCAATGGTAAATGGAAGTGTTTCCTTGATTTATCTTTCAGATTTTTCATCATTAGTGTATAGGAAAGCAAGAGATTTCTGTGCATCAATTTTGTATCCTGCTACTTTACCAAATTCACTGATTAGCTCCAGTAGTTTTCAGGTAGAATCTTTAGGATTATCTATGTATAGTATCATGTCACCTACAAACAGTGACAGATTTACTTCTTTTCTGATTTGTATGCCTTTTATTTCTTTTTCTTCTCTGATTGCTGTGGCTAAAACTTCCAAAACTATGTTGAATAACAGTGGTGAGAGTGGGCATCCTTGTCCTTTTCCTGATTTTAGAGGAAATGCTTTCAGTTTTTCACCATTGAGAACGATGTTGGCTGTGGGTTTGTCATATATGGCCTTTATTATGTTGAGGTAAGTTCCTTCTATCCCTACTTTCTGGAGAGTTTTTATCGTAAATCGCTATTGAAATTTGTCAAAAGCTTTCTCTGCTTCTATTGAGATTATTATACTTTTTTTTTTTTGCGGTACGTGGGCCTCTCACTGTTGTGGCCTCTCCCGTTGCGGAGCACAGGCTCCGGATGCGCAGGCTCAGTGGCCATGGCTCACAGGCCTAGCCACTCTGCAGCATGTGGGATCTTCCCAGACCGGGGCACAAACCCATGTCACCTGCATCGGCAGGCGGACTCTCAACCACTGCACCACCAGGGAAGCCCTATCGTATGGTTTTTATACTTCAGTTTGTTAGTATGGTTTATCACATTGATTGATTTGTGTATATTGAAGAAACCTTGCATTCCTGGGATAAACCCCACTTGATCGTGGTGTATGATCCTTTTAATGTGCTGTTGGATTCTGTGTGCTAGTATTTTGTGGATGATTTTTGCATCTATGTTCATCAGTGATATTGGCCTGTAATTTTCTTTTTTTGTGACATCTTTGTCTGGTTTTGGTATCAGAATGAGTTTGGGAGTGTTCCTCCCTCTGCTACATTTCGGAAGAGTTTGAGAAGGATACGTGTTAGCTCTTCTCTAAATGTTTGATAGAATTCGCCTGTGAAGCCGTCTGGTCCTGGGCTTTTGTTTGTTGGAAGATTTTTAATCACAGTTTCAATTTCAGTGGTTGTGATTGGTCTGTTCATATTTTCTATTTCTTCCTGATTCAGTCTTTGAAGGTTGTGCGTTTCTATGAATTTGTCCATTTCTTCCAGGTTGTCCATTTTATTGGCATAGAGTTGCTTGTAGTAATCTCTCATGATCTTTTTTATTTCTGCAGTGTCAGTTGTTACTTCTCCTTTTTCATTCCTAATTCTGTTGATTTGAGTCTTCTCCCTTTCTTTCTTGATGAGTCTAATGGTTTTTCAATTTTGTTTATCTTCTCAAAGAACCAGATTTTAGTTTTATTGATCTTTGCTACTGTTTCCTTCATTTCTTTTTCATTTATTTCGAATCTGATCTTTATGATTTCTTTCCTTCTGCTAATTTTGGGGTTTTTTTGTTCTTCTTTCTCTAATTGCTTTAGGTGTAAGGTTAGGTTGTTTATTTGAGATTTTTCTTGTTTCTTGAGGTAGGATTGTTTCGCTAGAAACTTCCGTCTTAGAACTGCTTTTGCGGCATCCCATAGGTTTTGGGTCATCGTGTTTTCATTGTCATTTGTTTCTAGTTATTTTTTTATTTCCTCAGTGATCTCTTGGTTATTTAGCAGTGTATTGTTAAGGCTCCATGTGTTTGTATTTTTTACAGTTTTTTTTCCTGTAATTGATATCTAGTCTCATAGCATTGTGGTTGGAAAAGATACTTGATACGATTTCAGTTTTCTTAAATTTCCAAGGCTTGATTTGTGACCCAAGACATGATCTATCCTGGAGAATGTTCCATGAGCACTTGAGAATAAAGTGTATTCTGTTGTTTTTGGATGGAATGTCCTATAAATATCAATTAAGTCCTTCTTGTTTAATGTGTCATTTAAAGCTTGTGTTTCCTTATTTATTTTCATTTTGGACGATCTGTCCATTGGTGAAAGTGGGGTGTTAAAGTCCCCTACTATGATGGTGTTACTGTTGATTTTCCCTTTTATGGCTGTTAGTATTTGCCTTATGTATTGAGGTGCTCCTATGTTGGGTGCATAAATATTTACAATTGTTATATCTTCTTCTTGGATTGATCCCTTGATCATTATGTAGTATCCTTCTTTGTCTCTTATAATAGACTTTATTTTAAAGTCTATTTTGTCTGATATAAAAATTGCTATTCCAGCTTTCTTTTGATTTCCATTTGCTTGGAATATCTTTTTCCATCCCCTCACTTTCAGTCTGTATGTGTCCCTAGGTCTGAAGTGGGTCTCTTGTAGACAGCATATATACGGGTCTCGTTTTGGTATCCATTCAGCCAGTCTATGTCTTTTGGTTGGAGCATTTAATCCCTTTACATTTAAGGTAATTATTGATAAGTATGTTCCTATTACCATTTTCTTAATTGTTTTGGGTTTGTTTTTATAGGTCTTTTCCTTCTCTTGTGTTTCCTGCCTAGAGAAGTTCCTTTAGCATTTGTCATAAAGCTGGTTTGGTGGTGTTGAATTCTCTTAAATTTTGTTTTTCTGTAAAGGTTTTAATTTCTCCGTTGAATCTGAATGAGATCCCTGCTGGATAGGGTAATCTTGGTTGTAGGTTTTTCCCTTTCATCACTTTAAATATGTCCTGCCACTCCCTTCTGGCTTGCAGAGTTTCTGCTGAAAGATCAACTGTTAACCTTATGGGGATTCCCTTGTATGTTATTTGTTGCTTTTCCTTTGCTGCTTTTAATATTTTTTCTTTGTATTTAATTTTTGATTGTTTGATTAATATGTGTCTTGGCATGTTTCTCCTTGGATTTATCCTGTATGGGATTCTCTGCACTTCCTGGACTTGATTGACTAGTTCCTTTCCCATGTTAGGGAAGTTTTCAACTCTAATCTCTTCAAATATTTTCTCAGACCCTTTGTTTTTCATGTCTTTTTCTGGGACCCATAAATTCAACTGTTGGTGCATTTAATGTCCCAGAAGTCTCTGAGACTGTCCTCAAATCTTTTCATTCTTTTTTCTTTATTCTGCTCTGAGGTAGTTATATCCACTATTTTATCTTCCACATCACTTATCCATCCTTCTGCCTCAGTTATTCTGCTATTGATTCCTTCTAGGGAATTTTAAATTTCATTTATTGTGTTGTTAATCATTGTTTGTTTGCTCTTTAGTTCTTCTAGGTCCTTGTTAAATGTTTCTTGTATTTCCTCCATTCTATTTCCAAGATTTTGAATCATCTTTGCTCTCATTACTGTGAATTGTTTTTTGGGTAGACTGCCTGTTTCTTCTTCATTTGTTTGGTCTGGTGGGTTTTTACCTTGCTCCTTCATCTGCTGTGTGTTTCTCTGTCTTCTCATTTTGTTTAACTTACTGTGTTTGGGGTCTCCTTTTTGCAGGCTGCTGGTTCATATTTCCCATTGTTTTTTGTGTCTACCCCCAGTGGCTAAGGTTGGTTCAGTGGGTTGTGTAAGTTTCCTGGTGGAGGGAACTGGTGCCTGTGTTCTGGTGGTTGGGGCTGGATCTTGTCTTTCTGTTGGGCAGGGCTGCGTCCGTTGGTGCATTTTGGGGTGTCTGTGAACTTAGTATGATTTTAGGCAGCCCCTCTGCTAATGGGTGGGGCTGTGTTCCTGTCTTGCTAGTTGTTTGGCATGGGGTGTCCAGCACTGTAGCTTGCTGGTCGTTGACTGGAGCTGGGTCTTAGCATTGAGATGGAGATCTCTGGGAGAGCTCTTGCCCATTGATCTTATGTGGGGCTGGGAGGTCTCTGGTAGTTCAACGTCCTGAACTCAGCTCTCCCACCTCAGAGGCTCAGGCCTGACACCAGGCTGGAGCACCAAGGCCCTGTCAGCCACATGGCTCATGAGTAAACTGCAAGCTGTGCAGCCCTGCCTCTGAGTTGGGGATTAGTTACCAAATCTTGTTTACCCCAAGTTATTGAATTTTTTTCAATTTCCTCACATTGCCTGCTGGTCTTGGAGGGTCTCCTGGAGAGGCCAGGGGGTGGGGGCGACTGTGGCTCTCTTGGGGTCATAAAAGCTGGTGGCGGAAGCAGGGACCTACATCAACTCTGGCTGGAGGCAGAGACATATATTTTGGGTCCATGGCACTGAGACCTGGCCCCACCCACCATTCAGGGAAAATTTTTATATTTAATATGTTTGAATTATAGGTGCGATACATTGGATGTGGCAAGACGATCTGAGGCAAGATTTGGATGAGCTTTGAATCTACACTGAGAAGTCTTGACTTGGGCAACACCCTTACACATGGAGCTATTTAGGAGGGGAATGCTGTAAGTGCTGCAATTTCTAAAACTCACTTTGGACCAGTGATGTTGCTAAAGTTTGTCACTTGGTGATGCCAAGAGGTTCATAGATGTGATGAGATGAATACCCTAAACTTGCAGCTGAAAGTTGTGTTTTATGTGCATATGAGTTTTTTCCTGAGGAGAGTGTCCATAGCTTCATTCTCAGAGAGTAAGTGACACAGAATGATTAAGATCAAATACCATTTGAGCTGACTTAGAGGAAGAAAAGTTAGAGGAAAATATGTGAAAATTGGTGAAGAAGATAGTCAAGAGATGAGGTTGAGCTGAGGTAGTGGCCATGGGGATGAATCCAGCCGATATAATGGCTGGTTAGCAGCTAGGAATGGTAACTGGAATTGACAAGCAATCAGATGGACGGTGATAGAGAGGAAAGATTAATTCACCAAGAGAGGAAACATAAGTGAGGGTGTAAGCTTGGTGGGGAGTAATACATTTAGTATTGGTATTGATTGCTCTTTGATTTGCAATTATCATATTGCTATTTTCTCTATGAAGCTTAGAACTTGCATCAGGAGGTGTAATTTAACTCATTGACATACCAGGCAAGTCAGGGAGAGCATGCTGATTTGAGATTTGTACTTCAAACACATAAAGGATTGTTTTTAATAAAGCTTGGATATATACCTAAAATTGAGGGGCATGACCTCATCTCCTATTTCCAGCCCTCGCACCCCTCCATAGTCTCAGAGACAAAGACAGGAATTCACAATGATCTAGGGTATGTTTATACAATGCTAGATGCTTCCATAAATTTGTAAGTATTGGCATAGTCCAGATCTCTTCCAAACTGGGTATAGGAAAACTCTAGTTATTGCCTGAATTTCCCCTTTTTATAAAGCTATTTGGCATTGGGTAGATACAGTTAGAGTCATATAAATGCCTTGACCATACAAAGGGTGAAATCTTAGAAGATTTTGAGCAAATACCATGTGCCAGGACTTTATCTCATTGTAAATATTAACAATTTAACAACATATTCTTAGGGTATCAACCTTATAGGCAGATATTATTATCCTTGTTTCAGAAATGAGGAAAATGAGAGTGAGAAACTAAGAAACTTCCCCAAGTTTGTCAGAGTAGGAAGTGGCAGAACCCTCCCAATCCCCATTCCAAACGTTATTTGACCACATCTGGACCCAGTGATCCCATTCTTTCCCAGTGTCCCCATCCCCTTTATGCCTCTTCCTTTCACTCTGCACTCAGCTTCGATTCCAGAATTTGCAGCTCTAATCAGGTTCTTGCATACTCTCACATTCCTAGCCCCTCACACCTCCCATCATCCTCAACCAGCAAAACGCAGCCCAGAAATCCCAGCCTGCCCAGTTTGTTCTTATACCAGAGTCAGTGATGGTGGGCTGGAGAAAAACACTCAACCATGCTGACTGCTCTTACCTTCAGTCTGTGACCTTGTCTGGCAACCTTGCCACATTTGTTTAGTCAATTGCTCTTTCATTTATTCAAGACAACCATGGTCTCGAGTCTTCTCATTTCTCAAATTTCCTACCCTTGTCCCCTTCTCCTTACCTTCTGATGAAGACTTTGCTTCTTGTTCGACTGAAGAAGTAGTCACAATCTGAAGATGAATATACCTATTCTTGTGACCAAATTTAACCAATGTATCTGCGTCTTAACTTAGAGACTCTGCTTTCCTGCTATTTATATATTTACTCATAAAAATTGTTCATGCTCCTACTAAGACCAACACCTCCACTTGTGTACAGAACCTCATCCCTTTCCTCCCCTCCTACCTTGTTCCTGCAGTGGTCTTTCCTCTGTCCTCATGACCACTTTTTCCCCTCACTACTGATCATTGCCATTAGCAGGCAAACATGCTCCACCATCGCCTATCTTATGAAAACAAAACTCACCTTCCACCAACATTCCCTGCCAACTCTCGCCATGTGTTTTCCTGTGTCTTTTAAAGCAAAACTCCTGTAAAGGACTGTCCATCCATACTTGCTGTCTCCACTTCCTCACTTCTAATTCCCTTTTTAACCTGTGCTAATCAGGCTTTGGCTCCCAGTCCTTCAAAAGCAATTTCGAAAAACCACTCTTGTCAATGTCACCAAAAAACAACATGTTGTCAAATTCAATGATGAATTCTCAGCACTACTTTTAAACTCTTAGGAGCTCTGACAAAGTCGTTTACTTCTTCCTTCTTCAAACACTCTGTTCTCTCGGCTTCTAGGGTAGTGTGTTCTGGATTTCCTTTTCCTTCACTGGTCACCCCTTCTTAGTATTTTTCTGACTTCTCCATCCCTGCTCTAACCTCTAATCCAAAGATTTGGCGTGGTGCTCTGTTGTTTTCTCTTCTCCACCTGCATTTACTTCTGAATGATCCCTTATAATCTGATAACTCCCAAATTTCGATCTCTTGTCCTAACCTCTTCCATGAGATCTGAGATAGCAAACTATGCATTGAATATTTAGTGTCTAAGATGGATATTATAATTAACATGACCAAAAAAACCCTCTTGATTCTCTCTTTCCCCCTCGCAATAATCTGAGTCTTCTAAGTCTTTATCAAAATTTAGAAATCATTCTTGATTTCTCCTTTCCCCTCGCTTCCTATATCCAAAACATCAGCAAATTTTGCTGGCTTTACCTTAATATTATCACTTCCCTCCAACGCCACCTAGTCTAACCCACTATTGTCTCTTGCTTGGACTACAGAAGCCTACAGACCAATCTCATTGCCTGTTCTCTCCCCAGCAGTAAGTGTTATTTTTTTTAAATCAGTTGTGTTTTGTGCTCCTAAAAGTACTTCAATTACTTTTCATTTTACTGAGAATAAAATTCAGACTACTTAATGGCCTATCAGGCATTACTTGATCTAGCCATTGCTTACCTTTCTGACCTTATTTTCTACCACTTTTTCCGTTGGTCAATTGTGCTATATTTATGCTGGCTTTCCTTTAACACACTAAACTCATTACTGCCCCAGGGCCTTTGCACTTCTTAATCCCTGAACTGAGAATGCTCTCAGTCCAGATATTTGCAGAACTCCTGCCATTGCGAAGTATAGAGCATCTTAAAAGCACAGAATATCAGAGTTAGGAGAGTCTAAGGGATTTTCAAAACCCATCCCTGCATTTTCCAGCTGAGAAAAGTGAAGCCTAGAAAGATTGAGAGCTTCTCAAATCCACACAGTAAGTGACCAAGCTGAGACCACCTCTCTTGACCAATGCTTTCCTTTAAATTTTGTTGGATGAGCTAATTACTCTGTGTATGGCATTCTCATTTTTTTGGCTCCAAATCGACTGTGATTAGTTTTAAACCACAATGCAGTTTGTCCACCAGAATAACATGCTTCTGAATTCTTTTGACGTATTCTTTTCCGGGGCAGTTGGCTCCACTGGGTGAGCTGGGGTAGAGAAAAGAGGATGGGAATGCAGGGGTGATGGTATTTTAATTACTTAGAAGTATTGGGTTGGCCCAAAAGTTCGTTTGGGTTATTCCATAAGATGTTATGGAATAACCCGAACAAACTTTTGGGCCAACCCAATATTTGGCATTTCTCTGTGAGATCAAAGTGCCTCACCCAGGTGTTAATTCAGTCCTCCTGCTAGCCTTCTGAAGCAACTTACAGAAACCAGTGCACAGATGAGAAAACTGCGTATGTTATCTCCTGTGTATATTACTCACATCAGAGTGACTTTTCTAAAATATAAAACTGGCTGTATCATTCATCTGCTTAAAATCTTTGCATGGCCCCCTTTGCCCTTAGGGTAAATTCCAGTCTCTGTAACCGGGCTCCCCAGCCCTTCACAGCCCATGCTTTCATCATTAACCGCATCCCCTTCCACTCCCTTTCATAGACCCACTGCTATCGCCCAGCGGCTTTGCATGCTTCAGCCACATGTGTCATGCTCACCATCTTTCACCTCTCCAGGCCTTTGCCCATGCCGTTTCTGCCCTGCACAACCTTATATACCTGTTGTTTGTTAAAGGAAGCAGGTGTTTCCACTTCTGAGCATCCTGTGAGGCCTTTCTTGGGCAGTGTCATTTGCTTCTCCAGGATCTTGAGTATCGCATCCTTGACCCTAGCATTTATCAGTGTGTGGCGATAGGATAGTAACTGAGAACATGCTGGATGAATGAGTGAACGAGTGAAAGTGTCTAGCGTGCTGGCAAGGAGTGAGAACAGCCTCCCCAAAGAATATTTTAATGGATTCTTATCTGCCGCCTCCTTGACCACGCCTCTTTCAATCCCACTTATATTTCACAGACTTTACGATAATCTCTCCCCAGAGTTAGAGAGACCAATTACTCTCGCAAGGCTCCTTCTGGCAGGCACTGCCCCTGGCTCTCTGAGGGGCCTCTTGAGCCATCTATGAGGTCCCAAATGTGAACACATGCTATGGGGTTTCACATTCATTTGTTGATTGCAGGGCACTCACTGCTAGTGGTCTGCAATATGATTTCTAGGTTGTCTGTGGATGCTGTGAATTTATTTATATATGATTTAGGAGGAACGCCTTTCACATTTATGATAACAAACGACACTGTTTCTGTCTAAAAAATCATTTAGGTTTAAAAAGTGAATCAATTTAAAGAGAAATATTAAAAAGTATATAAACTGACATATGTCAAAAATAGTGAAGTGGTGCCTGAATGACTAATGTGTTTTATTCATGTAAGCGCTCATCTGGGCATTCAGACATCAGGTGTTCATGGCGCATCACTTGCCAGGCCCTGTCCTGTGTAAGGGGTATGTAGATGGTGAGTGGTTTGGGTCTTGGTCCCCGTGTCCTTTAAATTTTAGACTCTTCCTGGACACTCTGCAGGATGCTGAGAACAATTTGTTAATATCCACATTGACGTGGGGTGACCGGATTGGGTGGAAGTAGAACAAGAAAAATATAAACACATACACCTGTAAATGTACATGTGAGTGTGTACCTGTGAGTGTGGGCTGGATTTACTGTTTTGTTTCTAATCGGTGGAATATGTCTGGGGTCTATGCACACTCGCCCACACACAACCCCTCAAATGTGAGAAGTGGAGAGCCGTACTTCATGGGAAAATAACTTGCCGGGAGGGGAGCTGTAGAGTAGACGGTGAGTGATGGGAAGAGGATAGACAATGGCATCGGACCATAAGTAACACTTCACCCCTCTGAGATTCAGTTTTCCTCTGTAAAATGAGAGGCTTGGACTGGATCAGTGACAGAAAATACATTTCCCTGATTGAGCTTACGTTACTGGAGGGCTTTGGTGAGAAGGCTTCTCAGGGCAGATCCTGCTTGACCCCCTGGTAGGTCATTACCTCCCCTTGAGTGTGAGTTAGACTTGTTTTGCTTCTAACAAATAAAGTAGAAGTGGTGTGATGCCATTTCTGAGATTAAGTTATAAAAATACTGTGCTTCTCCCTTGGGTCATTCATTCTCTCTCTCTCCCCCCCCCACTCCCCCCCAGCCCGCCTCTCTTTCTTTCTATCTTGGAAACCAGCTGTCATGTTGTGAGCCGCTCAAAGAAGAGGTCCCTGTGGCAGGGAACTCATGTCTCCAGCACACAACCAAGGTGGACCTGAATCTGCCAACTGCCGTATCAGTGAGCTTGGAAATGGATCCTTCCTGAGATGAGTCTTTTTTTGTTTTTCTGAGATGAGTCTTGAGATGACTGCAGCTTCTGCAGACACCTTGATTGTAGCATTTGGGGAGATCCTAAGGCAAAGACACCTAGATAAGCTGAACCTGGATTCTTGACCCACAGAAACTGTGAGATAATAACTGTTGCTTTAAGCTGCAAAGTTTTAGGGCAATATATTATGTTGCAGTAGATAACTAATACAGAACTCTAAGTCTGGCAATCACAAAGGTCAGCCTACATGAGTAGCATGCAGGTCCAAGTTTCACATTCTATACAGTAAGAACCACGGGCTCAGATCTCGATATGGCCACAAAAACATCCTCTGCACATATAGGCACTTGGGGACCAGGGTCACACTTCATCCTAGCTCCAAACTTGTATTCCAACTTTCTACTGGATATTGTCAAAAGGATGTACCACCGGCACCTCCTATATAACATCTCTGAAATTCTCCTCTACTGATCCCTATTTTCTGTTCAAGCTCTAAATTTTAGGATCATCAGTGATTCCCCCTTTGCCCTCACTCACTGTATCTTTTTTTTTTTGGCAGCGTTGGTTCTCCGTTGCTGCGCGTGGGCTTTCTCTATTTGGGGCTAGCGCTCTTTGTTGCGCTGCATGGGCTTCTCATTGCGGTGGCTTCTCTTGTTGTGGAACACGGGCTATAGGCACGAGAGCGTCAGTAGTTGTGACTTGTGGGCTCTAGAGCACAGGCTCAGTAGTTGTGCTGCACGGGTTTAGTTGTTTCGCAGCATGTGGGATCTGCCCGGACCAGGGCTCAAACCCACGTCCCCTGCATTGGCAGGTGGATTCTTAACCAGTGCACCACCAGGGAAGCCCCTCACTCACTGTATCTTATCTCTAGGATTCCCCCAACTGCCACTGTCGAAGTTCACTACTAGGATCTCACATCTGATCGGCAGAAGCCTTCTACCTACAGGTATTCATTGCTTTCCAAAAGTTCACTTTACACCACTTCGCTTTTACTGAAGACCTACATTAGCACCTGTTTTCGCTAACCGAAAAGGTGAAAATTGGAAATTGCCTTCCGCGTCTGTCTTGCAGTGAGCCTTTATAGATGCAGTGCCCGCCCGCTCAGTGGGGGTGGCGCCGCCAAGCGCCTTCCCCGGGAACTGCGCTCAGGATCTCAGCATCCAGCCTCCAGAGCTTTGAACTGCGCGAGCATCTGTGCTTTATCTGGATTTATTTTGTGCATCCGTGACCAAGATGTGTTCCATGGTAATTGTTTCTTTGCTTTACGCCATTTCAGCTTACGAATCGGTTCATAGGAATGCCGTATTTTCGGATAGTGGGGAAAGCCTGTGTCTTCTCACTTGTCTCCAGACTTCCTTCTGTGCTGCAACTGTTACAAAGCCTTGCCCTTTTATCACTGAATGTTTAATATTTAGTGTGGAAAGGAGCAAGTGAAAGTAAAACTATCCCTTATCCTATCATCATAAAACCTGACAATTTTTGTATGCCCTTCTAGCCTCTGTCCATGTGCAAAAGTGCATTTCACTTGAGGGTAATGATTATATATATATATATATATATATATATATATATATATATAATTTTTGTGTTTTATTTTCCACACTTCATTAAATGATAAGTATTTTCCCAGCTTGCTACCTTATCTTTGAAATTATCACTTTTATTGGTGCTTATTATTCCAAGGAGGGAATATTACCTTAAGATATTTAACTATTTCTCTGTTGGACATTAGAGTTGTTTCTAATATTTGTTGTTATAAGTAACGCTGGATTAATCTTCCTGGGTAAAGTTGTTTGCTTCTCTTCAATAAATTCAGTATAGGAAATTTTCAGGAAGAGACTTCCTTGGTCAACTATTCTGAAGAAATTTTTGTACAGGATAAAAGTCCCTGATTGCTTTCTAGAAGGCTGACTCTAGGTGACAAGAGTGTAAAATGACATCTTGTTATTAAAAAAATTTTTTTAATATACAACACAAGTTTTTAAAAATCCACATGGCAAGTAACTCATTTGAGAGCACCAGAAAGTTCACATAGTAATATAGATAAATAAGTGGGTCTAGGTGGAAGAGAGGATTGGGATCATTTAAAATTCAAGTTATTAAGACTGGAATTTTTTTCCTTCCCTATTCTAATAATCAAACAAATAACCCTCACTCTCTCTGTTTATTGACTTCTAGGAATGTAGGGGCCTATTAATTTCCATACGAACTTTGTAAACTTTTGTCCTACTATAGTGCTGTGCCCTTCCCTGCAGGATGAGGAATCTGCCGGGCATGGAGCCCATAGCCCTGTCCTGGATCAAGCTCTGGGCACCTGGGATGCCAGAGTCCCTGCCAGAATGACCCTGGGCCTGATGTTCACTATCATAGATGACGATACATTTAACGTTTTTTTCTAAAGCTTCCTCCATCTCTGTTTCTTCCTTTTCCATGTGTTTCTCTTCCTCCTCTGCTTTCTTCTTCTTCCTTTTATTAGCAAGCTTTGCACACTGCGGTAGCATTAATATAGAAGTCAAGAGTAGAGCCTGTGGAATCAGATTGCCTGGGCTCAGTTCAGCTTTTATACACTCAAGGAACATGAACATACACACGATTACCTCTCTGTTTCTTTGTTTCCTCATCTGCAAAATGAAGGTAATATTAATCCATCCTTGTGGAGTTGTGATGGTGGTTAATGAGTCAATATACATGCAACAATTAGAACAGTGTTGGCACGTAGTAAGTGCTCGATAACTACCAGCCTCTATAACCAAATTCTTCCAGATTATTTCCTTAGGACAGATTCCCAGAAATAGAATTACAGAGACACAGGAAAGAGTACCTCTTATTCTCGTTCTACGTATAACAGCCCCCCAATTTTTGCACTGATTTCCTCTGGATGGAGGTGATATTTCCAAGGACTCTGCCTCAGTGAGGGCTGAAGATGAAGGCTTGGAAGATAAATGATTCACTGTGGGCATGATGCTGCCTCAGTCCTGGGCAGCCAGGCTGGCATCTGAGGAAAACGCAGCCAGGCTCACCGATGTTATGAAATTGGCTACGCAAGGGTGTCAGGCAACAAGCTGATACTGGAAAGAAGTTGAGGAGAAATATGATTGCCTCAGGATAGGGACTGCTCTTGTCAGGAAAATTCCTAGGAACATGAAGAGAGACGTGCTTAAACGCTTCTGTGAGTCATATCCAGGAATTTGTAGAACAAAAGGGCGATCACGCCATGGCCAAGCAGGGCTCCTGACAGAGAGCTTTTATGGAAGGACCAAGGAGGGCCAGAGAACACAGAACAGACCAAGTCATTACCACCCTGGTGATTCCTGACCCACATTCACAGGAGCTGGTTCCCCTTTCTTCTTCTTCTATGAGGGACATTAATAGTTCAGTTCTTTTCAGTAGACAGAGAGGTTCTGGGTATCTGAGGGGCTTGAGAATGACTGACAGAGAGGTCTGCAAGAAGCTCAGCGCATGCTGACAAGACCTGACTTCCCAAAATAACTTACTCACCAGTTCCTTGTTGCCAGTAATTTAGCAGCACTTGGGGTGTTTTCGTGGTTGCCTGGGAAGTCAGGGGCACTGGCGGATGCTGTTGTTACTGACAATGATGAGAAAAGGGTGAGGGGTGACGATGATGATCATGATAATAATGAAAGGAAAGAGGAATGAATAATGATCGAGTGCACCAATGCTGGGTGCTTGTACATTATTTTAATTTACTCTCACGACCCGCCCCCCCCCCCCCACCAGAGTTGGAGATAATTATTCCCATTGCACAGAAGTGCCTCACGGGGGTTAAGTTCCTTGCCCATGGTCACACAGCTGCTCAGTGGCCACCAGGGGGTTAAATTCCTGTCCTCACTTCAAGTCCTGGGCTCTTTACATTACATGCAGTAGATGAAAATGACACACACACACACAACTTACCTTGGGAAAAGACCCCTATGTAACCATTCCGAAGGGCACTGGAATTTTTGTAATTATAACACTTTCTTTGTTAACCGTCCTGTACTGTGTCTTCTGTTATAACAAAGCCCATCGAGCATGTTTTAATTGCCAGGGCTTTAGAACAGAAACAAGTTCCAGATTAGTGATAACAGTCTTGAGATGTAGGGACTAGAGCAGGCTGATCACAGTGGGTTAGACCATTGGAACGGCCAGCAGCCTTCACCCAGAGATCCTAGTGACTTGGATCCCTATGTGGGGCGGCTGTTAGATTTCTCAGCAGACCAGTTTTCCCAGTTGCTTATCTTTCCTGAGCAGCCAGAGAGCCCTTTTGGTTTCACCCTGAGGTGAAAACCTGAGGCTGCCCAGCTTGTCAGAGTGCCCAGCAAGTTTGTTGACCCGATTAACCTATAATAATTATCTTCGGAAGCTGTTCGGTGGGCAGAAGGGACTAGACAGACAGCCCTGTTGGCTCGGCCTTCACGGTTCATGAGCTAAGTTCACCCCCTCATATTTCTTTCCTTTCTCAGCTTGTCCTCTCCCCTGCCCTCTGCCATACACATGCCAGGGTCACCGATTTCCTTGTGTAAAAAGATGCAGAGTGGAGAAGGGAAAGAAAGGTGAATTGCTCATCTCCAGGACCAGCTAAACGGTGTAATGTATATTTAATATGAATGCCTTGCAAAGCGGTAGTTATGTCTCTCAAGAATGATGGAGTTTTTCAGGCAAACAAGAGGAGGGAATTTCCCAAAATGCTCTTCACTGGGAAGCGAAGAATGTCAACTTTTCCCTGAATCGGCACAGCCTGGTGGAGTGGTGGTAAGAACATGGTTTGTATAGTTTCTAACCTGGTTTGAATCTTGGTCTTATACTTTCCTCGTCTTCTGAACTGGAGCTGATTTTTAAACTTCTCTGAGCCTTGGCTTCCTCATCTTTCAAGTGGGAATAATAATACCTAGTCCTAGGGTTGTTATAAGGATGAAATGAGAACATGTGGATAAGAAGCTTAGCATGGTGTCTGGCATAGAGAAACATCCAGTAACTGGAAGCTATGGTGATGTTGCGTATTGTTACCTGGGGCATCAAAGCCAAGGGGAAGCTCAAGAAACATACGACCCTATAGGCCTGGTACCATGAAACAAGGGGGAGTCAGGAGCCCAGGAGGCATGGCATGAAGGGATTCCCAAGGGGATCCCCTTGAGAAGGCGTCTTCCACAAAGGAAATGGACTGGGTCTTGCTTTCAGGAGATGGTGTATGACAGGACGGTTTGCTTTAGCCCTAAGAGACTGGGAACAAGAGCTTCTTTTCATAAACCACGATGCCCCTTGAGCCTTATGACCTCATTCTTTTCTTGAAGTAAGGCTCAAAGAGCAGCTATCAAATGATACCCATCCACTTGAAAACACTGATCTGTCTCAGCAGGTTGCAGGCAGGGGAAGGTCACATCATGTTCTAGGCCAATGTTATTGAGGTCTGCTTTTCTGCTTTTTCATAATAATTCCGTTTTGCTCCTGCGGGGGGACCTAGTACCAAATTACCTGTTACTTACACTTTTTAAAAAGGAAAAATATAATGATACTAAATAAGATTTGGAAAAAGAAAACGAGTCATGATCATTATGGACTTTTAAAATGTTTGCTTCTTTCACCTACAATTTTTTGTTTTGTTTTTGCGGTACACGGGCCTCTCACTATTGTGGCCTCTCCCGTTGCGGAGCACAGGCTCTGGACGCGCAGGCTCAGCGGCCATGGCTCACGGGCCCAGCCACTCCGCGGCATGTGGGATCCTCCCGGACCAGGGCACGAACCCACGTCCCCTGCATCGGCAGGCAGACTCTCAACCACTGCGCCACCAGGGAAGCCCTCATCTACAATTTTATCATGTCTTTTGTATCTTCTCATAGCCTTCATGGCTATCACCGTAGACTGCTCCACAGTATTCCTGTCCCCTCTTGTTGGACCGTTAGGTTGTTTCACTTTTTTTTCTCATTCAGGTCAGTGCTGCAAAGAGTAGTATCCTCTATCCATGCATTTTATTCTTTTAAATGATTTTTGGGAGATAAATTCCTACCTAGTTTAGAGTGATTCATAGGTCTTTTTTTCTTTGTTAATTTTTTAATTGAGGTATAGTTGGTGTGCACTATTATACGTTTCACATGTACAACACAGTGATTCACAATTTCCAAAGGTTATATTCCATTTATAGTTATTATAACATGTTGGCTATATTCTCTGTGTGTACAGTATATCCTTGCAGCTTATTTATTTTATGCATAGAAGTTTATATCTCTTACTTCCCTGCCCCATCTTGCTCCTCCCCGCTTCCCTCTCCCCACTGGTAACCACTAGTTTGTTCTGTAGATCTGTGAGGCTGTTTCTTTTCTTTTCTTTTTCTTTAAGACTTTTTTTGATGCGGACCATTTTTTAAAGTCTTTATTGAGTTTGTTACAATATTGCTTCTGTTTTCTGTTTTGGTTTTTTGGCCACCAGGCATGTGGGCTGTTAGCTCCCTGACCAGGGATCGAACCTGTACCCCCTGCATGGAAAGGTGAAGTCTTAACCACTGGACGACCAGGGAAGTCCTAGTCTGTTTCTTCTTTTGTTATATTCACTAGTTTGTTTTATTTTTTAGATTGCCCATTCTTGATACGTATTACCAAATTTCTCTCCAGAAGGCCTGTACTAATTTGTTGCCCTTAGAACATATCCTTACAGAACTGCCAGGCTTGGATGTTATTTCTTTATTTTTAATTTGCTAATTCTTTGCCTCATGGCTTGTGCACGTAGCCATGGGTCCAAGGCTTATTAACTCTTTGTGTTTCCCCTCAAGATGGCCTGTTTTTACAGCCAAACCTAAGTTGAGAATCCTAAGCATGACTGTGACGGGTCAGCGCTGGATGTCCTGAGGGGCCTTACTTCTCATTCCACCCTGGCCCTGGAAATCTGACCATCTTACCCTGGCGTCCTGTTCTCAGTCCACTCTCCAAGCACTATGCTGGGCACTAAGGGAAGAAGGAAGGAGCAGGGTAGGGGTACACAGATTAGTGGGGGAGACCAACAAGGGACGCACAGTATGGGGTATGGGGCAGGGGAGTTCCCAGGACCCAGGTGGGGAGCTCAGGGATTGCTTCCCAGAGATAAAGCTTAGGCTGACATTGGAAGGATGAATAAGAGTGTATCAGGTCAACAGAAAGGAAAAAGTCATCCCCTCTGCCATTATCACCATCTCCCCTGATCCCTCCAGCTCTGCACCTTCTCCCAATACTTGAGTCACACTGAGCTGCTCACACTTTTATGCCCAGAGTTTGCTCAGACCGTTCCCTGCCTTGGAAGCTCTTCATCCCTATCCGCTCGCTCAAGTCTTACTTACTCTTCAAAGCACAGGTGAAATTCACTTCTCTCTAGCTTCCCTGTCCCAGTCTAGAGGCGGAGGTAACCCCAAAGGAGGCTTTCTATTGCTCCGTGTAACGTCCCACAAAACTTAGCATAACGACAGCCATGACTTTCATCACATGTTTTGCTCCTCCACTGAACCTTGAACGTGGACTCTGTGTGACTCCTCTTAGCGTTGCTTTGCTGAGCTCAGGGCCTGACTTAGGGGGTGCTGGGTGACCGCTGAGCCATGATGAACTCATTGAAAGATCACTTCTTGAAATGCAATCCCTAAGCCCCACTGCTGGAACTCAGTAGCTTCTCAATAAATAAATACACACTGAAGACATTTAAATATTCCTGTTCCATTTCCATTAGATCTCCCTTCAGGAAATCACTATTTTTTTTCCCAGTGGTCTTTGCGAGGATGTCCATCTCCTATTCCATGTGGTTTTCTCTCCTGCCCAAGAAACCTGAGCCTTCCTGAAGATCGTAGTCGACTTCACCAGCCCCACCCACCAGCAGGCAGGCCAAAGCTTGTCTCCTGTGTAACACAGAGCCCTTTTTTCTCCTTGTGAGAAAACCAAACCTCCTCTGCTATCTGAGATGAATAACCCCTGCTAAAATAGAACCCACTGAGTCTTCCAGCCAAGGAGGCGGCTGGCTGGCAGAGTTGGGGAGGTGAGCACATTTTGAAGCATAAAATTTCCCAGGATTAGAGCATTTCATTAGGAGACTTCTGGATGTGTTTTTCCCCTCTAAAGACTTCAGTGAGAGTCCAGAGAATTTACCAACTACAGTGAAACATTCTTTACCACCAGGAGCTCAGTTGCCCATTAATTGTAAACAAGTTTGTGTGTTGATCTAACAAATGCCGATTTATTTTTGTCGGTTCATCCTGTTTCATTTTTAATTAAAATCGTTGCATTGATTTGTTTTTAAAATAATAGCGAAGACTCTGACTTTATAGGTTGAGAAATAAATTATCATTTGAAGGATTAGAGTGGTTCTTCTTTTGATTTTAATAAAGATTAGAAGAAGAAAAAGAAGCACAAAGGAATGAATGCAGCTCCCCCAATATAATGAGTTAGACGGCTCCCTCCCCCACCTTGATCAAACAAAAGAACAAATGTATTAGACAAAGAGTATAGATTTGACAAACCATCTATGCTCTCGCAAAGGATTTTCCAGGGGATTTGGAAAGTTGTAGCCTGCCCATGTTCTCTTATTTCTACGTATATTAAAGCCAGTATGCTTTAATATTGTTTTTGTGTGTGCTTTGCTTCCTGGCAATAGAGTCTTTCTTTAAGAAAAGCAATTGGGAGACACCCTAGTCCTGGTTAATCTGTTCCCCTTTTCATACACAGACCATTGTCTGGATGTGCTTCCCAAGAGGCGCAGGCTTTATGTCCCAGGCCCCTGCTCCCAAGTCGGCAGCGTGTACAAAGGGAACAGCACATCTTGGGAAGAGACTGCTGGATTTCCATTTGACACTGGAGCTGTTTTGCTTTGTGCAAACCTCAATGCAAAATGTGCTGATTCCCAAGGAAAAACAAAAAACAAAGTGAGGAACAAATGTAGTGATTTGTCAGTTTGCCACCCAGACCCTCTACCCCAAAGGGGAAGAGTTTGGGAAATTCCTGCTGTCTTCATGGGTGACCACGGGGCTCCGAGGGCTCAGTAAATGATTCATCCCTCTGGGGGTGCTAAGAGTCTGGCCACATCTCTAGAATAGGAACTTCTGGAACTGTCCCTTTGTCCCTGTATCCGCTGTGACTTTCCACCCAGATGCAAGAGACAGGGCCAGCTTATCTGTACTCTAATCAGTCAACTCTGACGACACACCCCAGGAGTTTCAACTGGGCTTACTTGATGGTTGCCCTTTTCATATTGATATTAAATTACTACGTCTTCACTGTTTGTTTGTTTCTTTGAATTTATAAATATGGCCTTGGCCAAACACACACACACACACACACACACACACACACACACACTCTCACTCCTCCGGATGACTCTGGATCTCCCTCTCTGTTTCCTTCCCTCTCTTCTTCTAAGTGTCTTAAGACTGCTGTCTACTTCCTTTCTCTCCAAATCCACCTCCCACTTACTCCTCAAGTCATGGAGTATTGAGTGCTGCCTTTCACCCCCGTCTGTGATCCCATCCTGGCTGAGGTCACTAGCACCTGCCATGCTATTGTCTTGTTTGTTTCTTTACTGTCTCTTCTTCCAGACCATGAGCACTTTCAGAATTGGGGGCTGTCATACTTTATTCATCTCTGTGTTCATAGCATCATGGCGCTCAGGACCTGTTTGACTCAAGGAGCTTATTCCAGAACTATCACATTGTCACAGCTTTTCTTCTTGAGTTATGGAAAGAAATAACAGGTTCTGAGCATTTTGTCTTGTACCAGGCATGATGCCGGAAATAGCCACATACATTTTCTCCATCATCTTTACTCCAAAAAGGCATTTTTGCAGGTAACACAATTCAGGCTCTGAGAGACTAGACTACACAGCTAGTAAGTAGGAGATGGCAGATCTAGGGGGGCTGTGTTTTAAAGGCATTTCTGTTCTCTGGGCTGGTTTGGATTGTGGTCCAAATGTTGCAGGCGTTGAGAGTGCTCCATACAAATGGAAGACTCACCTGAGGTAAACGTGGGCTCCCCAAAAGCTCAGGAAGGGGGAAGCAATCTCCAGGCTGCCCTCCTGGCTGGAGAGATTGATTCTTTTCTTAGGAAGTTCATGAGCCTCATATTGGAGAAGCAGCAGCAAATATTTAATATATAGTGAGATTTATGCTCTGCTATGGTAATAACGTGTTAAATTTATCTTCAGAGTAATCCTACGTGGAAGGTACTATTATTCGTACTATTATTCTATTGATGAGAACACTGAGACGCAGAGAGGTTAGGTAACTTACTCAAGGTCATATAGCGGGTAAGTAGTAGCATTAGAATTTAAATCTAGACAGGTGTCATTGCAGAGTCTAGTATTGTATCCCAGAGGTAATTCTCTTCTTTCTAAAAGTCCTGGAGTTTCCACGTTTGCCTGGGGGTGAGAATATCTTGCATTCTTATCATGGATTCTCTAAATTAAACATGTTGAGTTGTTTCATTCTTTGACATGCTGCCATCATATTGACAGTTTACCATCTCGTTTGCTCTTTGGGGAACATCCTCCACTTCATGGGTCTTCCTCTTAACAGCAAGAAACCCCAAAAGGAGTAAGGTATCCTAGGAGGCATCTGCTGTAGCATAATTCCCTAATGGGTCAGTTTTTGTGGCCATGTCACATATATTAATTGATGCTATTCTTCCTACTAGATACCTCCTGAATCTTTCTTGCAGTGAGCTGCTGGCACACTCTCCTATGCTTCTTTGATGGATAATTTGGGAATAAGTTCAGGAAGTCCCTTAAATTTATCCTTGATACATTTCACGCTATAAGATTCATTTAACCCATTTTTTACAAGTGCTTTCTTCAAGTCAGCTACCAGTTTGGCACCAATAGATTTTGCAAGGGTATAGGATTTAGAATCAGAGAACCTTGAAATCAGAGTCTAGCTTGTCACTTACGAGTTATTTGACCTTGGGTAATTCCCATTAACTACTCTTGCCTCAGTTTTCCCACCTGTAAATTAGAGCTAATGGTATTGACTCTAGAGAACTGGGGAACTCATTGAGAGAAGGACTTTTAAAACTGTATTCCTATTATCATGACATTCATAAATATTTCGGTTACCGACCTGCCTCCTTGGACTCTTTAATCAGTAGAAACTGATAAGAGGCCAGATGAGAAATTCAGGCAAGTCTTTATTGGGACTCACGCTACAGCATGAGGGAAGCAAGAACAAGAAACAGGTGCCCCTGCTTACTCTCCGAGGAGGGTGGGGCTGGTTCCTTAAATAGGGTGAGGGTAGGGGCTGATTGGTGGATGAGGCGGAGGGGTGTCTGAGGTAGTCTGCCCACCCCCTCGGTGGTGCGTGTGCAGGAATCATGCGTAGTACCCTGCTTTTGCTCTTGTCCCCTTTCATCCTGGAGACTCCCCGTTGGGTCACCTTTTCATGACCCCCCAGTACTTTTCTGTTTTGTGTTCCCACCTCCGGCTGGTAGAAGGGCCAGTTGAGAGAGGAGCTGGGCTGAACCAAGTCCCTCCGGAGACCGCCTCATGGTAAGACCATCTCTTTGTTTCTCGTTTGTGACTTTAGTTTAAGTTTCTGTAGTTGGTACATGTTGAGTCTCGGTCAGTGAATTGAAAAGGATCTATGTTTTATGTGGTTTTGTCTATCCAACTTCTCCTGCAAGTCTCTGCTGCAATCGTGGGCATGGGTCGAGCACGGAAGCCTTGAAATGCAAACACAGCCCACACTGCCTGAGACTCTGGCCTTGGGTTACTTACTAGGACTTTAAAGAAGAGAGAGAAAAGAAGAGGAGCTTGCATTTCTCTCCCTGTGCCTTTAAAATGTAACTGTTCTACCTGGGCTCTCAGGAACTTATCTGATCACTGTAGTCCCTGCAGCTGAGGGAAAAAAGAGGAGGCCTTTTTAAACTACAGCAGGAAAACTATGAGATCTCTGGCTCTGTCTGTCTTTATGTAAAAAATTAATTTGCAAATGAGCTCTATTTAACTGGCTTAAAGGAAATTAAGCACTTGTATAAATTCTCAGAAATATAGAAGAAATTGGCCAAATGAATTTATTAAATTAATATCTGCTATTAAAGCTAGCTTGAACTGGTGAGTTGGATTAATACAGACATGCCTTTAGAGTCATCAGTATTAGATATCATACTCTTATTGTACCTAGGGTTACTGCAAGTCAGTAAGTGCACGTTGTTTCTGTTGTTTATCAACAAGGAAAATGACATGATGAAACTTTTAAGTAAATGTAACTGAGATAAGAGCTTTCAGGTAAACACTACAGGAATAATTATGTTTGGGGAATGTCTATCAAAGTAGTCTCTGCAGATTTTGGTTACTTGAAACTTTTAGTTTTGCTACATTAAATGAAATGATAGGAATTTATTGACTATTCAGGTCATTTCAAGTAAGATAAAATACTGGAACATTAATTGCCAAACAGCTTTAAGTTTACCTACTTTTGTCTTAGGAGAAACTGAAGCTGTTTGGGTTTATTAGACACATCTTATACCACACTGAGGAAAGACGCTACTCCCTTAAAGGAATTTCAGATGGGCATTTGAGGAGAAATTTCTAATCTAGGATCATCCCTGTGTTGATTAATAATCTAGGTCAGGGACTCTTGCCACCTGCTCAACCTCTGCGAGTGGCCCTTGTGCCTTCCAGAGGGCTTTTCCAGTGCCTCAACCTGAATTCCCCATACAACTGGGCCCGAGGCGTGGGGTCCACTAAACTAAACTGCACAAAACAGCACTTACTTCACATGCCCCGGGATCGCCCCCTACCCCCCTTCCCGGAGGTGTAACTACACCAGATATCCTACCTCTTAACTAGGCAAAGTACCTTACCAGCCCAGGTCCTTGGACTCTTTAATCAATAGAAATTGATGAGGCCAGGAGAGAAATTTAGGCAAGGCTTTACTGGGACAGGTGCTGCAGCTTGAGGGAGTGAGAACAAGAAACAGGTGACTTCGCTTGCTCCCGGAGGGAGGAGGGGGCTGGTTCCTTAAAGGGGAGGAGAGGGGTGGATCCATATTGATGGGTTGGGCTGGAGGGAAGGCTTGGGTGGTCTGACTGCTCCCTTGGTGATGCTGTGTGCTGGGATCACGTGGAGTACCTTACTTTTGCACGCAGAACCTCCAAAATGTCAGTTTGTTTGTGGCCCTTTTGTATCTTATTGTTCATAATTGCCCTGACTGCTCAAGCATGTAGTTATTTTCGGTCCCTCATAGTTTCTTTGTATTCTGTTGCTGGAGGAGAAGTCTGTCCAGGTGCAAACACTCTGGTAGAAGGTCCCAGGCCCCAGTCTATCTCATTTCAAGCCTTGCTAACTATCCAAGAGCCTATCTAAAAGTGGAGAAAACAAATTAGCTTTGACGAAAACAAATTATGACAACGTACACTTTCTTAGCTTTGACTTCTGTTCATATGCATTATGCTAATGTTACCATTTTCTGCAGGGTCTCCAGCAATTTGCTTTTATTTCTTAGAAATGTTTAGTAATTGTTTGCTGAGAAACTAGCAATGGAATCTAAAATACCTATCCCTAGAAGTACTTCTAGTGAGCTTTAGTATTTGCATAAAACTTCATTAATACGGTCACCTGTGCAAAGTGTTACTAGGGGGTCATCACCTTCTGGAGATACAACCCTGGGCTGGGGCACACCAGGCAAAGAGTCTGATTTTATATGGCCTCTGTCTCTGGCATAGTCAGAGGCAAGGGTGATTTCTGCTTTTCAAGCTTCTTCTGGGGGCTCAGCTGCCAGCCCTTAGTTGGAAATATGAGAGAATAAAACAACAGGAAAATAACTTTCATTCCTTATCCAAATCACAGTTGCACCTCGACAATACTGATCTCTAATCATCTGAACTACCACATTTTGGAGCCTTTTGCTAGCCTTGACTTTCAAAGTCATCCCAGTCTTCCAGCATTTTACAGACTTGTCAGACTCTTCCATAACAGGCGCTGATCACTTTTATCTGCCTGAGCCTTGCAGACTTGGCAGACTTCTGAACTTGCCCTTTGCCTGTGCTGACACCGGATACCTGCCTAACCCTCAAGTCTCCCACAATCCTCCTGCCTACAGTGTGAGCTTTAAATCAAATTCTGCTGTTACCAGTGAGGAGAGAGCTGTGAACTATATTCTTGAAAGGTTCTACTAGGTCTTCAAGAGGAGGAAAGTTCATAATAAAATATTTTTCCTATGCTCAGGCAACAGAAGCCTACACAGCTGATTTAAATTGAATTGGAAGCTAATGGGGCAGGCAGTAAACCTTAGTGGTTAGGACAATGGACTTTGGAGTGAGACAGACCTGGGTTTGAATCCTAGCTCTTTGAATTATTGGCATAATGTGGGGGCGAGATGTTGTCTTCCTAAGTCTCAGTTTTATCATCTGTAAAATGGAGACAGTAATGCCTGTCTCATAGGCATTGTAATTGTATTCCATGAAATAATGTATAATGTGTTTATCATAGTGCCTTGTGCATAATAAACACAAGTACTAGTTTCTATTTTGTAATTTTATGTAGCACCCCTTTTGCAAAATTCAGTCCAGCCCAGCTCATCTGACCATACTGGTCCATACTCTTTCTGCTGTATCAAATGGCTTCAGTTTATGCCCTCAGACCTATCAGCTGGTTCACAAGATCTCTCTTCAGTTACAGACTGTCTACTGGATTTTTTATTTCAGTGACTATATTTTTCACTTCTAGAAGTTCTAGTTCATTCTTTTAAAAGTAGCTATTTTTTCTGGGTGTCTCGTTTTGGGGGGAGCTATTTGGTGTACCTTTAAACTATTTAATATACTTGTTTTATAGTATCTATGAAATGGATTATCTGAGTTCTTTAGGGCTTAATTCTACCATTTTTGTTTGCGCCGACACTCACGATAGATCAATTTTTGGATATGTTTCCACTTTGGATTGAGAGTTATCTTGAGGAGGTCTTTATCTGTGGAAATCATGTTCAATTTTGATTGCAGACATTTGCCCATAAGAGTGGTGATATTTTCTTCTTATAGATGCTTCAGGGGCATTGGAAGTCTAGAACCTATTCTGTGTAATATTCCAGCTCGGTGGTTTCAGGATCATATGAGTGAAATCAATTAGGGCTTTAGATATACATGTGGTGCAAGCTGGTGGTTACAGACTTTTCCTAACTGCCAACTGTTTGAGGGAGAAAAGGTTTCTTGTCATCTCTTTGGGGGTAGGCTGATTATTTCTGGTTTATCCTTTTATTGTATGTGTTATTCTTCATAGATCCTGTTGTTCTGCAAGTGACTAAGTTCTGACTCTCCCCACCTTGCATAAGCACAAGATCTCATGTCTTATTACAGCATGGGCATTAAAACTAAAGCCCTGAGATTACTGAGAGTGACCGAGCCTGACCCTGGTCACTTCAGGGTAGCTGCAGTATCAGCACACATGCCTACATCCTTGCTTTTGAGTTTCTTCTTCGTTTCTGACCTCTGAGGATTTCTCTTTCTTATGATCTCAAATCATGCATCTAAATGAACGTTTGTTCATTTTATCTAGCATTTATAAACATTTGTGGAAAGAATTTTTTCAGAATAGTGTGCATAATGTTGGAACCGCAAGTCTCCTAATGGAAGAATTTCTCCCATTGTTCGAGACATCCCATCCTTAATGCTTTCTTTACTGTGAATGTCTCTACTACAAAGCTGGTGCTCATGGAAGCTGCCTGGCCCTGGGATTGTTTTTTAACAACTTGAGGGGTCTCTTTCAAGCCTCTGTGGGTTAACTATTTCCTGCCCATTAGGCATGAGTAACCTTTAAAGTGGTCTTTGTCATTTTGACTGAAACTATAAGGTATTAAGCAATATCCTAGATGGTTTCCATTCCTCTCAATTTGTATGTTCCTGCTCTTGGCAACATTTCCCCAAGACAATAAGAAGTATCTGATTATATATGCATGTATTTCCTATGAAACCTTTACAGTATTGAAATCCGAAGAGCAGAGAGAGACCTGCATTTTCTGGGCCACGTGAACTGTGGAAGGGAGACCCATTCTTACTGCTTTGGGTAACGACAACTAATTTCCCTTCAAGAAATGATTGGTCATCTCCATAGCTCAAGCCGACTAGGTCTTACCTCACTAAAACCAAAAAATTAGAATAATTTGCCTGAGTGGGAAGTAAACACGTATCGGTTCAAACACACACTGCCACCTTCCTCCACCACTTTTTATACCGAAATGAGCTTCAGATCTTCTCAATAAAAGTCATCAGGTCTGTACGATCCAGACAGCCCCTCTTTGGCCTGGGAGATGTGTCTGTTTTGTTTCATATCACCTCATTCTGCAGTAAATTGTGACTCTGGGGCGCAGGGGCAGCGCAATTACTGAGCTACTCTATAAAGGGCTTAGGCTTCAAGAGTGAAGGAGCAAAATGTTTCCTGATTGGCAAGAAGCCACAGGATTATTTTATTTTAACTAAAGATATATGAGGCATGGAGGAAAGCACGTCAACTTTGGAATCAGTCAGAAATGAATTCCAGTCCCGGTTCTGTAACTCAAGAACGGTGTGATACTTGACAAGCTAGTAAGCCTCTTAGAATCAATTTGCAAGGCATAGGAAGCTAATACTTGTGGAAGGTCCAATTTAGGGGCCGCATAATATTGTAGAGAAGATCTTAGAACCATCCGGGTGTAGGTTCAGATTTGGCCTCTGCCATTTTCTTTTGTCTAGAATGGGGACAGCAGTACCTCCTGCACAAAGTTGGAACGATTAAAGTCAATGAGAAAATCTCTGTGAAGCGGCTGGTCCATGATGTGAGTTCCCTTCTTTGGTTAGACAGTCCTTGGCTCAGTTCTGGTCCCTTGCTCCAGACTGAGGGTCTGCGCGATTCGACTCAGTCCTACGCTTACAGTGCCTTCTATGCGGGAGGAGGCCGTTTGCTCAGTTTTTCGCTCAAGGTACGATGCCCCTTTCATTCTCCTTCCTTCGATTTTTTTCCCAGAGGGTTATTGGAAGCTGGGAATGGCTGCAGGCCAGTAGGCCGCTTCCTGCTGACCACCTGGCCCTCCCCCAGAGCTTTCTATCTTACAGCCTCTGGGCCCAGGCAAAAGGCCACTGGCTTAGGCCTGGCCTTAGATTCCTGAGAGCCCTCTGGAATTTTCTGGAGACAGACTGGGCTGTGTCAGCAGCCCACAGCCTGGAACAGAGTGAACAGAGGTATATGGCAGGCCGTTCCTTTGAGCCTCTCTCCCTCCCTGAGGCTTGTGGTTTTAAAGCTTTAATTGCTGAGATCAGAGCCACTCCGTTTCAATGCAGCGCCAGGAAGGGCCACGCCAGCCTAGTGCAGGTGATGGCGGCTCCTTCCAGAGGCCCTCAGCCTGGCCTAGAGAAGCGGTGGCTGCAGGGCCCTGGAGCCTCCTGTGGGGCTTGTGTTTCCCTTCCTATTAAATCCTCTCTGTGCTCAGAAGGCCGCTCCACCTGCCCATCTCTCCAGCTTTGCCTCTGGTGTCTTTCAAAGCTTCAGTGTTTCCTCAAATTAAGAGACCCAGCTGCTCGAGGCCCTTTGTTCGGTGTCTCTGGGATGACCTTTCAGATGATTCGTCCCCACTTGCAGGGGCTCAGCTTCGCTGGTATTTAGACTCCGAGCTTCCTTGGCTAATCGGAATTTATTATCCTCTTTGTGAGGAGACTCTGAGGTTCTTTCTCTCCAGGGAGGGCTGTCTTCTGGGTGAGTGATACATGGACTGGCCCTGGCTCCCTAATCCTGGCAAGCCCCGTTTCCAGGTTGCGTCTCCATGGGCCCCAGAGACTCCGCGTGCGTGTGCGTGCGCGTGCGCACACACGCTCACTTGGTCATGGAGAATAAGGACTTTCAGATCTCAGGATTGTTCTGGGATAAGGGAATCAGATTCGAGTTGAAGGAACCTGGAGTCTTCTTGGCCTCACTTTAACAGCTTTGCAAGAGCTGTTTAATTATTCTTGCAGATCTGAGTAAGTCTTGTTGGTGGAATTTTTATTGTAGTAAATTATACATAAATTTTAGTCCGTTGTAAGTGGACAGTTCAGTGTCGTTAAGTGCCTTCACATTGTTGTGCAGTCATCACCTCCATCTGTCTCCAGAACTTTTCCACCTTCCCAAACGGAAACTCTGTACCCATGAAGCATTAACTCCCCATTCCCCACTCCTCCAGCCCCAGAAAATCACAATGCTACCGTCTGTCCTATGAATTTGATTACTTGAGTTATATAAGCGGAATCATACAGCATTTGTTGAATACTGTTCCATTGTACAGGTGTGCACATATTGTTATCCAGTCACCCACTGATAGACATTTGGGTTGTTTTCACCTTTTGGCTATTGTGAATAATGTTGCGAAGACCATTTGTGTACAAACATCTGCTCAGGTCAACTACCTTCAGTTCTTTTGGGTATATACCTAGAAGTGGAATTGCTGGGGCATATGGTAATTTTATGTTTACTTTTTTGAGGAGTTGCCATGAGGTTTTCCACAGCGGCTATACCATTACAGCCTGTCTCGTTTTTTATAGTAGCTATCCTAGTGGGTGTGTGGTGTATGTTCATTGAACTTTGAGGGTGATAAAAACGAGAACTGCCATGTTGATCATTTATTAAATTCATACTGTGTACTAAATATTTAACACAAATCATCTCACTGAATCTTTAAGACAATCCTGTGTGGTTTGCTGTTATTTCTGTTTTACAGAAGGGCAAACTGAAGCTCAGAAAAGTTATGTAACTTGCTCAAAATCAAACAACTGAAAGTGAGCAGAGCAGGGAGTCCAATGCAGGGGTCAGGGTCCCATGTCCATGCTCTTGCCACTAGACAGCTAGTCTTCTAACCACATAGTCGTGCTTAGAGGAAAACTTAGGATTTCCCCCACTGCCAGTGGACAGCTAATTACAGAAGGCTTCAAAATTTAAAGCAAAGACTTTCCATAAATGTGGGGAATTAGGATGTTGGCAGGTTTGCTGGGAAAATGTCTCCCCCTCCCACCCACACAGTGAAAATGTAGTCACCCAGGAGACATTCCAAGCCTGCCTTGAACCCTTACTAGGTGTGACATTGCTGTTGTAGATCCTAAGGCCCTTCCTTCAGGGAGCACACCATCTAGTTGGGGAAACACCTCCTAGGGTAATCATGGTATAGGGCACTGTGAGCTGGGGCAGAAGAGGCAACTACAGAACAGTGTGCAGGGTGTTGTGACTAGGGAATACAGAGAGGGTCTTAGGAGCACGGATGATGAGAATAATCGACTCCATCCTTCAGCATGAGGACCAGGAAAGGATTCATATCAGAATCATCACTGGAATTGAATGCTGAAGGCTGAGCTACAACATGATAGTTGGAAGCATGGTGACAACAGAGGGCAAAGGTATTTTGTGCATAAGAACAAAGGCTCAGAGGATGGAGAGAATGTGGTCTGTGTGAAGTGGTGCAAATATTTCAGTACATCTGTAGCATAAGAGACGTGTTAAGGAGTGGCAGAAATAGGATTGGAATTATAGATACAGGCTGTCTCATTGAAGAGCCTTATCTAACAAAATGTTTCTGTTGGTCTTGTAGTTGATGGAGAGGCATGGAAAATCTGTTTTAAGCATGACAGTGACCTGGTCAAATTTGTGTTTTAGAAAATCACTTTTACACAACCTGAGGTGAGTTGGAAGGTGAGAGCTGAGGCTAGCAGTAGGGAGACTAAAGCGTAATAATAGCTTACATAAACTAACTGCTTGCTATGTGAGTGCACTGTACAAAAACATGACATGCATTCCTCTTTCAGCTTCCATAACAACTCTGTGAAAAATGTATTATCCCATTTTACAGATGGGGAAACTGAGGTTAAATAACTTGTATAAGGTCACATTGCACTAAGGGTGTGGCTAACATCTTAATCAGAGCTGTCTTAGTTCACAGCCCACGGAAGAAATGGCCCCTGAAATTAGGGCTGCCATTTAGGAAGAAAAAGTTGACTGATACCCAAGGTATTTAGAAGGTGGAAATAACTGAAAATGATACTGACTAGATTTTCTGGGGAAGAAAGGAGAATGAGGTGTCAGTGAAGGGTCTTTGGTGTCTAGTTTGGAGGACTGTGTGGTTATGACTTCTACTCAGAGGAGAAGCATAGGAGGGTGGAGGAAAAAGATGGTGAGCTCTTTTCTGGACGGGTTGTAAAGCCCATAGCAATCAAATGTTGATCAAAGATATCTTTTGAAATATGAACTTATGTCATTATCATTAGTGATGAATCTTCCCTTGAGATGCCAGTGACAGTTGCACACATATGTAATGTACAAATAAATAAGTATATAGTTATTGGAGGTGCATTCAAATTTCTTTACTGATACAGATGAATGATAAAAAAAAGTTTGGGAATTGGGAGTATGGGATTAACAGATGCATACTCCCATACATAAAATAGATAAACAACAAGGATTCACTGTATAACACAGGGAACTATATTCGATACCATGTAATAAACTACAATGGAAAATAATTTTAAAAATATATAGATATATACACATATATGTATAACCAAATCACTTTGCTGTACACCTGAAACTAATAAATTATTGTAAATCAACTATACTGCAATTAAAATTTAAAAAAAAACTAAAAAAGTTTGGAAACTACTAATTTTATAATAGATTCATAGAAATCAAGATTAAAAGTATATTCAATACCAAAGCATTGCCTAAAACATGGAGACAATATTTTTGTGATGTATGGTTTTCTTGACCACCTGGTCCCACTTATAAAAAGTCTGTGTTCTATTATTTGATAGTATATTTATTAGTTACATATATTCAACACTGGTGAACCTATTCCACCTTCTTAGTCCTCACTCCTAATATGTTATTTCAATCCCTGGTCACATTTTATTAATTTTAATTTATCTTGTTTTAGAATTAACCCTGCAAAACTATTCTCTGTAGAGTCTCTGGACAATGTCGTTTCATTGTTTAAAATCTGTCAGTGGCTCTGTATTGCCCGTATGGCACTCAAAGTCTTGGTCACCTGTGTCTTTTCCTTTTCTCTCACTGTCAGCTACAATGAGATATTTATGGAGCTACAAGCAGGCCCTGCCACTTTCCAGTGCTGTGTTTTTCACTCCCAATATACCCATATTCTTTCTTTCTTATTGATCTAGAAGCCACCTATTTATCCATCCAAACCCTGTTCTTGTCTCCTCTAAGAACTCCCCTCCAGGCCCCAGCAGAGGTGTTATTTCCCCTATGTCTACAATATACCAAATACATACCTGTTTAACACTGTTATAAACTTATGGGTTACCAGGGGATAAGGGGGGGAGGGATAAACTGGGAGATTGGGATCTGATATATACACACTACTATATATAAAATAGATGACTAATAAGAACCTGTTGTATAGCACAGGGAACTCTACTCAATACTCTCTAATGGCCTATATGGGAAAAGAATCTAAAAAAAAAGTGGATATATGTATATAACTGATTCACTTTGCTGTACACCTGAAACTAACACAACATTGTAAATCAACTATACTCCAGTAAAAATTAAAAAATACATTTGATGTGTCTGTTTCATGCCATAGACTGTGAGCTCCTTAAGGGTAAGGAGTGGATTGTATAGCTGTGTAGTCTCTCACCATCCCTTATAATATACCAAATACAAGAAAGGCTTCAACAGGTGTTGGTGAGCTAAATGAATGAATGATTATTTATTGTCAAAATTACATAAGTTAATATGTACAAAGCCCTTAAAGAGTGCCCAAACCATAATTGGTGTTATGTAAGTATTTGCCACTATTTTTCTCCTGTGTAATTTCTTTCAATATTTCTTTCCAATTGGTTTTGTCATCCAAGTAGATCAAAGGAAAGAAACATGGCTTCACATTACTTCATAAAACCTCCTCTAAGCACTTAGTTAACTTCTCACACATTCATCAGGCATTTGTGATCCCCACTGTCCAAATTTCTGTTGATTTTCTTCCTAACCATGTGTGGTCGAGCCCTCTGAGTACATTCTAATACCCCACCCGTCTGTAGCATAGATGTATTTACTTTCTTCTCTCCACCAACATTCTCCAATCCCTCTCACTTTTCTAGCTTTTGCAATGGTGTTTTCCATTTCTGTTGAATCTCAGGGATTCTTTGCAATAACATTAATCTTTATTGCAAAAGACTGCCACATTCTTTTGGTATGGATTTATCTTTGCAGATTTTGCCCCAGATAAATAAATAAAATGGAACACCACACTTCTGGAACTGAACATGGAAGTTTGTTTTACTTTTGTGAGGCTGAACATTTATTTATTATTATTTTTTTAAATATGGAACGCTTCACGAATTTGCGTGTCATCCTTGCGCAGGGGCCATGCTAATCTTCTCTGTATCATTCCGATTTTAGTATATGTGCTGCCGAAGCGAGCATGAGGCTGAACATTTAGTGATGAATCCATATTGTACTGACGGCAACTGCTTCAAAAATTTCATATGTTGTATAGCCGTTGGTAATAGTGCATATGCATGTGGGCAGGGAGAACTGTGCAAATATCAAAAATAATTATGATTATTAAAAAAAATTCCACTAGGTGTTCTCAGAAATGAATCTTCCAAATTACTTTTGCACAATTCAGGAAAATTGAAATGTGCATTTCAATAATTGTAGAAAAATTTTCAAGCAATCTCCTCTCATTTAAGTCTTCCAGTTAAGGTGCTGCTGTTACAAACAAAAGGATCGTAGATACGTCAGACACAGCAGGCATACTGTCAAAACAGAACTATAGAGATCATGAGAGTCATGCTTTGTTTGTAGACAGTTTACCAGGGATGATATTGTTTGGATTATTTTGTTTGGTTGGACAATTTATTACTAATATTCCTCAAAAGTCATTACTAAAAAGCATTATTGTTTCACTTGTTCACGTGCTCGTTTATCTATTCTTCATGTGTGAATATCTCCATTTATCAACCCATCCACCCATCAAGTTCATGTTTATTAAGCATGACTCTGCATCAGGGCCTGAGCTAAGTTAAATTATAGGAGTAGAAAAACCTTTTGACTTGGGCTTCCAGCCTAATGTGGGCCACAGATTTACTTAGTTTGGGGTCTTTAAATTTCCTCCATGAGTTTAATATCAACTGTAACTTTGTATGAAAGCTAGATTTTTTTGGTGCATTACATAGATAAAGTACTTTTAGTGTCTTTTTTTGCTTTCATGTAGTTTTAAGTAATCAAATTATGACCAGAGATTTAAATGCTGAAGATGACCCTAGGTTTCTCTGACTTCCTTGAATACTTGAAATGAGGTTCTCAGGGAGAAATATCATTGAATTAGTGGGTAAAGGATAGAAAGATACTCTAGCCCTGTGCTCAGGAAGCTGCTGTCTCCTAGACGTGTGGGACAAAGAACAATAAGCCAATTACTAATCCTTGTGATTAGAGCACTGTAACCACAGACCAGGGACATTTTGAGGAGAGAGGGGTCTCCTCCTTTCGGGGGTGATGGAGATGTTTTCAGGAGGTTCTTGAGTTGTGGCGTGGGAATGGGTTTCACAAAGAAGGTGGTGAAGACAGCTTGGAAGAGAGATGCTCCAAAGCTTTCAATCTTGGCTCAACAGTTATGACTGAGGTGTTAATGATTAGCCTCATCTGTAAAATGGGGATAGGGACACCAACCTCAAAGATTTTGTTTGCCAAGTGCTTATTAAGTTATATTAAGCAGGGAATCCTAGTAGAGGCGATGGTCTAGGGCAAAGAAGGAACAGAAGCAGGAGGAAGAAAAATATTTGGAGACTGGTGGTAAGGCCAGTTTGCCTCAAACTTGGGGTTCTTCTATAGAGAACAAGAGGCGGTAACTGCAAATTTGCCGTTTGTTTAGTGACCTTGAATTGGTGACTTAACTGTCTGGATTTTTAATTGCTTATCTCTAAAACGGGTCAAGAAACATGCTGCCCCCAGTGGTGGGAGGGAAGACGCAGAAATGTTGTCTGTGCAAGGAAGGCCTTTGTGTTTCTCTTCTGACTGATGTTCTCTATTCATCTGACTGTTTCTTACCAGTTGCTACCCAGGGGTGAATTCCTGGTAAAGATAAACACTTCTTTGGCCCTATGTCCTAAGTCAGCTACGTTGTTTCTCATAATGAACACACTTCTGATCCAGAAGATGGGTTCCAAATATCCTCATTGTTTATTATAAGCCAGTATAGCATTCTAATTTGTTGGTTTTTTTTTTTTTTTAAGAGCAACATTGAAACTATACCTTCAGCTAAATTGAAACTATTCCTTCAGTCAATCTCATCATTGACTCATTTGGTGGAAACAATTTTCTCATCCTAATTGGTGAGATCTGGATTCTTATCAGACAATTTATTGCTGTGTTTTCCTACATTTTGGAGTGCTGGTTAGTTTTTCTTCTCTGGTCTCCTATGACTACATCTGCGATCCTACAAATGGCACACTGATTACAGAAGTCAAAGCAGGTAGAATGGTAGAGACTTCTTGTGAGAAACACAGAGAGCGAGGACAGCGTCTTTCTCATTTCCCAGTTATTCATTCAACAGTCACCAAGTACCTGCTAGGTGGCTGCTGCTGTGTAGGAGCCAAAAGAAAGCTCAGAGAGATATCATCTGTACCTTCAAGGGACTTGCCAGTTGTGGGGACGGTGGTTAATAACACCAATAGCCAATTTTTTAATGAAGAAGTTCAGTTGCTCCAGAAGCATTGGGGCGGAATGACCAATTCAGCCTGCTGGGAGAGCTGGGAAGGCCTCACAGAGGAGGTGATGTTAGACTGAACCACAAACACGAGAAAGAAAAGAGATGAAGGGCCTTCCAGGCAGATGAATTATTACTTCAGAGGAAGGTCAGGCCATAGAAAGGTATAAAGCTTTAAGGGGTTCAGAGAAGGGAAACAGCATTTCATAAAGGGGACAAAAGAGACACTTCAAGGAAGAAGCGGTATTTAAAATGGGCCGTGACGTTTCAGAAGGCACGGAGGGGGCTACCGAGAGCATTTCCAGTAGCAGGAATAGCATGAACAATGGTGTGGAAGTGGGAAAGTTCACGGGGGCGTTTAGGGAACATGGAGAGCTCAAGTATGCTTAGAATGTAGGCTGGGTGTAGTTAAGACTGGAAAGGTCAGGTGCAGTTGGATGATGGAGAGCGCACAGTGGTTTTTTTTTTTTTTTTTTTTTCCCCCAGTACTTGGGCCTCTCACTTTTGTGGCCTCTCCCGTTGCGGAGCACAGGCTCCGGACGTGCAGGCTCAGCGGCCATGGCTCACGGGCCCAGCCACTCCGCGGCATGTGGGATCTTCCCGGACCGGGGCACGAACCCGTGTCCCCTGCATCGGCAGGTGGACTCTCAACCGCTGTGCCACCAGGGAAGCCCGAGAGCTCCCAGTGTTGATGAGAGGGCTGGGGCCTAATTCTGTTATATGGTAGGAGTCACCAAAAGTTTGATTTGGGGAGATGAAAGCCCATTCAGTTTAATTCCACCAATATTTTCTGAGCTTTTGCTCTGAACCAGGTATTTTGATAGGACCTAAAGACACGACATGAATCAGGCATGTTTCCTGACCTCTTGAATCTCCCATTAAACTATATCTATATATGTCTATACCTGCTCTTACCCCTGTGACTATATCTCCATCCATCTCAGTCTGCGTCTGTAACCAGATCTATAGCTATGGAGAGATTAACCCGATGGTGGTGTGTAGAATGGTTTGAAGCAGAGGAGGTGAGATGGGGGTGGTGAGTAAGCATCAGACGTTCAAGTGAGAAGGCCCTGCATAGTCCGGATGGGAAGGCATGAACATGAGGGCCGTGCAGCGTAGCAAGAAGAGCTCTGTCTTTGGAGCCCAAGGAACTTGGAGTTGAATCCTGGCTCTATTGTGAACTCTCATTCAGAATTTCTCCAAGTAACTTCCTCAGCCTCATTCTTTTCATCTATAAAACAAGATCATGACATTTACCTTTGAGGAGGGATGAGAAGATTAAAGATGATGTAGTGAGCACGTGGCACCGGCTAGCATCGGGTTGGCAGTGATGGTATCTGTGGTAGAGAGGCTGCAGTGGCTTTGGAGCGTGACTTCTACTCAGAAAGAAGTGGATATGTTATCCCGGGAATAGAGGCAGATTTGGTGGCTCCCGGCAGGGAATAACGATGTGGCTTTGACTCAGCCCACCCTTGGACCTCTATGTTCACCTTCCCAGGTAAGGAGCACAGATACTCCTTGCTTGGCTGGCAGAGCCAGGCTTGGCTGGGGAGGCCCTTTCGCGGGCTGCTCTTCCCATGTCCCCAATGAACCCACTGACTCCAGAGCCTCTGTGAGGCTCTGGCAGTGAACGGGGCTGCAGGTCGCTCCATCTCCGGCAAACATTTACAGTGGCTCAGTGCCTCTTGCTTCTGCTCTGACACACAGGAAACTGAGAGCCGGGCCTGCGAGTGGTAGCCAAGAGCATGTGCTGCCAGCGTGGCAGGAAGGAGCTGCAGAGGCCCCGAGCAAGGGTGAGGGTTGCTTCTAGCTGCGGGGAGTCTCCTCCGCTGTCAGCCTCTCACCTGCAGCTGCAGCTTCTCCCGGGAGTTCAACTGAAGTCTTGAAGGAGCGGGACTGTCTCTCGGTTCCTGGCTGATGTCAGGTGGCTTCCGGGGTGACAGTGCCCCTGTGAACCAGGGGGAAGCTGCGACAGAGTGAGGAAACATGGTAGAATATTTCCAAAGTCAGATCCTCCTGGGGGTTCTTGTGTGTCCGGGACTGAGGCTCACCTCTGTGATCATTAGCATTTGTTAGCAGTTGGGTGCTAGTAGAGGTTGAACAGTCAGCTCTCTGGAGGTAGAAAGGAGAGAGGCAGGGAGGGAGGAAGGAAGGAAGGAAGGGGGAGAGGGGGCGAGAGAGAGGGAAGGAGGGAGGGAGGGAAGAAAATGAAAGCTCTTTTCCAAGGTATAAAACCTTCCACCACAGGAAGTGTTAAGGTATCAACAGGATCGCGCTGAAGATAAAGTTGAAAAAAGATGCTCGGTAGCTCATCATTATGTGGTATTTTCACCATTGATACATGAGATACAAATAACCTCAAAAGCAGAGAGAAATAGTAATCAGGAAGTGAGGAATTTTGAGTACTTACTATCGTTGTTCTTAATATAATTTATTTCCTTATAATTTTATGTAATTTAATTTTTAATAATGGCTCAGTTTAACAACTGGCTCACAAAATTCCTGATTTTTTTTTTTTTTTAAAGAGCTTCTCTGTTCTACCTTCTCTGGGGAATAACTCTCCAGTCTCATGCTTTCATTTGAGAAGAAACATTGCCTGACTGATGGGTGTATTGTAGGGGATCTGGGGATCGCATTTTTTTTTTTTAATTTATTGAGGTAAAATCCACGTAACGTAAAATGAGCCATTTTAAAGTGAACGATTCAGTGACATTTAGTACGTTCACAAGGTTGCGCGACCACGACCTCTATCTAGTCCCAAAACATTTCAGTCACGCCAAAGTAAAACCCTCGGATTTGTTTCCTTGGGCTGCCGTCACAAAGTATCAGGAGTCTTAAACCACAAAAAGTTACTTTCTCAAGGTTCTGGAAGCTAGAAGTCTGAGATGAAGGTGTCAGCAGGCTTGGTTTCTGCTGAGGGCTGTGAGGGAAGAGTCCGCTCCAGGCCTCTCTCCTTAGCTGTAAACGGCCGTGTTCTTCCTGTGTCTTCTCATATGCTCTTTCCCTCTGTCCGTATCTGTGTCCAAATTTCCTTTTCCCGTAATGACACCTGGCATATCGGATTAGGGTCCGCCTTAATAACCTCATTTTAACTTAATTACCTCTTTATAGACCCTTTCTCCAAATACAGTTACATTCTGCCCTACTGGAGGCTCGGACTTCAATATATGAATTTGAGGGGGGGTCACAATTCACCCCGTAACAACTCTATGCCCATTATGCAGTTTCTGTCTGTACCATGCCCTGCCCCTCCCAACCCCCAGGCCCTGGCAACCAATAATCTGCATTCTGTCTCTCAAATTTAACGTATTCTGAATATTTCATATAAATGAAATCATATAATATGTGACCTTTTATGTCTGGCTTCTTTCACTCAGTGTAACGTTCTCATTTCCATGGGAGTGTGGGGCTCACAGGAACATCATTACTCATATGTATTCTGGTTTTAAAAAAATAAGAACCAGTGGTCTAAAAAGCTACCAAGAACAACTGCTCCAAAGTTCAGGGATTCTCTTGGCGTCCACAAAACTAACCGATATTTGGCAGATAATCTTGCCTCCTTTTTATGAAACTAGAGGCAAGAAGACTGGTCAAGAGATCACCGAAATAGCTGAGGCAAGACAGTTTGAAGGCATGGACTAGGGAAAGGACAGTGCGAACGAAGAGAAGATTGATCAAAGTGATCAGAAGATGCAAATCATTCCCCGAAGCTTAAGTATTACATATTTGAAGGTATAGGAAAGTATAAAGACAATTAAGTATCACTTGTGATGTTACAACTCAGTGATAAATACTGTAAACATTTTGACATACCTATGTTTTTTTTAACATACCTATGTTTTTATCAAAGAAAAACAAATACAAACAAAAGTGCACAAGTGATGTAATTTTAGAAAGTGAACATACTCATGTATCCACCATCCAGATCGTGATGTGTAACATTGCCAGTACCCTAGAACCCTCTCCCATGCCTCTCCTACCAAAGGTAATAATTACTAGGTGTGGCCTATTTTTGAGCTTTCTATAAAGAGAATCATTTTATGTTGTTTTTCCTTTTTTGGCATTTTTCCCTTACATTCCGTGAAGTTGATCTATGTAGTTATGTGAAATACTTGTGCTTTCATTTTCCTCCTGTTGTATAAATACACCACAGATCATTAACCGATCTCATGATTGATGGACATTTGGGATATTATAGGATTCTTGCCAGAAACATTCTTGTTTTTGTCTTTTGTGCTCGTGTGTACACCACATACTGACACATCTGTACCTGGTAGGTTAAGTCCACCTGAGTTTTTCTCCTTGTGTTGAGTACACATCTAGGGGTGGCATTGCTGGTCATAAAGTTTGTATGTTCAGGGTTGGGAAATCCCTGTCAAAGAGTTTTCCACAGCCGTTGTACCACTTTACACTCTTACCGACAGTATATGAGGGTTCAGGTTATTCTACATCCTCACTAATAGTTGGTAATGTCAGTTAACTTCACCATGCTGGTTGATCAGTGGTACAGAATTGGACTTTTAGTTTCCATTTCCCTTATGATTTATGATGGTGAGTTTTTCATATGCTTTTTCACCATTTGAGATCTTCTTTTGAGAAGTTCCTGATTGTCTTTTTTTTTTTAAATAGGGTCCTTTCTTTTTCTTATTTGGTAAAAATTCTTTATATATTCTAGATATGAGTCCTTTATCATAGGTATATGACAAGATTTACATATCATATATATTGAGATTGATGTAAATATGTTTCCCATTCTGAAACTTATCTTTTCATGAGCAGAAGTTACAAATTGTACTATAGTCCAATTTATCAATTTTTTCTTTTATGTGTCCAGTTTTAAAAATTTACCTATCCCATGAAAATAGTCTACATTATTGTCCAAAAGGTTTATTGCTTCAGCTTTCATATTAAGCCTGTGATCTGTCTAGAATTGATCATTATGGTACAAGGTGGAAGTCAAGTTTCGTTATCCTTATGAATGTCCAGTTGATCCAGCACCATTTATGGAGCAGACCGTATTTTTTCCTTGACTGTGGTACCTTTGTGTCATAGATCAAGAGACTGTATATGTGTGATACTGTTTCTAAACTTTTTACTCTATTCCCTTCATCTATCTTTCTACCCTTAATACTAATAATATATTGTCTTATAGCTCTATAAAGAAGTCTTGATATCTAGTAGAATAAATCCTTTAAAGTTTTTCTTCAAGATTATTTTTGCTAGTCCCAGCTATCTCCATTTCCAATGAAACTTTAGACTGATTTTGTCAATTTCTTCAAGACTTGCTGGGACTTCACTAAAAACTAGTTTGTTTTTGTTTTTTTTTCTTTAAAACTCATGAGCACGTTTTGAATTTTAGCAAATGTTTCTTATGCATTATATTGAGATAATGATATGGTTATTATCCTGACAGTGAACTGTACATATTGGTGTTTGAAAATTATACCGGGGGCTTCCCTGGTGGCGCAGTGGTTGAGAGTCCGCCTGCCGATGCAGGGAACACGCGTTCATGCCCCGGTCCGGGAAGATCCCACATGCCTCGGAGTGGCTGGGCCCGTGAGCCGTGGCCGCTGAGCCTGCGTGTCCGGAGCCTGTGCTCCGCAAGGGGAGAGGCCACAACAGTGAGAGGCCCGCATACCACACAAAAAAAAAAAAAAAAGAAAAAAAAGAAAATTATACTGACCTTCCATTACTGAAACAAACCCAGTTTGATCATGATGCACTAGTCTTTATATATAAATTTGCTAATCTTTTGTTCGGTGTTTTTGCATATATGCTCATAAGAGAAATAGGCCTGTAATTTTACTTTCTTAAAGTGTTTTTATCAGATTTTGTGTCAGAATTATGCTGGACTCATAATGCCTTGGAAGTATTTCCTCTATTTTCTAGTCTCTGAATTTTTAAAATATAAGATTGTGTTCTTCCTTAAATATTTGTAAAAATACACAAATGAAGTCACTTGGGTCTGGAGAAGTCCCTATAGGAAGGACTTTTTTACACATTCAATTTTTTAATAGACGTATAGGCTATTCAGTTTTTTAAAAAATTGTATTGGAATATAGTTGATTTACAATGTTGTGTTAGTTTCAGGTGTACGGCAAAGTGAATCAGCTATACATATACATATATCCACTCTCTTTTTCTTTTTTAGATACATTTCCCATATAGGCCATTAAAAGGTTTTGAGTAGAGTTCCCTGTGCTATACAGCAGGTTCTTATTAGTTACCTATTTTACATATAGCAGTGTGTATATGTCAATCCCAATCTCCCAATTTATCTCCTCCCTCTCCCCAACTGGTTAAAAAACACTTTTCTTTATGCATATCCAATGGTTTTAGTTGGAATTGGTTTCCCTGCCCATGTTGAAGAGGTTTCTCTTGCTTAGGAAATTATCCCATTTACAGTTATATTCATAATTGTCCTGTTTTGTCTTACTTCTGTTATCTTGATTTATATTTTATATTCTAATAATTTTTTTCTATACTATACATATATGTAGAATATCTTTTACTCTATTTTTATCTAATAATTTAGAAGTTTTAGAGCAAAATTCACATGACACTTCTGAAATTTCTGTCTGGGATTGGGCCATTCTGGGTTATGTTCACAGATTGCTGGGGTGTAAGTTCACTTCTCTAATGTTAGGGATACTTACATAGAAACACTTGAACATCTGTGTCCATTTTTTAAAATTACTTTTGATGACTGAAGCTATATTATCTAATTTTCAAAGTCAAAAATAAAATAGTATTTCTTAAATTTCTACTCTCTCAAATAAGGAAATTAACACACTTTAACTTCTCCCTCCCCCCCGCCATATTTTTTCAGTTTAATTGATATAACCTAGAATTTTGGACCCAGATCATTATTCTAATTCAGATATGATTTTTAACAATTATTCAAAGTTTCTAATTCTTATTTACTATGCAAACACTTTATGGTAACTTTATGGTTAAAGTTAGACAATACAGATAAACATCCTTAATTTCTATTTTTTAAAAATATAAAGAAGGGGTAATAATTTTGTCATACTGGTGTGAGATAGGAATCAAGTTTAAATGTTTTCCCATTCAGTTAGTTTATAGAACATTGATCAATTTGGGCCATCACCTTTATCATGTATATTTTATATGTGCTTTCCTTTGCCTAAATATTATATTGCACTATATCACAGTAAAGTTAACTAAATAATACTAAATTATACTAAAACTAGGTTCCTGTGAGCCTCTGGTCACAACATTTTCATCAGCTGATCAATACATAACCTTGCTTTATGTGTATTTCTGTTTAAAGGCATACACACACACACTTTTCACACACACACACACACACACACACCCCTTGTGCTGGGGAACACCAGACAGCACCTCAACACTACACTTGGGGGCCATTTTAAACAGTGAACTCACCAACAAAAAGCACACAGAAAAATGAAAATGTGGCACTAAATGTACTGCAAAAGGACACGTTTACAGTATGAGAACTGAAAAAAGAAGGCAGAGCGTTGCCTTGTTTGACCTCAGCTGGGGACATGCAAGTCAGACGACTCAAATTTTTTGCCACCCTCTGAGTGACTGTGAAAAGCACTGTGAGTATTAATTTGGGGGTTACTAATAATTTTAGTGAGCAGGGGAATTTGTAAATAGAGGATCTGCAAATAATGAGGGTTGACTGTGTGTGTCTGTATATATATGATATATATATATATATACACACATACATAAACTATTGGTAGGCTTGTCATGCTAAAATAATTCTTGGCTATTTTTGAGGGTTTATTTTCAGAAATATTCTTCTCTGACTCATCTCAGTTTTTTTACTCAGCGTTTGTTTTTTTTTTATGTTTCTCTTCTTTCACTTTACATGTACACTCAGACTAATCATCTCACTTTGGTTTGTGTCCATCTCTTCCCTAGGGTATATGTTTACTTTTCCCAGCTATTAGGAATCTTTGGCATGGATGGGTCTAGAGATCAGGAATAATGGCTTGCCTTTGGTTCCCCTTCTGCCTTTTTGTATGGGTACAGTCCTTCCCCATGTATCACTGGTGGGCAAGTTGATGGGCATGATTCCCTATCTGTTTCTCAGTTATTAACAGTTTTTCACCTATTGCAATTATTCCCAACTATAGCCATTAGACCAATGCACACTTGAGATGAAGTGTTCACTGGCCTACTGTGAATGGAGAAAAATGCCAGCATTGTATTGAGAATAAATTTACTTAAGGGACAATTCTTTATTTGAAATTATTTTTCCATGCTTTGGGAATTAAACTCCTTTTGTTCTTATTTTTTTAATGTTTTTACTTATAAAATAAAGCAAATTGCAACCCAATATGATTCAAAAAATTTTATTTGAAATTTTATTAATGTATGAAATCCAGAAGTCCAGACACAGTACACTCTGTTCTAGCAGTGTTATGTTTTCCTTCCCCAACCATCTTCC